>NC_140282.1:14033799-14187342 GCF_964030765.1 Micromesistius poutassou
TGAATGCACATGAATGCAAAAAAAAAACAAATAAGACAATTGAATAAAATGATAAAAAGACAACATATGAAAGTGTGTTTAAAGAAGTGATTTGACACGAGACATTTAGATACATTTCCTTCCAAGTAGTTTGTTTGTGTGGTGGTGATTAATTATTGATGCTTGTGTATCGCTGACTTTGGTCTTTCTGCTCCCCGGTGGCTGGATGGAGGTGTTTATCTGTGCTCTATTGGTCATCCTACACAAACACACACACACACACACACACACACACACACACACACGCTCATCCCTGTGGATATAACCTCAGCAACAATGTCTTGCTTCACTTTCTCACTTCGATCTCTCATTCTCACCCTCTCACTCCTTTACCAATATCCACTCCATCTCTCTCCCCCCACTCTCACTGTTACTCTCTCTCTCACTGAATTGACTCTCTCTCTCTCTCTCTCTCTCTCTCTCTCTCTCTCACACACACACACACACACACACACACACACACACACACACACACACACACACACACACACACACACACACACACACACACATCATCAAAAGGGTAATTAATTATCAGAGATGACGTTTTTCTGTTTGGTAGTTAGTTAGTTAGTTAGTTATGTGTTGTTAATTGTGCAGGTCACCAGTTTATTTTCCGGGGTCATGTAGAGTGTAACGAGTGTCTACCATCCATATGGTGACTGCATGTGATCTCAGGAAGATCAACACTGCTCTCTTCTGGTAGAAAGGTGCCATTACACATAAGCGTTATAAGCGTTATACTCCAGTAACATAATAATACAACAGTATAACAGTATTCTATTTCAACAGGCATTTCATTGATGCAATTCCATTGCATCAAGGAAATGTTATAATTTGTTGTTACTATTAGAATCACAAACAATTTGCCCTTCAGTATGTACCTACAAAATGAGTATGTATCTATACACTTATTCCTATTTTAAGCAGTGTGAGGTTGACACTATCACACTATAATTGGGGACGATATTGATTCCTAGTTTAAATTTGTCATCAACCCTAGCAAGTGAAACATTTCCTCGATACTAACCCAAGGTCTTTGGGGGTGACTGTATCGACGGCTAGAGAGCAGAACGCAGGCGCCATCACGGTTCCATCGCAACCCTCAACTCCCACACACGAGAGGAACTCTTATAAAAGCATATTAGCACTATCGACGTCCTTAATGTGTGTTAAAGGTCCGAGCCCGGGGGAGGGGCTGTAATGGGGAAGTATTGAGTGGTAGCAGATCAGCAGCGCATTCTTTCTCCGTCTATTTCTCCACACTTCCTACAAAGCCATCCCCCCCCAGGACCCTACTACATAATGCGCGCCATATGATCCAATAAAGAGCGGAAGAAAGTCACAGTCTGACACACTCTGGTCGTATGAAAGAGTGTTTCTAAACGATTCTAATCTCGCTTCTAATCTCTCTATCTGCTAATATCATTATTTTGCACTTGTGGAGAGAGAGAGAGAGAGAGAGAGAGAGAGAGAGAGAGAAAGAGAGAGAGAGAGAGAGAGAGAGAGAGAGAGAGAGAGAGAGAGAGAGAGAGAGAGAGAGAGAGAGAGAGACACACACACAGAGCGAGAGACCCTGCACAGCTAGGCCCCTATTAGCTTGATTGGTGAGGCCCCACACAGCTAGCAACTAGTGGGCATCTCCTCAGTTTGAGCAGGTTGAGCTCCCTACAACCAAGCAGATATGCTGTTGGACGAAGACTTGTTGGTTGGTGATATATTCCTCCGCTATGTCCGAACTATGAGGTGGTAGACATGATTGTTTTTCCTGACACAGGTTCTACTAAACTACATAGTATAAAATCGGGTTTCACCGTTACAATATGTACTTGTATATTTGTATTCAATCTAGAATGCCAATTGGACATAGGCTACATTAAAGGTGTCTAGCAATTGAATACAAATATTAAATATAAATAAATGTATTATCACAACAAGTAAAGGGTGTTGGAAGTGGTTTGTATTTTTTAAGTGAGAAAGATATTGGATTTGCAATAGATATTCTTGCTCTGAATTACAACAAGGTGACGCGGGGCAATAAAGAGGCGATCACCCGTCTGCGTCTCGTGTGTTTAGCAGTAGGTCCTAAATACCCGCCCAGGAGACAGCCAGACAGCAGGCAGCAGCACAGGATTAAAATTGCTGTTTAGAAGTGTGACAGTAAAACGCAGGTCAAAGACAATTGTGTGCCAGCGGAGCTCCGGTCCGGGTGTAACGAAAATAGACTGTTTATAACAAATGAAACGGACTTAACATAGACTGTATAAAGTACAGGTTAAACTGACTATCGATGTGTGCGCATTGTTGGAAACTTTCCAGATTTTCTTCACACATAAAATGTGCCGACCGAAAAAATACACAAATACTGATTTGTGAACTCCAAAGTGATTCTATTAATGGATTCGGCCATCCCACTTCGCTGCAGGGAAAAGCCAACAACAATCCTTCCCACTGCACATGTTCATGTTTTGATTCAGAGTGTGCATGGACAGGAGGGGCAATTCACAGATGTGCCGTCAGTGTGTTGGTCAGAGAGAGAATCAATGTGTTTGGCACAGCTTGACAGTGAAACACAATTTGTCCCATTTTAAAAAGTGAAAATAATAGTCAATGTATGGGAAACATTATCGATCAGGGATGGCTTTGTTTTCTCGGACGGATATACAAATTACAAGTATAAATGCTAAAATGGATGGCCAAAACTATACTTGGAGGCCATTAATATACCTTGGCAGCCCGCCCAAGTAATGCCTATGTGTGGGAAACACTCAGGGCCGGATTGAGGAGGTCCACTGAGAATAAGGGCTTACACATTTTTGGCAAATCTTCAATCATAATGGCTTAATGTTGACGAATATCTGGAACTGTTCAAGCATACATTAGATTGACGGATTTTAGAATATTATATTGCTAGGGTGAATTATTAACTTAACCTCTCGTAACTCTCCCTATTCAACGGATATGGCAACCTGATGGCTTAATGTTATGTGTTTTATACTAGTGACTTTCATTCTTAGTAGTAATAGTATAATGTTTTATAAAGTAAACTGAAGCGGTAGAACAATATTGTTCCCACTGCTATGATTGGGTCTTATACCACTTTCTGAATGAAAAGCACACAGATAACACACACACACACACACACACACACACACACACACACACACACACACACACACACACACACACACACACACACACACACACCTGTGACATTTGACTTATTTCAAGGTAAAATAAGGAAATATGGATCCCTGATGGGAAAGCACAGGACAGTAGTAGAAGTAGTAGATTTAACAAAAACTAAAAAAATACATAACATGTCACAGTCTTATATCCAATGACAGACTAGCAAGTTGCAGAAGGGGAAGGGAAAAGAGCTGTTCTTTAGGTTGGGGATGAAGAATGAGAGGATGAGCTTCAGAATAAAGGGATTAATCTCAAAATGAGAGGCTTAACCTCAAAATGAGATGGTGAGCCTCAGAATGAAAGACAGAACCTCAGAATGAGTTGCTGGACATCAGAATGAGATGCTGAACCTCAGCAGAATGGGAGGCTGAACCTCAGAATGTTAGAATGAACCTCAGAATGGGAGGCTGAACATCAGAATGAGATGCTGAACCTCAGAATGGGAGGCTGAACATCAGAATGAGATGCTGAACATCAGAATGAGAGGCTGAACATCAGAATGAGATGCTGAACCTCAGAATGGGAGGCTGAACATCAGAATGAGAGGCTGAACCTCAGAATGTTAGAATGAACCTCAGAATGAGAGAAGAACCCCAGAATGAGAGGTTGAACCTCAGAATGGGAGGCTGAACATCAGAATGAGAGGCTGAACCTCAGAATGTTAGAATGAACCTCAGAATGAGAGAAGAACCCCAGAATGAGAGGTTGAACCTCAGAATGAGAGGCTGAAGCCAAACGAGATATTGTGAAGGGTAATTAAGAGCAGGAACAGTAATGGTATTAGAGATAATCAGGTCTCTAAGTGGATGAGGAGGCCTCAAAGTTGACATCACAGACCCATTACCCCCCCCATCCCTTCGCTCTAGAGGGATCAATGTAGAATTAAAGATGTCCCCCCCTCCTCCCAAGGTAAAAATAGACCATCCAGGGTGGAGCCACTAATGACAGCAGGGTGAGGGCTATATTTCATCCAATCGCAGGCCAGGATTGGTGGAGGCCAGTTGACAGCTGGAGTGATGGATGCTTCGGGGGTTAGAAGAGAAATCCTATCAAGGATGGAGTCACTGTTTGAAATGTAATTAACATCCAGGATTATTCCGGTTTCTCATTGTTCCCAGGCTGCTCTTATATTAACATCCTGTACCACGTCCTTCATGGTCTCGTTGGCCGACATCTGTTAAGAATTTGAAGGATAAATGTATAAACATTCTTTCAAGGGAAAATAATTAACTTTGAACTGCCCAAACTTTGACCACGTAACTGAATCTGGCTGCCTAGGCCAGAGGCACATGTTCATTTTAACGTGATATATTCAGAATGACCACAAATATCCTAATGTAATGTAATAATGACAATCGTGACAGGTCCTTTACAGAGTCTGGAAGCTGAAAGTTGAACTTCTAGCGTTTAAAGAGTTTAGAGTTTGAAAAGCTCTAATTTGTCAAGCATCATATATCCAGGCAATCACAAGTCTAGAACATGAAGATATGATGTCGTACTCTAAACATGCACATATGCACACACACTTGGGAAACCCTACACACATTATTGTGCGTGATATGGATAAATATCCAGTCAGAGAAACAAGTCTCATGTGTTTCCCATTTCACATGATTGTTCTATAGGAAATATCTAAAATTATAGACATCTAATCTAGTCCTGATCACGACCACCAAACACACACACACACACACACACACACACACACACACATACACAACACACACACACACACACACACACACACACACGGCTACTGTTTTGTGTCTTGGTCAAGAAGTGGGCTTTGAGATCAGTGTGTCGTTGTTAATGCCGTCTGACTCAGCAGGGCTGGGTATTGGGGTCCCCCTCCCTCTCTGAATAATGAATGTGTTCCTGGTGGATCTGGGCCGGGTCTGGGCTAAATCAGGGCATGGATGGGGATGTGCTCCAGTATAATGGTTAGATACTGGAAATGAGGTCTTAGGGAGAAAACGAAATTCTACAACATCATAGTATAGAAAGACGACGTGAAGATGTGATGTCTAGCCATGCTGGTGACCTCAGAGATCCTTCATGTGGCGCCAGGGACACTGTATCATGTAGGAGCAGGATCGTCTAGCCAGTGGTTAGGGTGTCTCGCCCAAAGGTTTTACTCCCCAAATGTCTACCAGTAGGCATCATAGAACAAGGTGCCCTTACTGCTGCCCCTAGCGATCTGAATTCTCCATTTCTCTCTTTCACCCTCTCTTTTCCACTATCTATACCTCTTCTCCCCCCCCCCCCTCTGTTTCCCTCTGTTGTTTAAACCGTTATTGTAGTTTTAATGATGAATATTGGCCCTAGCTTAGCCTAGCTGTCAAAGTCTTAGCAATCTGCCTCTACTATGGTTCAGAGTCTGACCTAGCTTAGCCATCTCTCTATACTGTGGTACAGTCTGCCCCAGTTTAGCCTTGTTGTATATTCTGTTGTACAGAGTCTGTCCTAACTTAGCCTAGCTGCCTATACTGTGCTACAGTGTAACCACAAACAATAAAATATGTTGATAATGTGTGTACACGTGCCTCACGTAAATGTATTCCTATTTACATAAAATATAATTTAAACTAATACTGCACCCCCGACAGTACTCTATATTGTAGCTGAAACCCAGATGTTACACTATGGGATACTTATTACTGATGAACACATAAAATACTTTACCTTCCATTTCCAGGCTGGATGTTAATTATACAGACCAGAGATCCCTCTGTAGCAGGGGGCTCCGTGTGCTATGTGTTTGATGAGTTTATCTATAGCTATAAGAGTTATTTGTCAGGCTGATTACAGGAGTTGAATTTTCACATATTCCATCTGATTCTCTTGTTAGTATTCATGGTGCAGATATCTCCTATGGCTTCACTGTTCCACATGAATGTATTGAGTTCAAGTAACCTCTCCGGAGCCTATATACATTGCAAATATATATATAAAAATGTAAAACAGATTGTAACATGATCTATGTATGAAATGTATGGAAGTTTGATTTAATAACCAAACATTTGACAATATATATATATAATTATTTTCTCTCTCTGGCAAAAAGGAGTGTCAAATGTTTGGTTATCAAATTTAGCTTTCATGTAGATCATTTTTAAAAAGTCTAGCCTCTTTCTATGGTTCTATTTACTTTTGTATTATATGTAAACTTGTAATACATTCATTATGATACAGCATAGATGGATTCATAATGATACAGTAGAGATGGATTCGTACTGTGACAGGACAGTAAAATATCTGCTGCCATATACAGATATGCCTGGATGATAGACAGATGTGCTGCGTTCTGTCATTATGGCATATATCACGTTGTTTTATATCGGAATCTGAGAGTAGAAAAAGCAATTACCAGACCTTAGTTTATTACATTTAACCATGCTCCTTTTTACATGTAATACTAAAACAAAGCGAAGACCATTTTTCATTTTATTTCGCAAACAAATTCAAGTTGAATGCGATTCTGAATATATCATACACGTTTTGCCGATTAGACCCCATCTTGATTTATTCTTTATGAGATGAAGAAGCCTAGAAATCAGCCGGAAGATGAGATTCTCCCCTGATGCTGTCCAGACGCTGATGGTGTTGAACTGGCCTGATGGAAACCTGGTGGAGTCTTGGCTCCACTGGACGCATCTACGGAAGGCCCAGAATAGTTATTTTGCAGTTGAATGCCATAAAATACTTGAATAAAGCGTATCGCATTGTTTTCACACCAAAATAATATGACAATTTAAAATTGTATATCTTTTTTATATTTTTGTGTGTGGGTATTTTTGTATTTTTGTGTGTGGGTTGTATGTTGTAGTGTTTGATGTGTAGTGTGTTGTAGTGTGTGTGTGTGTGTGTGTGTGTGTGTGTGTGTGTGTGTGCGTGTGTGTGTGTGTGTGTGTCTGTGTGTGGCAGACTCAAGGTGATTCACATAAAAAACATGTCATGCAGTAAAAAAGTAAACTAAACTGTTTAGTGATTTGTCGGTGAGCAGCAGTATTTTGAAATCAATCCTCTGACATGCAGGGATTTGAGAATTGGTGTGATGTGTTCAAATTGTTTGGCCTTTGTTAGAAATGTAGGCGCTGCATTCTGAACAAGCTGTAACTGCCTAGTGCCAGTTTTTCTTTTGACATGAGTCTGCTTAGTCTATTTATGTTTTCAGGTATTAGTTGTCCGTTATGAAGTAAGAAATAATATTTGTGTGTAATATTTTGTAGTATGTTAGTGGGGGTGGTATTTAGTAGCGTGTGTGTATAATATGATTGTTAGTGTATGTAGTGTGTGTATATAGTAGTGTGTGTTTGTGTGTGTAGTACGTTGTAGTGTGTGTGTGTGTGTGTGTGTGTGCAGTATGTGTAGTATGTGTGTGTAGTATGTTGTAGGGTATGTAGTATGTTGTAGTGGTAGTATGTTATAGTGTGTGCGTGTAGTGTGTTGTATTTTGTTAGGGTGTGTACTATGTTATAGTGTAGTATGTTATATTGTGTTAGGGTGTGTGTAGTATGCTATAGTGTGTGTGTAGTATGTTGTATTGTGTTAGTGTGTCTAGTAAGTTATAGTGTGTGTCTGTGTGTGTAGTATGTTGTATTGTGTTTGTGTGTTTGTGTGTCTTAGTGTGTAAATGGTGTTGTGGTGGTGGTGGTGGTGGTGGGGGGGGGGGGGGGTGTGGGGTGGATAGGGGTAAGAATGGATGGGAGGGTTCCAAGTGCCTCCCTGTAGTGCAGTGCACTGCCTGCTCCATGACTGCGGCCCCCTTAATGTACGCACTCACTATGTGCACCAACAGCCATTTTTCTAAAGCAGAAGGGCTGTGATTGACGCTTTACTCTAAAGCCTGTGACAAGATAAAAGCCAGCCCTGCCAGTTAATCGAGCGGCAATCCTAATTCCTTGGAAAAATAACAAACAACCCTCCGCATGGTCCTTCTAAACGGCCGGCGCGCGTCCCCAGGGACCAGCCGGCCCCCTTCATAACAAGCAGACCAAGGCCACAAGCTCAGCGATTATTCTGAGCCCTAATTATAATTCTCATTATTTACAGAGTTGAGGCTGTGCAGTCACACCCACACATCAAAGACCTCATCCAACGGCAAAGATGATAATTAGATAGTCTAATCTGTTTCCTCTCTCAGAAGTGTCTGTTCCAAATCAACATTTCTCCGCTATTTGTTTTTCTGAGCTTCTCTTTGCAGAGTCGCTGATCAATTAAAACCAGAATCACTAGAGGTATGGATGCTGGGGGCTTCTCTCTATCTCTCTCTCTCTCGTGCTCCTCAGATGACAGTGATGAGAGACGAAATTCAAAGCAGAAGTAAAAACATTATGTATACTTTGAGGGGTTCATGAAGACACACACACAACACCATTATTATTGTATATATTAAAGTTTTCCCTTTTTATTCACCATTTTCTTTATGAATCCCATTTTCTCTCCCTCACTAACATCAACAGATGGCAGTCTTTCACTGCCAAGCACCCTCCTTCTCTTTCCCTCTCTCCCTCTCTCACTCCTTTTGTCTCCCTCCCTGGCTCTACTTATCTTGCCTTCCCTCTCTTACTATGTCTTGGCCTGTCTCTAACATCTCTCTCTGTCTCCATCTCCTTACTCTCTCTCTGTCCTGTCTCTCCATCTGTCTCTCTCTCTCCCTCCCCCCTCTCCATATCAATTTCTACTCCCCTCTCTCTCTCTCTCTCTCTCTCTCTCTCTCTCTCTCTCTCTCTCTCAGTATATTCTCTCTTTCTCAATGTCTCCCCCTCCCTCTTCTCCATTATCCATGTTCTTTACCTTCCCTGTGTGTCTCCTTTGTCTCTGTCGTTACCTCAGAGAGCTACTGAGTGGAATCGCTACCTGAGATTAGCAGCTGAGCTAAAGTGATAACATGAGAATATAACAACTCATAACATGAGGACAGTCGAGATACACCTGCAATCCACTGCTCAACATCTTTAACCGACAGATCGAGGAAGGGAAAAGGGGGAGAGATGGAGAGGGAGAAGGAATTGGGTAGGCGGAGAGGGAGAGAGAGAGAAAGAGAGAGAGAGAGAGAGCGAAGGGGGAGAGATATATATTCATATTTTTGGATAACATCGCATCTGTTGCAGAGATGGAAAACCATCTGTTTGTTCACTTAACTTATGTATCTTGAGCAACATAAAAAATATTTTATAAAATACGGCAGCCAAATTACGTCAACCCTGGGCTCGCTCGGAAAACCCAATTTGACCCTTGTCTTGTATTTTATTCACTCTGTGATTCCTACATTCATCTGGGCACCGACTACAGACGCTCGTAGAAGAAGAAGTAGTTATTCTTAAATCATGAGTTCTTGTCCTTGCAGCTCTGAGAGAGAGAATAGTTTAGTGGGGTGATCAATACGTGTGGGCTACCTGCATCTGTTGGAGCTTCAAACTCCACCATCACAACACAATGTTTTATTTGTGTTGGTTATTAAAAGGAATTTTCAATGACAGACTTGTGAGTCATGAGGCCACAGACCCCACATTGTCACATCAAGGGGCTGAGTTTGGAGAAGCTACTGAATAATGACTTTTAGTTTTAGTGTAGGGGGTTCAAAATATCTTCCTTCTGTCGTGGAGAACCAAAGCACAAACACACCAACAGTTCTGTCATTTGAAGTAACTATGTATCAGTAAGTAAATCATGACCATTGTGTATCATGAAAACAGTTTAGAAAACAATGAACAACTAGACAACACAACTAAACTCTTGTTGATATGAGTTTGATCCTGCTATTGATACAGTACATAACATAACTAGATTATAGATCATTTGATGATCTTGGGAGTGAGGTAGGTAGGGTAAAATAACACTGTAACTGCCTAAGCCTGTCTTTATGAATATATATATATATATATATATATATATATATATATATATATATATATATATATATATATATATATATATATATATATATATATATACATATATATATATGTATATATGTATATATGAATGTTGAAATATATATATATATATATATATAATATACAGTTCTGGGAAGCTATCGGAGACACTGTCCGTCTGTACCCCGAGCTGACGGTAAAGGTCAGGTATCTTCCGCTATGTTCTCCCACCAAACAGAACTGCTTGTTCTGTGCCTCTTAAGCTCACATCATGGCCACTTTCGCCCCCCCATTTCCTTCTTTAAGAAGGGATCCCGGTGTCCCTTTCGCCCCCCGCTTTCTTCCTTAAGAAGGGATCCTGGTGTCAATGGCTCAGTTCTCTATATATCAACAGGGATTCTTTAAACAATGCAACATCCATAATAGAGAGGTAGGCAGCATGTGAACTTTTCTCCGTGTCCAATTAATTTTTGAGCTGACTTTAGCTGAGGTGCAGCTCAGGTCCCGTCACCGTAACAAGGTGTGGAGGGATCTGGGGTCTGAAAGGATCTCTGTTCCCCCTGCTCGGTCTGTGCGACAGCACTTCATCCATCAATAACACAACTGTAGCTCTCTGTGCGTATCGATCCCACGCTGTACAGTAATGAATGTCAACAGGGATCCAGAGGCTAAAAAAGGAAGGGAATGTAAACCCAGGAGATGCGTCCACATATTTCATATCATCACCCTTCGGTGGGTATGTCCTTCTGTGGGTCATTACAGGAACCCAGAACAAGGGGCCACTGTTAGAATACGTTGGAATAGGATCTACGATCAATCGCAAACCGTGTTAATACTGGTTAAATAATTTCTAACAGCATGTTTTTGTACACTTGAGACAAGATGTACTTTCTTCATTTCAGATGTGTGCAAGTGTCTCAGCAGAAAGTGCAGGACGGAAGTAGAAATGCATACACACAAGGAGAGTAGTAGAAATGTAAATGCAAAAAAAATCTTTTAAACGTTTCAGATAGTTGAGGTACACAATATTTGTAGTTTATCCTACCTTATTGAGACCCTTAGTCGTTGCATTGACCATTAGACATCAGTGTGTATGTTTCTTACACAACATGTGATAGTTTTGGAGTCAGCAACAGTTTCACCAGCATCTGAGACTCCTGTCTACCGTCCAAATAGTGCAGTGGTGTATTCAGGCCGCTTATAAACACGTTGGAGGAACGGAAGCTGTTCACCAGCCAGACAGGAGCAGTTCTAGTTCCAGTTGGTCTCACATAAGCTCCAGCATAGTGTCAACCTTGTTTACATGTTCCAGACTCTGGGTTGGCATATTAATAAGGATATCTTGTGCTTCTGTTCCTGATTGTAGTGCTAGGCTATGTTCAGGAGCAACAGTCAGGCGGAAAGTAGCGTTCACTTGAGACGTGCGTGGAGAGTGTGCTGCTAGGTTGCTAGGTCGGGCGCTATGGGCTTGTGTGTGTTGCGAACTGTAACACTAGCTAGCGGTTGTCATCCCTTTTCGTAAGCCCTGAATATATATATATATATATATTTATTTATAGTTGGATGAAAACATTTGAATATAACCTGTGTGTGTTGACAGACTTTAGATTGATACATTATTTATGTGAATCTATACAAATACTAAACAACACCGACTGCATTCACCAAAGATATATCGCTTGTCAAATGTTTAACAATCCCACTGATGTCTCCAGACGCTTCAATATACCAATTACAAAAAAAGAAAGTCAATAATGCTGTCGTCATGACAATTTCAGAGGGGGTTTCAAAGATTGAAATATGGCAAATATGGTTCCAGTATGACTCAAAATATGAGCATACATAAAGAGGAAAATAATTATTCCTCTGATTCACTGACATCTCTCATGATCAGTGAACAGTCCAATGTATGATTTTGGTTGGATGCCGTTTCCTGAATGTTCCTCTCAGCATGATAATTGTCTCCTGGGTTACGCATTTCTTTCTGCTCAGATGGATCGGTCCAGTTTAAGAGCAGCATAGCTCTCCTGGCTCTAAGAGCTCAGAGTGGTCACATGACTGCTCTGATGCCCCTAGAGAGAACCAGGGACAAGAAGCTCTCCTCAAGAGATGGAGTCCTGGTTAACAGAATTTGCAGAGCTTATGAATAGATATTAGAGAAAAGGCATTGATAGGTAAGAAGAGAGTTTCTGTTTTGTTGTGGAGCCCTTAAAGTAGAACTTGATAGATAGTAGAACTTGGTAGATATTTCAACTTGGAGACATTTTTTGAAATCGGTTTAGTATTGAGCGAGAACGCTGTAATTGAAATCTGCGAAAAACGGGTTGCAATGTAATCCTTTGGGGCCATAAAGTCCTCAGTCAGATTATATTATAACGTTATGGAAAGGATTCCTGCAGAGAAATACAACTTTTTCCATTATCTTTCGCTTGATCCAGTATGTTTGTTATTGTGTCCAACAAAGTGTCGCTCAAAGAGAACTCTTGCTCTGAAATGTCATTTCAGGGTTGTTGCAGGAAATATCCAACTTCCAATGTCATTAACATCTCAACTCTCCTTCATCCAAATATTTTAGATAACCCTCAACTTTCTGTCGTTCAACACAACAAACTCGCCTCTCTCCAACTCTAACTCACCCCTGCTTATTCTTGAGCAAGATTTGGTTGGACACAATAATAAACAGACCGGTTCAAACGAAAAGTAAGGGGATCCTTTCCATTATTAGACAATATATTCTGAGCCTGTCAGTGGCAAAAACAAGTACTTTTAGAGGACGTACACTGACAGGGCGCTATTGACCCAAAGGGGTACATTGCAGGCTGTTTTTCGCAGATTACAGCGGCAGCATTTTCATTCAATACTGGAACAATTTAAAAATCGAATTAGGCTCCTTGACCTAAGATGATTGGAAAATAGGGTCCAGGTTGATCTGAGCGCCGTCACCGAATCAGAACGGTTGAAACAGTTTGGGAGCTCATAATTCCACAAATGTATTCACTAGTGGTTGTTGTTTGCCTATCTGTGAACATAAATCTTTTAATCTGAGACGCAGGTTTGCATTTGTCTGTAGTATTGTTTTATTACTTAATTCAAGACAATATAACTGTATGCGTTTGTTATAAACAAACACATATTATTATAATTATACAACAATGTCAGTGATTATTGTTGGGCCTGACCTTGTTGGGCCCATGGACTGTATAAAATAAACTGATCCGTAGAATGTATAAAATAGGCTGATCCATTGAATGTATAAAATAGGATCCTCCATATAATGTATCAAACAGGTCCATCCTTATAATGTATAAAATAGATTGATTGACAGACTGTATGAAAAGGCTGATCCATAGACTGTATAAATAGGCTGATCCATAGACTATGAAATAGGCTGATCACGACACTACGCTAATGCACAACCCAACACCGTAGTCCAGGAGTGATGTAGGAAGAGGTGAAGTACAGGTATCGTGTATGAATGCTTGTATGACGCTTTGGATAAAAGCGTCTGCTAAATGCCCTAAATGTAAATGTAAAGTGAGTTTATGTAGAGGAGGTAGTGTACATGCATACAAGGTAGTAAGTATGAGGTAATGTGTGTATTTATAGGATATGGTATGTTTGGCTACGTCCATGCGTCTAATGGGGAGGTTGTCTTGGAAACCCATTGAGAGTTTCCATGAGCCACTAGGAGAGTGTGTTGGTCCAGAAATGTCAGACATGCCTTGTCGATTATTTATTTAAATTTACTCTGCATTATTAGATACAATGCTCCTCTCTTCCAGCACGGCTCCTCTCCTCCCTGAGCAATTAGACAACACAAAGAAACCAGGGAGAGCAAACGCCCTGGTTGGAGAAATTTGTTTTCCTACCAGGGAGAGCAAACGCCCTGGTGGGAGAAATTTGTTTTCCTACACACATTAGGCAACAAACATCAACATATGAAAAAAACGGAAATATTGAAGAGTAAAACCAGAACATAGACACTACAAGAGCAAGTCAGAATGGTAATCACACCATAACCAGTGAATTTAGGTTGATTATAAATAAGTGCAGAGTAAAGTAAGGTTTATAATACATTGTAAAGATGTATTCATTCTGAATCCATTTGTTTATCATTGATTAAAGCAGCTTGCAGTTGTCACAGCAACTAATTCCTGTTTTCTGCTGGATCAAAACGAGTGTTTAAGGAACAGTGAAGTGCTAACCAGCGCAAAAACTCGTTCTCCGCCGCTCCTCTCAGACATCTGACTGATGCGGAGAACATTCTGCTCCCAGGACAGACAGCGTATTTGTCATGAAATGTCTTCATCTCGCTGCACCCCACTGGGTTTGAGACGATATCAATCTCCCACCAGCTTTAACAATCATGCCTCGTACACACCAAACTCTAGATACTGCACCCACGGGAGACGTATGGAAAGAGACGTTAACGCTACATACTGCCCCCAGAGGAGCTGCATGGAAAGGCACGCTAACTCTAGATACTGCACCCATGGGCCTGCTTGAGTAAACGTTGCTCATCAGTCCCTACTTACATCTCAAGTAATTAGTGTTGAGATGTTCGTGAATGATTCATTCAAGAGTATACTCTTTAGGGTAAACAAACTGAAACAAATTACTTCCTGAAACGATCCGTTCCCAGTTCAGTTGAGCTCTCAGTCAGTTCCGAGCAAACGTATTTCATTTGCAGAGACGACACTCTCTACTCGTGAGTGAGTGAATGGAGTTCTTCGTAGGAGGAAAAGGTGTGTTGAAGACAGCAAATACACAGCTGTTTCGGGTTTCTAACATCAATGATTCACAGCATTGGTCTTGGATCACAAACAAACAGTTCACTAGTTAGCGAAATGTACTGAAAGATCGGCCATGAATTATTTCATTGAGTGGGACTATGCATTCTGAAGCCCTGAACTATTCTATGCACAAAGCTCTTAAATGAACTGATTCTTATGATGCAGTACCATTTAAAGAACTGCTTTGCCCATCACTTAACTAATGTCTCATCTGGATGTTGATGTGGCATTAGGAGTTTGTCCTTCATGTGTAATAATATTTATTAGCATAGAGGAGTTGGCAGTGTGTTAAGCTCCATGACTTGATGAGGTAATCCTGATTAATGAGCACCTAGCATGTCACATGGTGTGTCAACTTGGACGACATTTTCTGTAGCGCGTCGACACACAACGACATCCCCCCCTTCCGACACAGTAGTTCAGTTCTTGACATTTCCTTTCTGAAGAGCCTGCATGATGAGCAGGGTGAGGGGATATTGGTCGTGATTCAGACGCTGATTCGTTGCGGACGCAGGTATTCCTGCGGTCTTCTGACGCGTGATGTCACACACGATGCAATGCTGTAATGTTGTCGATCTGTTGAAGGCTTTCCAGAGAAAAACACATCAAGCTACTAGAGCGTGTTACCAGCGTGTTGCATTAAACATCCACCTATCTACTACATATGTATATGACCATGGAAGAACGTTAAGAAAACAACACTGTTGAAAATGTGCATTTCTATTCCAATTCATCATTCTATTCCAATTCATCGCATTTCTATTCCATTTCATACCACTCCCAAGGCAAGGTAAGGCTGCAGGGTGGGCATGGCGATGTGGATGAGAACTTCTCTCATGGGGAAATGTGTGAGCAATCAATCATATTTAGACTGTGTCTCACACATGAAGTATTGGGTGAGGTAATGTGGTTTTACTTAGCGACTAAATTGTCTTGACTTGGTTTTAATTGACATTGCCAAACAGCCCAACTTTTTGTCAATAGGATGGTCCACCTGAACTATCGGCAATATTCACATTTATTTTGCACATTTATATTTACATTGCTACTACTCATATTAGTAGTCTGTCGGTTGTTGCCAATATCTACATAAGAAGTGTGTGTGTGTGTGTGTGTGTAGTGCAGGTGATGGGATATGTTTAAAATCACGATGATGATCGCTGGCTGCGTCTGGAATGCAAAAAAAAAGTTCATCATGCAAATGTGTGTCCTCCCAACCGTGGCTCATTCCTCAAACAGACACCTCCTGGGGGAGAGAGGGAGGAGGCAGGAGGGAGGGCGGAGAGAGGGAGGAGGTACAAGATCCGGGAGGGGAGGTAGAGAGGGAGGGCTGGGAGGGGAGAGGGGGACAGGAGAGGCAGAAGAGAGGGGCAGGGAATGGAGAGAAGCCAGGGGGGAGAGAGGGAGGAAGGGGAGGAGGAGGAGGCGAGGAGAGAGGGACGGAATGATGGAGCGAAGGGAGGAAGAGAGGGTGGGGAGATAGGGAGAGAAGGGAGCAAGGGGGCAGAGGGAGAAAACGAAAAGGATAGACCGAGCAAGAGAGATGCTGATAAGGAGACAAATGAGGTAGCGATGTTGATGGTAGCTCTAGTGTCCCCTGGTCTGTCCTGTCTCAGCCTTCACTGACCTTCACCACAATGACAATCACTCCTTCTATCTCCCGCCTGCAGTTCCATGAACCGGCGTTATTCATCAATGCTGCACACAATTACTAGTTTATAAATAGTAGTGGCCATTATATAGAACCTCCCCGTCCACTGGCTTTATTGTATTAGGGTGCTGTATTCATGATGCAATTACTGAACAATTACATACATAGACAGAAAATTGTGCTAGTGCTCGGCAAACCGTTCTGTGGAAAACACAACGTGAATTAGGAAATGGTCCTTTGTTTCTTTTGACAGCCGGAACATAACATCTGAAATCTCCCAAAGGGTTACCAAACAAGCTAAAAGGAAAATCTGTTCTTCTGTCTATTTGTCAGACTGTCAGTCTCTTCCATTGGCGGATAATGGACCAATCGGGTAGCGTTACCCTGACTATTATTGTGAACATCGGCCTCAGCTGTTGTGATTTCCCGTCTGTGCTTTTAAGGCATAAAGTATGGAAATGTAAAATACTGTAGCGCCTCGTGGCTCAGATTAAATTAGGCTTCTTACATCATTTATCCTTTCATTGAAGACATTTCCCTGCTGCATGAATCACAACTACACCACATGGACCCCCCTCTCTCTTCCCTCCCTTTCTTTACCACTTATTTTCATCCCCTTTTCTCTTCTCTCTCGTTACACCACCACCTTGCGTCTCCTCTCCTTTTATCCCCTTCGTTCTTTCTATGACTTTAGCTCATAATGTATTCTGATATTTCCCACAAGGTGCGAAGCAAAATGTGTGTGACATCTTTCAGATTTATTGCTGTATATATATTTCCTATTATCGCTAAAGAAATATAGGAAACTTCTGCACCATAAATCATACTGGAGCAAACATCCCTGACACTATTTTGTTAAGACCTGTTGTTGTTGTTGTTGTTGTCGTCGTTGTTGTTGTTTGTGAGGTGGTGGAGGAGGGGGTGGCAGTGGTGGACAAAGGGGTGTAGGATTAGAAATAAATTGCTGGCTCATTTTCTCAAATGGAAAGGAGAGATGGCTGGCGGGCGGGTGGCGTGAGACTGCTAAAGAAGTGTTTATCAATGGATGGATTTCCTGAGTGCTGTGGCTGCTGATGGATCAATTCAGGTTAGCTCTCATTGGTTGTGACACAAGCCTGGGCTGCTCTCTGCGCTTCCTCCCCGCTCCCCTGCTACGGCTCGCCTCTTATACCCTCTCTATTGTTTGATTAGGGGACACAATCGGCCGTGACTGAAAAGCCCACTTCAATGTGAGATAAAAGCGGCTGTTTTGTGCAAGATTTATGTGTCCGTGTCACACAAATGTATGTTTTTGACGTCAGGGATTTATGTAGATTCTGGTGATTTATGTGGCAGCCTTGCAGTGAGAATTCAATGCTTTTCTTTCAGGGACCATTTCTTCTCTCTCTCTCTGTCTGTCTCTCTTTCTCTCACTCTCTTTCTTACTGTCTATCTCTCGGGTTGGGTTTGTCTTCCGTCGTGGCGTTGTGCGCAACATGAGCGATATGGTCTTATTGTGCTGCTGCTAGCTCCTGCCTCATGACCAGGGCCAGAGTGCCCTGCAAGGCCACAGTGGTGGGAAGGGATCAGGACTGCGCAACACGAAGGGCCGTGCCCAGCCCCACCGGCCCAGTGTACCGCCCTGGGGGAACTGATTCTGAGTGACCTTTCCTCTCGCCACAGAGGCCACAGGGTCTGACACAGGCTTGGTTAATATTTATGGGCTTTCTGACACACCGCAAGGTTAAAGCAGATGTTCTTTCTACACTTCATAGATATCCCCCCCTTCCCCCCCCCTTTTTGAGACCAATGTTGGCACTGAGAAATCTCCTTTCTGAGCGAAGGCTGACTGAAAATTGCTGAAAAACTTCATTCTCTTACCTTGAATTTAGTTTAGTTTGCTTTGTATTTCCAAATGATTTCAGTGAGTATGATACGTTATGAATATGATCATGCTCAGGGTCTCTCAGTACATGGGAGAATGTCCCAGATGTCTTATGTGGATTGGCTGACATTATCTGAGATTTAATATGAGATGTGCCTTGAGATGTGATATCTGAGATGAAATAGAGATGTGAAATAAGAGATGTTATATGGGATATGATATATTAAATGCTATGATATATATATATATATATATATATATATATATATATATATATATATATTAAATACATGTTAGATGTCTAAGATGTGTTGTAATTTGAGAGGTGGAATGAGATATGCTATTAATTATGATATCTAAGATGTGACATGAGAGGATATGTCCAATGTAACAGGGCTGCATCACATTGTACATTGTGCAGTTTCTTGTGGTTGGTCGGTTGACGGGCTACAGCCAATGCAGCGACGACAATAAGATTCTACATCTGAAGCTAGCTCCCGTAGCGTTAAGTGCTAGCAGCGTAGCAGACCATGTGGCAGGTCCACGTCAACAAGCTGTGCTGACCTGTGCTGTTATTAACCTCTCAGACGCTCTGTTCCCCACGGTGTGTAGAGCCAAATGGTTCTCAGCAGGGGGCTTCTCTCGTCTTAACCTCACATCATAATTCCACAGAGCAGAGGCACTAATGCAACCACTACAACCACCCTGTCTGCAGCTGTCCTGTTGTTTTGTGTGTTGACATTAGGCTGGTTCTCCTCCTACACCTCGTTCCTTGTTAAACCCTTTAGTGCCTTGTTGTACGTCCTTGCTCCTTGTTCTACCTGCTAACTCCTTGTTCTACCTGCTAGCTCCTTGTTAAACCTGCAATGTGACGTGTTCGGCCTATAGGAACACATTAATAGCTCTCTCTCTCTCTCTCTCTCTGTCTACTGTGTTGAAATGTTGCGCTACTTTTTCCTCCCTTCCCGCAGATCCCCTATGGACTAGTCGGTTGTTATATGTCATGCAACTCTGCTGATTCATGATGGGATATCCCCTTCTGCAGTAGAGTCTCATCTCAACCCATTCAGTATTCTCAATGAAGTCAGGCAAGGAGGTATGTTATGAAATAAGGTGATTTATGTTATGAAATCAGGCGAGTTATGTCTTGAAATCAGGTGATTTATGTGATGCAGTCAGGCGAGTTATGAAGTCAGGTGAGTTAGGTTATACAATCAGACGATTTATGTTATTAAATCAGGCGAGTTATGTTATGAAATCAGGCAATTTATTGTATGAAATCAGATATGTTGTGTTATGAAATCAGGTGATTTATGCTATGTAATCAGTCTGTGTGGTATGTAATCTAATCAATTCCGGAAGTGGTGCATTTGACCCTTTGATGCCATCTTTTACATGAACAGTAGTGATAATACAATATGACTGGCCTGTTACCTCTATGAGGACATGTTGGTTTGAAGGTCAGGCTTTGTCCAGCTGAAAAACATGCTGCACCCAGAATATACAAGCATCAAGATCAATTCTGGTTAAAACACAAAACAGTGCCGCTTCTCCCACATATGTATCTCTTATCATAAAAGGAATGAATCCCTGCTTAAATCCCATTGCTTTGGTCACAAGGGTTTTGGAAACCCCAGAAATGTATGCGGGTGAATAGGTTGTAGACCTAATATGTTGATTTTGATTTCTGATCTTTCCACATTGAGCATAACATTCTCTTTTTAAACTCAGCTGTATCCTATAACAAATCGTATATGATAAACTGATAGATTTAAGTGTTTAGAAACAATGAAGTAAACCATGGATACCATGGTTACCAGTGAATGCTTCGTTTAAACATGCACTTTTCAATTCTATCACTTTTCTCCAAAATTATTTGAGCTTCTAAACTCTAAAGAATAAAAGTATCCACCCACGGCTCAAACATCCCTGGGCTGTTTTATTTAAATCAATATATTCTGCGGATAAAGGGAGAGGAGATATTGATGCAAGCTTTGTCAGGGCGTTGCGTTTAGGGTGAATAAGATGCGACACAAATTGTATATTTTTTACCAAGTTGTGAGCCATAGGAGAGTTTTATGGCTTGAAATAACTATACGACCATAACTCAAAATTGCAATATCCCAATTCTGCTCTCCAGTTATATGCCTTATAAAAACTGATCATAACCTAAATATGATCTTGTCAAGATGAATCACAGAGGCAAAATTTTGATTTTGTCCTAATGTTGGCTTTCTGTCCTGGCAGTGTTAATGCCATGCACTACCTGTGGGAATCAAACCCATAACCCTGGCAGTGTTAATGCATCGCTCTACCTGTGGGAATCAAACCCATAACCCTGGAAGTGTTAATGCCATGCTCTACCATGTGAGTGAGACAGGTCATCAAATCCATACCATTTGCAGTGTTAATGCCTCGCTCTACCTGAGGGAATCAAACCCAGGACCACCAATAGCTTAACAGTATGTCTATCAGCCCGTCTGTATAATACTGCCTTGCTCAAGGAGCCCATCCTCTGGGAAAGAGACCACCATGCCGGATGAGAAACACTACACCTTGGAACATAGTCGTGATGGGTATGTCTACAAACAAGGAGTCCGTGAACCTGTAATGACAATTTGTGTCGCCAGCTATTAAGCTCTGATGAAAAACCCAGGGAACAGTTAGGGATACCTCTAATATCACCACCTCAATATCTCCCACTAGGACACAATCCAGGGCCAGAGTGGAGAAGACACACTCAAGGAGAAATACATAAGGATAAAGATACGTTTTCAATATAACAGCGTAGCCATTTGTTGGTTGGGTTAATGGCAACCGATACAGAGCTACAGCAACTATTAAAACCAACACCCCTCACACAAGCCTTTGTGCTGGAATTACAACAAAAGTCCTCCAGGGAAGACTTGACTCTGCTGCTGTGAATATTTGTCAGGCTTCAGCGGCCACCGTTCCACAAGTCTGGCTCACACCCTGGCACACACGACGCGGCACAAAGCAAACATTATGCACGGCTTTCAACGCGTGGTAGCAGAGCGCTGTCACAGAGGAAGCTAGGAAGCTAGACATAGGCCCTTTCCAAATAATATTGGCAGTTAGAAGTGAAGTAACTTTAACTAACTTGCACCGATGCACCAAACGGATCGTTATACCGATGGGATGAGGAATCACTATGAATTAGTAATTTATCAACCTTCTGTCCGCCAAGCTCTCTTACGAGGCCTCACTCGCTCTTTCTCACGTCGAACAAATGTCCTGGGAGGAAGTGATTCATTAAAAAAACATCCACCCATTGTCTTACAACAAAGAAGTCTGAGATGAGTGTGGTTTGAAATTAACAGAGACTTGGAGGAGGTATGCATAAAGCCCTTGCCGTGGGGAGGAATCCTGCTTGATCCTATAGGAACACTCGTTTCTGTTCAGAATACTTCCTCTGGCTGCTGCTGTGTGTTTTAATGCGACGCCGACCCTCCATCTGAGAGGAAATAGGACTGAGGGTCCTTGAAGGAGCCATGGAACAGATTACTATTTACAACCCCCTTCACAGAGACACTCATCTAATTAGTAATGTCCCATGCCTTCCATCGGTGAAAGGCACCCCTCGTCCTTTTGTCTCTCTCCCTGTCTCTCCATCTCTCTCCCCCTCTGTCTCTCCCTCTCTTCTCTCTGTCCTTCCATCTATTTCCACCTCTGTCTCTCCTTCTACCCCTCTCCCTGTCTTTCTCCTCTTTTGCCTCTCTGTCCCTCCCTATCTGTCCCTCCATTTCCCTCTCTCTTTAGCTCCCACTCTCTCTCTCCATCTCTCTCTCCTTCCCCTCATCTCCTGCAGCAGACGGGCTCCCTGGACGCCCAGTCTTGATACATCTGTCTCCATTAAAACAATACATAGGAGAGAATATCTGGGGCCTGTGCACGTAGCTGACCAGATTGTGCTGCAGATTGCACAATTACTTTGCATGTCAAAAATGCATTAGCCACCACAATGTTCATCACTGTAGCTCTGATGTACATTGCCAGTAAATGCCTTGTTATTCTTCCGACTATAGCTACCAGTGTTTCAGGGGGGAAACCGCTATCATGGCGATGTCATTCTAGTGGCTTTGAAAGGAAAACAAATAACAACTTGAATATAACTATATAAACATCACTTGTGCACTACCAGGGATAACTTAGCGTTGACTACTATTATCACTATAACAAACTAGAGAAAACAAACTAGAGTCAAATCACACATTTCAATCCACTATCAGGAGAAAAACAAATGAGGTTTTCTTTGGACTTTTTTCCTCCACAGACATGAGTTAGCGATACATTGGTTAGAAATGCATTAGTTAGAGATGCATTACGCAGAACTACAGTAGTTAGCAATACATACTTTACGTATTAGCTAGAGACACATTCCAGAAACATTTGTTGGATTTGAATTGTTTAGAGACACATAAGTTAGATAGACAATAGCTACTTTAGTGATACATCAGTTAGAGATACATTAAGAGAAACAAAAGCGACATATAACAGAGTCTGTTCCACTTCACCCTGTACACCTCTTTGTTCAAAATACAGTGTCCTGCCTCATGCAGAAATGATCTGATGACTGGGTGGTTGGATGCATCAGGGATGGTGAGGAGACAGAGTTCAGGGCTGTGGTGGACAGCTTCGTCGCCTGGTATGAGCTCCACCGCCTGCAGCTCAACAACAGCATGACGAAGGAGCTGCAGGTGGACCTGAGGAAATCTGGGACTCCTACTTCACCCATCTCCATCAAGGGAGTGGATGTAGACATTGTTCAGGTGTACAGGAACCTAGGTGTGCATCGGACAGTAAGCGTCACTGAACAGAGAACACCAACCTAGTCTATAAGAAGGGCCATTATAGACTCTACGTCCTGAGGAAGCTCCTGCCTTACAACGTCTCCAGCAGCATGCTGCAGATATTCTATAAGCATGTGGAGGCCACCGCACCTCTTCTACGCTGTGGTGTGTTGGGGCAGAAGCATTAGGGCTGCAGACTCCAATAGACTAAACAAACTGATCAGGAAGCCCCGCTCTGTTCTGGATATGGATCTGGCCCCCCTAGTCGTCGTCTCAGAGAGCAGGATACTGTCAAAACTCCTCTCTATCCTTGACAATGACTCCCTTCAGCGCGAGTGCTGTCTGAGCAGAGAAGAATGTTCAGCCACAGACTCTTGGCAGAGAGGAGATTCACAGAGCGCCAAAGGAAATCCTAAATTCCTGTTGCCGTCATTCTCGTTAACTACTCTCAATCCTGGGAGTGAATATGTCACTGTGAACTGTCGATTTAACTTTGAGGTCAGCCATTTCACTATTTATCATATCCAGATGACTTGTGCAATATACCTGCAGTAAACCTGAGAAACTTGAATTCCCTTATTCAGCTTCAGTTACATATACATGTATACTCTTATTTTAAATATGACCGTTGGGTATTGAACTTGTTAAGGGTATCGAACATTCCGTCAATACTACCAGGTACCGATTCAAGCTAAATCCAGGGAATGTACCTTGTTTGATAACCTTAAGTTTGATAGCCCTGCAGCAGCCGCAGATAACTTTACCGCACTTGCAGCCAGAGTTGAAGAATTTCAACCCTCTGTGTACTAAAAAACCAGGCATCAACAACTTGATCGACTTCTTCAGGTCATTAGAAAGTTGAATAAGTTGTTGTTGGAGATAACTCAGCTTTTTTCACTGTCTTGGTTGACGTTATCTTCACATTTTTACTTGCTTACGTTTTTAGTGTGATAGCTAACACTCCAACAATTCCAACAGGTTATTTAGTAATATTGAGAATTTGAATATGTACCCAACCTGGGTATGAAATCAGAAGTATAAGGTTTGACATTGCTAGACATGATATCAATTGTTAATCACAACAACATTATGGTTATTGTTGTTATCATCAGCTCATGAGCTTTCACTTTAGTTTAATTGACAGGACACCCAGTCACACTCGCTACCTTCCGTGTTGTCACAGTGGGAGCCCCAGAGGTTACACCCTTCAACCTGTCTCAGAAGACATCATTACGCTGCCGCAGTCACTCGCTGCTATACGACTCCTAGAACTTGGGAAGGATATCACACATGCTTCCTCCGAGACACAGCGTCCTCACGCTACGGTGACAGACTGTGACAGGCTGGAGGTTGCAGGGACGCGTTGGGGAGGTGGAGAGGAATTTTATTTTGTGTGGTGTGTTCAACTTTTGAAATAAATAACAATGTTGAAATTGAGAACTTTACAACTGAAATTACATTTATGCTATTACAGAGGGTGTAAAGTAATGGATAAAGGGAACGTTAAGTAGCAGTACTGAATTCCAGGTTCCTACTATTCCTCATTGTGCTACATTGTGCACATTGTGTAGAGTTACAATATTTGTATTCATTCAGTATTTTGTGTTGACATTGCTAGTTGTGTTCATTATATTCTATTTACTTTGATGTTGAGGTGAGCAACTGTCACACACAAGTCCTCCGGGATCAATAAAGTAATCTGTATCTGTATTATATTAGATATAAATTGCATGTATTGTATTTTGACTGTATTTTTACTTTATGTTAAGCACATTGTAATTCCCACACTATTAAATGTGCTATACAGCTTGACTTGACTTGAAATGAGTTTGAGTTATATTAGTAAGCGATACAGAAGAAATAAAACAGTTGATGAGTTAGAGATCAATTAGTAAGTTTTACATGAGTTAGGGCATATTCACACCTGCCTTGTTTGGTTCGATCTAAACCAAAAAAAATCACGAAAAAAAAAATACATGAATACAAACCATCGAACTCGGGAGCGGACCAAACAGCCGGTCCCAGACCCAGCCGGAGAGGTGGTCTCCGTTCGCTTCCAAACGAATCCTGGTGCGGTTCGCTTGAGATGTGAAAGCGACCGCACCTCAGTCCGATCCAGTTCTAAAAATCATACACCTCTTTGGACGTACCAGGCTCCCGTAGCCGTGCACATTATGAGAAATATTGTTTGATTAGCAGTAACTCCAACATTAGCAGCACATTGTCGGACCGTCATTTGAAAATTTGTGGAGACGGACTATCTATTGGATATTTGGGCAGACGCCCACATAGAAAGTATGCTGGAAAACACACATTAAAATGCAGATGCATTTAACACATTCAGCACCAGGGGGATATCCACAACTTTCACCAGCGCTTTTCCCCCCTTTTTTTTCTTTACTGCTTTACCCCGCCCCAGACCTTTTTGTCCAATGATTGAACGATCTTTGCACACATGTGGGTTTTTTTGACAAATTCTGGGACTGTTGCCAAAATTGCAATGTGAAAAGGAACCGCACCAAACCAAAACATAAACACTATATTTTGGTCTGGACCAAAGACAGCAAACTAAAGGACTTTCCTGGTGTGAATATGCCCTTAGATATACATTAGAGATACATTAGGTAGAGATACATCAATTAGAGAAACATTAGGAATGCATTAGAGGTGCATTAGTTAGACTCTGCCCTCACTCCAAGGGGAAAAACACACTGTGTTTGGCCATGGTCACCTCATCTCAGACAGCTTACCCACATCATGGTCACCAAAGAAATTGTCAAGGGATATTTTTACCCTGTGTGTCTTTTCATCTGCACAAATTATCTGCTGCCGACAAAGAACATTAGAGACCCTGCCATTGGCCAGGGAGTAAATGCCAGCATTGAAGCCCACCACCCCCCCTCCCCCCTCACTGCCCACCGCCCCCTCCTTCTCTCCTCTCTGGACAGTTATAAGCCGTACTGTTATATACGTCTAAATGTGTATATGTCTGAATGCACATCTCCCACAGGGACGGAGGACGAGAGGAAGAGGAACAGAAAGAGAGAGAAAACAAGGGCAATTATAGTGAAAAGAAAGAAAGAACAAGCAATAGCTTGTAGAGAACAATAGCTTTCTGTAGGACGCTTTGTGTTGAATTGCAAGAACACTCTAATATTTTGTGTGTGGGCACATTTTTGCCTGTGCATTCTGTGTGTGTCTAATGGGTATTTGTGTGTGTGTGTGTGTGTGTGTGTATGCTTGCGTGCATGCGTGCCTGATGAAATAGCGTGGGTGCATGCTTGTGCAGGCACCTAGGTGTCAACGTGTGTGTGCTTGCGTGTCTACGTACGCTTTTGTGCGTGTGTATGTGAGAAAGCATGGGTGGGTGGTCACCAGACTACACTTAACCAGTAAGCTGCATGGGCTTGTTACCCTTTAGGGGGTGCAGTCATATTTGGACCTCCTAATGAAACATATCGTACAAACAGTCGGAGGCCACTCACACCAAAGTGCACTTCACAGAAAAGTGTGTCTTCTTTTGACGAGAGCCGCAAACTTTTGGTTTCCACAACAAATATTGGCCACGGGCAATCATGCTGTGAAAAGTGTATTTCTGCTACTGATCGATAGATCAACATCAGAATGTGCCAACTACCGAAACGTTATGCCAAATTTTCAAGATTCTGAACATGAAATACCAAGAAAATTACTTTGAGTTGCTTAAACGCCTGCGTAAACAAATAGACTAATAAATGTCTGCCGCGGGCGTAGTGCTGAAGAGGTTCAACTGAGAAATAAATCCCTGTGAAGCAAAATAAATGAATGGAGGAAAAACGTGTTGGTCCTACAGTGCAGATATAATAGAAAATATAACATATCTAGCGTCTAGTGAAGCCACGTGAACTGTGTGTATTCTGTTGTGGCTGTTGGTTTTAGTCGAGTGCTTAATACCTGGACAGGTTGTGGTCAGGTCGATAGCTCACAGATATTTTGTCAGCATCCAAGAATTGTCTTAAACAATTGGTTTTGTGTAAAAAAGTTCAATTAAATACAACAGGATAAAGATTAATAGCATGATTATGTTGGACCGTTAAAACCCCTTGTTCTGGGAAGCTAGATGAATTAATGAAATTATAAATCATTCAATTATATTTGTTCTGTAGTCATTCATGATTGAACTGAAACAAGCCAGTCAACAGATCTCAGTAACAGCGTATTTTACAGCAGAAAAACTAACTACAGCGACAAGTGACACCTCTAGAAACTTGTGTTGAATAATAGAGTTTATGGGATGAGGTCGGTGAGATGAATAACGCTGCCCTCACAGTAAGTGTTACAAATCAGTCTTGGGGAGGAATAAGTGCAACATAAAACAAAAACTAAAATGGGAAGTTTAACAACGCAGCTCAGAGTTTGACCAAACATTAGCATAAGATATCTGACATGAAGTAGCCAGGAAACTGATAAGGCTGGCGAAGCACTGACTGGCTAGAACAACAAGGAGCTAAACAAAAGAAAGGCAACAAAAGAGTCGACTTCATCAAAGCCTGCAACTAAATAAACTAAACTACAAGCGTAGCAATTTATAAAAACCCTGTAGCATTAGGTTTTTGACGAGGTATGCCTTTGTGTAATGAAACTGCAAGAAAGAGGTAATAAAGCTCTGGTTTCAGATCTCTAGGTGCTGCCTGAGAACGGGGCGTTCATCTCTCTATGTCGGTCCATCAATTAGAAACAGCCGAACAAGCGGCCTTCAGGTACTTATGGCTGCTAGCCGTATCAAAACTTCATCCTCTGGATTCAGGACATTAGGCCCACTCCAGGAGAATTGACACTGTATTCAAATAGTAGTACTAGATTGTTACTACAGAAGAAAAATAAAGTGATTTGTATTTCACATTCTGAGCATTTTATCAAAAGATGTCAAATTTTTATTGTTCAACATAGACACATTATAAAATAGTAAGTGATACAATTACAAGATATGAACTATAGGAAATATGTGTACACAAATTTTTTTACAAAGACATATGTTACATCAACACAGCTGTTCTGACAGGGATCTGCCTTTCTCTGGTAACTATATAAATATAGTTCTGCAAGACTATAAGTTATAGCCACCACCTCTACGCTCTAGTTAGCCAGATTTCCCGGGATCCTCGGATACTTCTGAACCAAGTGAAGAAAGGAGGAAATCACCTCAGTGGACAAAGCCGAAACTCAACATTAGGTTGCCGAAAATTAGCATTAGTATGGCTTGTACCTCTTTTACCCTTTTAAATTCCACAGCGCTGTCCTTTTCTAGGGCTGAAAGACTCTGGGTGTCCAGAGAAATGTCAGGATGCAGCCGGCTGCTTATCTCCTCTCTGCAGCCAGAGCAGCACAATGCGGCCCCAGACCAGGCCCGCCTCTTAGAAGAGCCCGTCCTCTAAGGTACCTGGGGGTGAGGCCCTCCTCTTACAATGGGTTGGGGGGGGGGGGGGTTGACGCCCACCACTCGGGCCGTAGTGGGACGTACCTTTGGATGACGCTAGCTACAGACGCACTAGTTAGCGATACATAGAGATGCATTAGTCGGAGAGGAAGCAATACTATAGCTAACAATCTGTTGTTGATCGTTTTTCTTGTCCTGTTTCCTATGTACAATTATTTGGCTGACCTCCATCCCTTCACTTCAACTTCTGTGTGCCTTAGGGATCTGGGAAGTCTAATACAAGTTTTATGATAATTGAACTGCTGTGTCCCAATTATGTGACTCTGTTATCATACTGTATCATAGACCCCAGCACCACAGGAAGGCCTCTATGTGTGACAGCCCAGTCTTGGACATCCTATGAATGTTAAACACCAAGTGATCCAGGGTGTCTCCCTGTAAAACAGGATATTAGCTGGTGATAAAGCCACCGCCGATCAGGGAAGTGTATTGATCCGTCTGGATTAGATAAACAATAAGTGGATTACTTAGAGGACAACCCAGCCATTTTGTTGTTATCATTATTCATGGTATGAATGTTATTCACGCCTGTGACCTGTGGATGTCACATTCAGGAGAACACGGCAGTAGTTACGGAACAAAAATTACCATTGATAAAGCCTTTGTTTTAACAGGACTTCCGCCCACATGATTCAAGAAAATGTGATTTAGGGCAAAAATAAGTTGTAGAAGGATTAGGAAAAAAACCTTGGGTTTCGTACAGATGCATGTTAACAAAGCACACTCTTGTCAGGGAAAACGTACGGTCAATTGAACCTAACTGGATCAATATTTCAACTAGCCATTGAAATAAACTGTATTGAAGATGCATCATTCAACGCAAAGATTTATTCTTGTGGTTGAGGCCTGGAAAGTCTCCATGATGAACTCCAAAAAACGGTTGGGCTCAGAGTTGGGTTCAGCTCTATTGAGAAATAAACTGCAGACTTAAATAATAATAAATAAACTTACATCCTTGATATCACAAGGATGTAAGTGACCTGTCGGTAACCTAGCAACAGACAGATAGGCAACCTTGGAAACCCTATAGCTGCTCTGCACTCCATTCAGTTCTCAGCCTCCCTTGTAACTTTGGACAAGCGCATTTCAAGAGCCCTCAACTCTCAATGTGGAGCCCAGGTTTCCAGACGTCCACCTTCATCCAAGTGGTTCATGTTGATCCAGGATTTATTTAGGATTAGGATTTAGGATTTATTCATACTTTAGACTGTTCGAAAAAAAAACTGGAGCTAGTGACAGACATTTCAATTGACAGTCATTGTAATTTCATCATTTGCTCATCATCACAAACACCTAAACACAAAACCATGATTATATTTCCATACCATGTTTTTGGTCAGGAGAATTTGTAGAAATACAAGCTGTGTCTATGTGCTTGTGTCTAACACCCATATTTTTCTTATCATTTTATGTAAGCACTAATGAAAAAGGTATCTGTGGAAGAATGCAGTACATACCATGTTTCTATAATCCCTATTTTCATGAACTGCAGAAGCCAATTTGTTTTAAATGTACCTTTTCGAGGTATGAGAAAACAGGAATTGAATGAGGAAATTATGTGGAATTGTTGTTATTCCCGTAGTTCAACTCACCTGGATGATTATGGTTCAGCACAGCAGCACAGCACAGCACATCTCTAAGCCTCAAATCAAAGCCTGTTAAGGAGAACAAGTGATGTCCAACACCTCCATCTTTATTCAGACCAGAGGACGGAAGATAATGGCTGGGCTTGGTTAATCTTCACTCACTTACCAAAAACATCTCTTTGATCCTCAATCCACCACCCACCCCAACCACTACTGCCTACCACCCCAACCACCCTGCATCATCACCACTACCCCAACAACTCTATCAACCACCGCCACCGTTTACCCCCTCCGATATCAACAATGCCCCCATTACTACTCCCCCCAACCCCACTCCCACCATCTCTACCACCCTGCCTCATCACCACGCACACCAACCCTCTCTATCTACCCCCCCCCCACCATCTACCCTCTTCCTTCAACAACACTGCCCCCATTACTACCCCCCCCACCCCCACCATCGCTACCCCCCTGCCTAATCACCACGCACCACAACCATCTCTATCACCCTACATCATCACCACCCACCCTCTATTCCTAAAACCTGTTCCCGTCCCCCCAACTCTCCCATCCCCCCTGCCCGACTCAATCACCTCCACCCCCAGTGTCTGATGTACTTCTCATTCACTTGTGTTGGTTGAAGTCGTGTGTGCATCCCTGTTTGCGTTTTATTTCTGTTGACATGGCATTATAGTGGGCTCCTCTGTCTGCTGCTGCCTAATTGGTCCATGAGGACTTATTCGGCATCTAATTACTGCGCTAGTTTTCACGGCTCTGTATTTCCAAGGTCGTGTTTTGCCTGTACACTGCAATCTCAAGGCTGTGTCGTTTCAAATATTCTAACAAATTAAACTAAAAGAATAAGTGTCTATTAAAACAGCCGCAGATGAAAACAAATCTCATAAAGACGAGGGAACAGTAAGGAGTTACAATCCACTGGCAGCCGTAAAGAGACCAGAGCGATGTACACGCTCCCGATGGGGCATTGTCTGAAATACATTAATAATGAGGATAAAGTATACTAGTGGTCAGGGCAGGCACAACAAACACTTTATAGGCAACATTTAATGGATCTTGATGCGCTCTTATCCTTTTCTTTTTCTGCACCAATTTCTAAATACGTTTTTCTCAGCCCTCTTCCCCTTAAAATGCAGAATTTAAAACCAAAAATCATGCCCACACCAGAATAAAACAGGTCTAGTTAAACTAGAAAGTGTAACCGTACCATAATTATTCCTGTACTGATGTGCCAGTATTTGATTTGTTTTTCATGGCAGGTAAATCAAAGCGAGACATTTGCCTTTTATTTGATTTATTTTTGGTGTTTTTTGTGAATTGAGAGACGTTATTGCTGAACTAATTAATGTTTTATGATGTCTGTTATATTCCATCATCATGACAATTTGTTTATATTTTCAGCTCAACAAAAGAACGATTTGTGGACCTTCCAGCACTCTGTGTCGCACTAGTCTTTGACTGCTGGCAATATCTCATTGAACACTTCCCGTTGGAAAAGAAGATACAAGTATACCATTACTATGTAGGCCTACATGTATTGATCCAACTGCTACCAAATTATAATAACCATGCATGCATGTGTTCAAAAGAAACACACTTAAACCTCTGCAAATGTAGAAAGGGCTTTGATTATCTCTTGCTAGCAGGATATTTTGCTGAGCCTACCAACCGGAAAAACCCAACAAGCCATTCACTCTTTCGATTATTTAACATTTGTATGTAGTGTTTTATACACCAAATAAATTCTGGTAATAGCGCCGTGTGGCTTTACGAGGCTGTGCTTAATGTTTTAATGAACCCAGAGTTTATTGTGAGGATGTAAGAGCCTTAATGTGCTCGGGCTCTATAATGAGAAACCAAGACACCTTTGCCTGAAACTTTCCCAACTTCTCTGCGACCCTCAGAGGTGAAGGAAGACATGGAAACCTCATTACGTGGAGTTGTTAGTTTATTAAGTTTTCCTCTAGTAAGAAGTGTACACGGACCTCTACTAATCCCCTAAGCCTGCTATCTTTTAGTGTGCTAACCGTGCCTCTGAGAACTTAGGGTAACGACACTTAAGGAGAGGAGAAAAGCCGTAGCAAGCAACCTTTTAGCTCAACAATTTAGCTTGGCTTGCGGCTTTAGTTTGGGTTGTGTTATTGGACGTTATTATCCTAAAGTGGATGGTGGACCATTATCTCTTGGGCAGAGGCTACCAAAAATACATATTCAATTTGAAAATCATTAACTATGAGAAATTAAAAGTTATATTTGTGCTTTCAAATGCTCAACCAATTATCACTTTTAGGTAGCTGCTGCTTCTCTGCTTTGTTTACTACTCTTCTAATCAAATTTAATGAGAATCAAATATATCTTATTTTGAAAAACTGTGATCCACACTGCTGTAATTCACCAATTCCTCTTACCACCTTATCTAACCTTTGCATATGTGTTTTATTTTCAATCGAGCAGAAAGTGGATCCATTTATTCTGGCACCTTTTTTTCATGGAACAAAAAGTTTTTGATATTGCAACAGCATTAATTAACCTTATATGGCTCATGTTGTTGATGTTTTGAATGTCGATCAAAACTAGTTTTCACAAACTATTCACCGATAAGTGTACCAATATGAATGTCTTGTCATGTGCTTTATCTTGACAAATTGATGTTGAGAACTTGACTCACTGAAGTTCTCCACATCCGTTCCATATGGACCAAAACGGTCAATATAAGATGATGGTTGTCAGCAGGCCAAGCCTATCACACATTAAAGAAACACCAACTTTAATATATAATCTTCACTCTTGTGTCTACCCACTGAGTTTTCAACTGTGCGATGCGGTCGATTAAGCAAGGTGCTGGAGATACAGCCAAGAAGGAACAGTTCCAGTATTTCCCTTGTCTTGATGTCTGCATGGTGTTGGTCTAAGTGATGTGATTAAGGCTGGTTGCCATCAGAGTAACAAGAACATTCATCTTGGGCTTGGTAGGTCCTGTCCACGTGATCCAAATCGGAACTGAAAACGGTTTAAACAGAAAGGAAATCCTTTTTGGACGAGAGCGTTAGTCAACTGTTAGCCATATGTTCTTGTCTGGACAGAATCTCTCATGGAAACATGGTGAAATCACATGCTGAGCTCATACGTCGGCCATCAGCCAATGTAAAGCAGAGGGCTCAGAAACACAGGCATGCTGTGCCTTCTTTTTATATATGATGTATTTCTGATACGATTCCTAGCCCTTGCAATTCTATTATAAAAATAATGCAACATGGTAACTTGCAAAGCAATGCCAACTGGTACACTGTAAACTAGTACACCTGTGTTTTTTTCTAATATTAATCCAGAAAGAAGACAGCTCCTAAAACCTAAAAAATGTTCAGGTAAACACCTAGTGTCCTCCAGCAACAAGTCACTGAACAAGCAGTGATTTATATTTAAAAGAGAAGCAGATCCATCTTAATAAGCTTTGGTTCCAGTCAAGAAACAGCCACAATTTAAAGTTCAACATTCAAATATTGGCCTTGGGGCTTTTTGGTATGTGCGTGTGTATGTGTGTGTGAGAATGCATGTGTGTGTTTGTGTGTTTGTATGTATATATGTGCATGTATGTGTTTGGGTTGCAGTAGTAACATTTAAATATAGCTTTGCTTTATCCATTTATTTTTCCCTTTACCAGCAACAATTGGTTCTAAGATCACACTGACGTCTTGTTCAATGCCTTAATGCTTCCTCTACTATCTCACTCAACGAGTACATATGCTCTCTTTGAAGAATGACAGTGTTCCTGTGAGGGTTTGCAACTGTCTTAAAAGACTGTGACACTTTGATCGGGCTAACCCCACCAGAGACTTTGGTATTTATACATCAAATTTTATTATTGTTCAAATACTGTGTGGTACGTTGACTTTAGAAGTCTCATCTGTGGTGTGCATAATTTCTTATAAAATAATTGCCATACCAATTTGGGGATCTCGTACGGGATACGTACTGAGTTCTAAAACATATTATGACATATTTAGACAGGTGAACGGTACACAGCTGGAGCCTTGGTCCTAGAGTACACCTCACCACCAGAAGACTCAAGCTCTCTGCAGTGAGACAAGGGCACCTGTGGAAAATAGATTGAGGGTTTTTCACTACGGTAACCTGAGGGAAGAAGTATCAGGTGCGACCACGATACTCAAAATAAAATACAATAATGGGATTAGTATCAAACAAGCTTGGGACTTGTTAAAGGCCAGTAAAATATGTGGGACTTATTGATTAATTATTCGCTGACAGGCCGATGGGTTTATCAATAGTTCCGGGTACATTGATCAAATAACACAATCTGGGAATGTAAAAAAAAGATAATATGGAATTATCTAAACAAATTTCGGACTCGACTTAGGTCTGTGACCTGAAATAATAAAGAAGAAGGTCAAATTATTCAGGAAAGTAACTAACTATTTGTTAGATAATGAGTTAACAACAGCAACAGCATCATTAAAAAGCCACCCACCTGTGTCTATAACTGGTCCCTCTAAAATAATGGTCGACAAATACGGCAGCATTTGTATTTTCTCTAAATAAATAATTGAAATGTAGGACAGACTTTATATGTTAAGGAGATAATTAGTGAGTTCAGGGAAACAAGAGTGGGAAAGAGCTGGTAAACAGACTAGTGAAAAACAGGTGGTGAGTTAAGCAGTGCCGTCCCTTTGCAAGATCAAAGCACACAGAGAAAGAAAAGACGAATGATCGTTTCCAAAGAACAACTGAAAGAACATACAAAGATCAATACCACAAACAGAACTAGATCAAACATTTGAGAACCTGACACACCTTGATGCATATTCAACAGATGCAGTGAACTACAGCCCAGTGATTTCACTATAGCAGATGTTTCTGACCATCAATGGTTGTTGTTTTTGTAGAAAGATTTACAGGACCCATACACGACATTGTCTGAGCATCCTTTATGACGATCCGTTTTAGACAATGGCTGATGTGCTGCCACACACAGAAAATGCTGAAAGAATTGGTATCATATTTGGAAAATCAGGAATCCTGATGACTCTCTCCATCCCAGAGATAGTATATAAGAATATGGACAGTTGCACTCTTAGAAAATTAGGGGTTGCGTCAACATTTAGTCAAATACAGCTTAATGGTTCCTTACTAAATTCCAATTTGTTTAAACTGGGACAATGGCTTGTGGGCAAGCAAGGTACATTTTGTCCCCTAAGGATTGGCATGTTCCAACTGTAGTGTAAGGCAAGTAGTATTGAAAGAAAAAGGACTCGAGTCAGAAACCAGTGGTTATTATGCAATGTCCGTCACACTCAGTGACACCCAGTATAGATTGTATAAATTGTACAATCCAGTACCCCTTTAGGATGCAATCAATGACACGTGTTTTAGATATCATTAGAGAAAGGTATTGTTGTACCATGTCCAGGCTCTCCATGTGTCTGGCACGTTGCGAATTTAAGTGATGCAAACAATGACATAGTAAACCTAACACTAGTCTTTCTGGAACCCTGGGTATGTTCAATGTTCTCCTCTGTGATCGATCCAGCTAACGCCTTTTCTTTGACACTGCAGTAGAAAAAGATTGAGGCAGTTTTCTCCCCTACCACTTGTCCACAGAAATCCAGGGGTCAACCAACACTTTGGATTCTTTTTTTTCTTCTTTCAGGGAAATTCCCTCTTCACCAAACTGAGCAAGTCGGACCCGCCCTTAAAGGTCTCAAAGTATGGTCTTTGTATCTAGAGCTAGATCGTTTGGCTCGTCTGTCTGTGTGTGTCTGTATGTTTTATATATCTTGACACGAGTGTGCTAGATGCTGGTTTGGTGGTGAGCACCAATGTTAAAAAGCTTGCTGAATAAAAACAATAATGGCCACATTATAGACATTATTGTTATTCATCTAATATAATGGACTCCATTATACATTTTTTTCTTTTAGAGAAATTTTACATTAGCTAACCCTAACACTGGTAGAGCCTGTGTTAGAAAATAGACAAGGAAGATAAATTAGGAAAATGACGCCACAAACAATATTTACTGACAGTATTACTGGAGTAATTTACATAACAGATAATATTATAATATTATTCTGAGATCATAAACAAAAGACTGATGCAAATGAAACAGAAAAAAGACAGAACAAATTGTATAAAAGTTATGGAAAGGAAAATGTTGAGGTCAGTATATATGTATAGAATCTTCATTATATAGAATGAATATGCTGAAGGTAAAAAAAAAAAAAAGGCATTTGAGAGGCTTTGTGTGTCAGTATGTGTGTGTGTGTGTGTGTGTGTGTGTGTGTGTGTGTGTGTGTGTGTGTGAGAGTATTGAGTCATCTTGTGTATGGGCCACCAATGCTCAGAGTGGCAGAATACATGAGGTGGCACTGAAAGTCGATTTCTAATGAAAATACATTTTACAGGGATGTTCCATTTTCTATAATTAATTAGACAATTACAAATGTGTCTAATTCCTAACATTCTAATAATCAGAGGCAGAAAATCTTAATATGGCTAAATCCTTGACTTAACTGCTGTCATTCATCTCAAAATAAAGGGTAATAAAAAAGCAATATTGATAAATCCTATTAATAAGGTGAATATGTTGAGGTTAATAAAATCTATAAGACTATGGTGTTGATAATTATGATCATTACATGTTATCACAATAATGTTATCGTGCCAGTATGACACATTTGTATTGCACATGAGCATATATAAATGCTGATACACAACCAGAGGGAAATAAAAATCTGATATACAAAGTAATAATCTTTCTGTAATTGAAGTAAAGGGTGTGTTGCTCCTGACAAAGTGATTAAAATCAAAAGAGTTACGGATATACAAGAGGTGTTATCAAGCTTAATTTATTATTATGAATAATCACCTTAGAAAGTCGAATTGAATCATTGCGGATAAAACAAGAGAAAATAAAATACAATAAAAACTTGCATAACAGTCACTTATCTATTCAAGTGAAGCAACCCCAGTTACAATGTTGGGCAAATCTGTTTCCATCTTAATTTGAGTACCGCAAATGTGTGACCACTCTAGAGTTAGGTAGGTAAGTATTTGCAAAACACATCTAAAAATATTTTTAAAAACACCATGTCCCTCTGTACCATGACATCAAGAGTCTCAATAAGTATTATGACTGACATGGTCATACTCAATCACATAATCAGATCAGAATAATCATTAATCAGATTATTCACATGGTGGTACACTTAACTTTTATTTGACACATAGTTGGGTGCAAATACTTTAACCACATCATATTCTCTATCCTTAGGTATATATGGGTATTATACTATCTTCTGTAAAAGATAAGTAGTATATTAATCTTTATAGAACCTTGGTTATTCCACTTTTGCGTTGTCTTGATTGAATACAGTGTAACTGGGAATGTATTTATTTATATTTTTTGGTTGCAAAACATGGACTAATGGGATTAGGTAAATGTATAAATGGTTCAAATGTGTTCCGTTTTCTTTTTTATTCCATGTGATAAATATGGATTGGAAATATCCTTCTATATTACATGTTTCTAAATTGCATTCAGTGATCAAGAGATTGTTTATGTGACTACCTAGATCTAACATAAATTGTATTATGTGCCCAGAAACACACACACACACACACACACACACACACACACACACACACATACACACATACATACATACATACATACATACATACACACCATGTTCACCTTCCAGAACATTCTGGACTGACACGATATTCTGATCGAGCACAACAGCATCAGAACTTTGATCCAGCAAGCAGATCCTAGAACCCAAAGAATATTGGAATGGGGATTGTCACTCTAATAACACTTTGCATAATGATTCACATAACTGTAGGTTTTTCCTTTTGTGTTAATGTGACTGTGCAGTTAAAGCGATGACCATGTAATCATTAATAGCTCTGGGTGTTATAATTGCATGCGCAAAAGCCTGTGAAACCAAAGCAGGATGTCCCCACTGCTTGCAACAGTACCTGATAAACTCATTACTCCTGGATTGGAGTGATAGCTAGAGCAGTGAGGAAGATGAATCACCAATTTCTTGGTGATTCATGGTCTTATCTTCCATAAAAGCACAAGGACGTGGTACACTTATTTGTACTTTGAGATGATGGTTGGATATGATGTGATTCATTTCTATTTGGGTAATGCGGTTAAATTGTCATAATCCAAAATAATATTTGGATCTGTTAAAAAGTATCACTATATAATAAGTGTTGTAATATAATAAGTGTATATGTATATAATAAGTGTATATGATATAACCTATGTCTGAACTAGGGTATAATTCATTTCTTTGCATTTTTGCATTTCAAAATACAAGCCATATTACGTTTGACAATGCACCTTGTTAGAAATAGCATTACTACTTTTTTCTGTATGGACTTTAAGCCATGTGGTTTTTGAAGATGTTTTATTCGCTCCACCGAGTTTCTGAATGATGGACAAGCCTTCTTGGAAAGTGTGTGAATAAAGCTTTTTGTATTCATTTGTTATCGTGAAGGGTGAAAAAGTCCTATATACTTTTTGGAATCATTTTATATTATGTGATTATAAATAATCAAAGGGGGGTAATTGAAAATTCCTATGTAGCTTTGCTTCATCCTTTTCCTTTGACCTTTCCCAGCCACAACTGGTCCTAAGATCACACTGACGTCTAGTTCAATGCCTTATCATTTTTCTTACTAACGAGTACATTTGCTCTCTTTGAAGAATAACAAAGTGTTCCCATGAGGGCATGAAACTTTGTTAAAATATTCAGTAACACTTTGATTGGTGCTCCCTTTCAGAGTGGAGACTTTTGTATGCATACATTAAATACTGTTATTTTACAAATATTGTGTGCCACTTTGTATTTAAAGGTCTCATCTGTCCTGGATGCAATATATCACAAAGAAATGCTCCCAACGTGGGTGTATTTATGTTTGTGTTCGGTGTGTGTACTGTGCTTATGTGTGTGTGTGTGTGTGTGTGTGTGTGTGTGTGTGTGTGTGTGTGTGTGTGTGTGTGAGAGAGAGTGTGTGTATGCATGCTGTGTTCTGTGTGTGTTCTGTGTGTATGCATGCTCTCTGTGATTATATGTGTGTGTGTGTGTGTGCTGATATTCAGAGCAGAGTGGCCAAAGACGGCAAAGCAAACACGGCAGCGCTTGCCAATGTCAGCTACATACAGTATAGCCAAAACCATCCGCCGTGACCCTCTGCATTTGATAAGCACCTAATTACACATCTATAAGAGTTACTCAAACAACCTTGTGCTTAATGGAGTTTGATTAGATCTGGAACAGAACACACACATCTACGCCCTCCCCGCGAGCCGCGCCAAAACCACCGAGCCTTCCACGACGCCGCGCACAGCGAAGGGGCCAAGCGAAAAAGAGAGAGAACCAAAGCCAAATTGTCCGGGCTAACGTTGGACTGACAGGTCAAGCCGGTCTCCCGCCTCATCGCCTCCCCTCCGGGTGGCTGCAGGGGCGGGGGGGTGTTGGTGGAGTGCTGCGTGGTGCTCTAACCAAGACCGTAATCTGTGTTTAGCAGAGCTGCTCTGTGTGTGTGTCGGCAGGCAAATAAATCTGCCAAGCCCGCCGCCGATTTCTGCCGCCCCCTCGGGTGTCTCTGTTCATTTATCTGCATTTTCCAGGACTTCCAGCTGCCAGACACAGGTGGCACACTTTGGCTGGGAAATGGACTGTCTTTAAAAAATTTACAACTCCTGTTGCCTTAACGTCAGTGAAGGGAGGGGGGGGGAGGGGGTAAGAGAGATGGGTGGCTCTGGGCTTCAGAAGGAGTGGAGGTGGAGAGGTGGAAAGGAAAATAGTAGAGGTATGTGCAGGTGCCCGCTGGGAACCAACATATAAAATTGTCTGAAAGAAGGAAAATAACTCTGAAAGAAGATGCTCTTATTTCAATATCTTGCACCACGATTCCTTTTCAGATGAATATATTTAGATATGTCATTAAGGAGCAGGTAGGGGTTAGCATCTGGATCTAGGATACCGGAGCTACCGCACCAGAATATCTCGCCTGCCAGGTTCTTACAGTTTTTGCCGATTGGTCGGACACTATAGACACATGCTTAGACCAAAGTAAGTTTTTGTTACAATACCTTAAACACATGTAACCATACCTTAAGTGCTGCTTTGCACTTTAGTTGCAATTGTGCAACACACTTGCTCCTTTCTGCAACACACTTGGTCCTGCACACTACACACTATTTCATACATAAGACACTTAGTTCAAAAATGAAATCTCAGCGTACCATTGGGAAAACACATCTATTCAAAATACAAAACACATTTGGTAATTGAAAATTTTTTGATACACACCTGAAAACACTTAGTTACAAAACTGAACACCAATCAGCCAGCTACAAAAAGGCTAAATGGCAATTGTGCACGTCCCGGTGCAGCACGGGGGTAATATCTCATTGTGTGCCACCATAAGCCGTAACTGCACCATCATGCAAAAATAGGTCCCCACAATACCCAACATATCATCACATTTCTAGATGCACTTCATGATGCAGCTGTACAGGACAGTTCAGAGCAGCCCAGGTTTGTTGTTGTCTGGGATAATGTTAGTTTCCAGGCTGTTTTGGTCCGGAACTGGTTCACCAACCATAAAAAATTTGAAGTTGTGTACTTGCCCCCTTACTTGCCATTACTAAACCCAATAGAAGATTTTTCGGCTTGGAGATGACGCGTATATGCCAACCATATGCCCGCATGCCTCTTCTGAAGGCAATGGAACAGGCCTGCGGAGACATTGAGGTAAGGTCAATCCATGGATGGATTCGGCACACAAGGCGAGGATCCATAAGCCCACCCACGCACAATTGCCATGTTTTTCTGTGTTTATAGTACAGTAGTGTATTTTTATTTTATTTTTGCTTAAACTGAATTTACTGCACTGTAAAGTACTGTACTGCAATGTACAGTATTGAGTATTCAATATTTTGGTTGTTGTGAAAACGTGCCTTCTGTGGAACTGAATAAAAACAGTGAATATGAAAGACTGCAGTGTTTTATATGAAGCAGACTACCGGTAGTGTGTTGCTGCTGATCTGAAAGTGTATTCATATGATACAAGTGTGTATCATTTTGACATCAGAGTGACATTAAGACAAAGGATTGTTAGGTTTCGATAGCAGAGTTTCAATTTGACATAGATGGGAATGGTATATTTCCCAGTGTTGTGTCTTTTTTGCTTGTGTGTTGAGTTTTGTCACAATGAGCCAAGTTTTGCAAAACATGTTCAAGCAATGGGCAAAAACTGTAATATAGATGTGTTATCATTATTTGTAATTTTTTAATTTTTTTTACTGTATTTACATTCATTCACATTTTGTATTGTTACATATTGTTCTCAACAAAGTTGTTTGTCCAATTGTAGTCCAATCACAGAGCTCAGTGTGATTGGACTGAGGTCAGATTTGTAAATCGGACTCATGAGTCATTAGAGAGATGTTCTCTCAGTGCAGTGTAACCATCTGGCTGAGATGTCCCAAGATATCAGCTGGCTCGATAGCCTCTCCAGCTAGCAGGTCGCTACACAAGAGCTAGGTGATTACACATCGTTAGCGGGGACCAGGATGCTGACTGTATCTTTTAAGGAGCAGGTCAGCGCGAGAAAACAAGAGGGAGTAAATTGCACGATGGGCAGAATTTTTCTTCTTGTGCAAAGGATTCCAGTCTCCCGGCATCACGTCTCGTCCACTTTGACACGTTGTGCAGAAATGTGCCTCCCAGGCAGAACCTCCCTCTGAGGCTTTCAGAAACACTCCAACTTTATTAAAGTACAGCTGATGGTTCCTGGAAGACTACATCGATCCATCAGCTTGAGGACCTTGGAGTGTGTTGGGTGGGATTCAGAATATCAAAATAAACACACACACCCATATATTTATATATATAAATATATACCAACAAATATATATAAATATAAGTACACATGCTAGTTCTTGATTGACATTTAATTGGTTTGTGGTTAAATGGTCTGTGTGTATGTGTGGTGTGTGTGTGTGTGTGTGTGTATGTGTTTGTGTGGGCATTTGTGTGAGAGTGTGTTTGCGTGTGTGTGTGTGTGTGTGTGTGTGTGTGTGTGAGTGTATGTGTGTGAGTGTATGTGTGTGTGTGTGTGTCTATGCATGTGTGTGTGTGAGTGTTTCTGAAGTGTTTCAGGCGTGTGCAGCTGTGCATAGGCTGCCATTTAAATGCACAGGTTATGCAGACACTATTTGGCAGACATCCTGCTAAGGGCTGTTGAGCCGTTCTTCACATGCCTCTCATAGGTCCTCAGGAGGTTCCTACCCTTTTCCACTGGCAAGGGCGTCTTACGGAGAGTCGGAGCTCTGGGACTGGTCATGGCCCCTCACCGCCTCCCTCCACACAGCGTGTTGCGAGTTGAGATTAAGCAATTATCAGGTTAAACCAAGCCAAGTGGGTGGTAATGACCCAGGGGCTGGAGGTGGAGGAGGGAGGAAATGAAGCGCCCTGGGTTTATTTTTAGAGCTCCTGTCCGCGCCGAGTCTCTCCACCATCTGTTAGTCTGGAGCAAATAGAGCTTACCCCCGCTCTGCCACGCTGTCTGTGACACTCAGACTCTTCCTTCTCCCTCCCTCCACCTCGCGGTCTGTGACACACACACTCTTCTCTCCCTCCCTCCATCACGCTGTCTGTGACACACAGACTCTTCTCTCCCTCCCTCCATCACGCTGTCTGTGACACACAGACTCTTCTCTCCCTCCCTCCATCACGCTGTCTGTGACACACAGACTCTTCTCTCCCTCCCTCCATCACGCTGTCTGTGACACACAGACTCTTCCTTCTCCCTCCCTCCACCTCGCGGTCTGTGACACACACACTCTTCTCTCCCTCCCTCCATCACGCTGTCTGTGACACACAGACTCTTCTCTCCCTCCCTCCAACTGTGACGCTCAGGCTCTTCTCTCTCTCCAACATGCTGTCTTTGAAACACAGACACGTCCTTTTCTCTCCCTTCACCACACTGTCTGTGACGCACAGACTCTTCTCTCTCTCTCTCTGCCATGCTATATATCAAAAATGGTTTATTCTCTGTCTCTCTCTGACCTTGGAGGCAATCTAATAGAAATTCAATTAAAAATAGATAGGTAGCTGCATATTTTAGACGTAGTGTAATATCAATACTTAAAAGCCTAATCAATCTAATGTGATGACTACTGTGTAGAACAATATTACAGTATATTATGATTATGATTATAACAGGAAATCCTATGATTACCTATGGCATACATAGGATGGCATGTATACCCATGTTTACACATACAATATTTCAGCCACAATGCTTGTGGTTGCTTTGCACACAGTTAAGACTCCAGCACCTTCCAATGGTTTAAGTTATCAAGACTAGGCCAAACAGACTGCAGAACACATGCTCCATCTTTATTTAAACTTCTGATCAACATTTGTTAACTTTCTAAATGCCAATTTAATAGGAAATGTGACTTATTTTCGGTGTTTCTTCATTTTTAATTAATTCTTTGGCATCAGCAGAAACATTGCTGTGCATTATTATCAGCGTGGTGGACTTATTTACAACCCTGTCGAAATACCAGCTCTAGTTACTCTTCAATCCTTTAAATCATATTCAATCACATTTTCAAGGACAGCTTTGAAATGAGTGCATCATTTGTCATCATCTCAAAACAGCATAGTTCATATCCTAAATGAATGTTTCGAAAGAACAACAACAACAACAACAAATTGTAACTCGTTATCTAGATTTCTGCGCCGGTATAGCTCTCTGGTACAAGGCTCACGCGTAGTTCAGTAAAAGATCATCCGTCATGATGCCAATGTGCGACATGTTATTCCATGTGTCGTGTTTCCACTGCTAACCAAACATCTACACTAGGAATGGGAGTCCACAAGCGGGACACAGGACTATTTATGTTGTTTTGGATACCCGTTTGTGTATCTCATAATCCTACATATTTATATGAAGATATATATTTATAACAATACCAGTTTATATTTTTCGATTTGTTTGTTGATACAACACTTGAGACACCATATTTAAACACAGAACCGTTAACCACAACATGATCCTAGTGTCCATTGTGTGATATAAAAACATTTAGATTTCATAGAGAATGAAAATATGCACTGTTTTGGTTTGCCTGCCCAGGATTTTCACTGGGTTCACAATCACAACCTCCCTCCCTCCCTTCCCTTTCTCGAGGTAGGCCATGGTGTGTTTGTATGTGACATATGAAAGGAGGAACTACAGAATGAATAATGGAATCAGAAGAAAAGTGACATATAATTATGTCGGACAGCGATCCTGCCAAGCCAAACAAATTTGAATGATTGAGGTTCTGAACCTTGCTGAGGCGGCGAGGCAGATTAATTACCTCAGCGTGAACAGAACCGTACGCCAGCAATCAGTCAGGTGACACCCATGTGTTCTGTCCCATTTAACCCCTCATGTGTATGCTAATATTTATCCTTTAACCCTATCATGTTTATTCATATTAATGCTCATGGTCAGAGCAGCTCCACTTCAATCTACCACACCACGGGGCGCAACTTACCCTCACAAAGACCCCGCCGGACTCCCCGGGCCACGCCGTCTACTCTCCTCCGATGCTCCGCCTTCCCTCCACACGACCACCACTTATAGAGCCGCCTTATGCAGAGCTCAGCAGAGCTAACCTTGAGATGAGCTACATAATGATAGTCCATCAGTGAGTTTTTACAAAGAGCCTGTCTTTGATGAAAGCTGATACCATTTGACTGTTTCTATTCTGTAAGATGAAAGACTGCAGAGGGGAGGTGAGTGGTTGTGATGAAATGATGGTGCGCTAACATCAATGGAGTTATAGAATGTATTCCGTTACTAAAATGTCAAAACACAAAACAGAAGAATATCATATTGTGGTCTGATGGCGGTCTGGTTGCGAGGAGAGCTGTGTGTAGTTTGTGTTTTTCAGAAGTAAACAACAAGCTAGTCGGTTGATTACATCTTCATCTCTTAAGCACGGCTGATTTTCTAAATGAGGCGAGGGACTTGGAGATGCATGTGGGCCCGCTTGGCTCGTCAAGGTTGCCTGCATGTACACATACCCGCACACAAACACACACACACACACACACACACACACACACACACACACACACAACCACACACACACACACACACACACACACACACACACACACACACACACACACACACACACACACACACACACAGGCTACACCTTACTCTCTTTTGTTGAATAAATTCTATTCAATTCAATGTTAGAAATTGCCCAATGCATTCAACTTCTGGAGGTTTTTTATGTTTAATACAATTGTATAAACCAAGGACCTTGCCCATATGGAAAACCCCCCAACCATAACCCTCCCCAGCACTTTAGTTTTCCCTCTCAGCTCTTCTGAAACATGCATTTTAGTCTTACTGCAATCTATCTGCTGAGACGAGCTGTCTCTGTTGGTCAGAGCTTGAGCGTCAGGTCTTTAGAAAACGCTTGTATTGTGTTGAGGTATTATTGGCCAACCCTATGCAAAACTATTCAAAGTAGCAATCCAGGAATCAATACTGTGTGTGTGTGTGTATTGTGCTTCTCTCGGAGCACTGAATACACAGACCCCATCCTATACACACACACCGCACCACCACACAGATTACAGCCTGTGTGTTCTCTCTCTCACTCTCTCTGGGCCACGATAAGCTGGTGGGGGAATTTATTTGTGTGGGTTTCCATTAATAGCAAACATAAGTAATGGTGTGCGATTATGCTGTGAGCTTATCGTCATAATGATGGCGGTCCTGAATGGAGCTAGCCGAAGACCTAATGGAGCTGTTCATTACCATCCACCTCCGTATACCTGGGGAGCATCCCGTATTATTCCCTGGCAGCGTGAACCATTTCACAGTGGAAGGAAAAACCCAACCCCGGGGTGACCCCCCCTGGGTCCCACCAGACCGTGTCCAACACGAGATGACGCTGGTGTATAGTGGAGAGGAACAGCATGGATCCACACCGGAGTGACCCCCATGAACACAGAAACTCCATTTGCAGTACAGCGTCACACGGGCTTCTGTAAGACAAAGCATGTTGGACGGACGGGTTGTTTACACAGTTTTTTGGTGAAACACAGGCAGGCTTTCGTTCTCTCCATCTCTGTTTCCATTCTCCCTCACGGTCTTTTTCTTTATTTTTTTTTGAGCATCTCATGTTTATTTCTTTCATCTTTATATTTTCATTGGCAAAGCCCAGATATTAATGATGCTTGATCTGAATGAGAGAGATTTGCCTCTGTCATGTTACATATTATGTAAGTAATGTGAAAACAACATGTAGGAAGTGTAAATGAGAATAATTGAGTGTGTAAACCAGACAGACCTTTTGAGTGAGTGGGCTTATAGCAGGGCTCTGTTCTCAGAACTCTACCCTTCTCTCCAAAAAAGGCTTATCCTTGGCCAATAATGAGCTATGGTGTATTCTGTCGCGTTCATGGCCATGTACCCCAACAACCCCAGTAATAAATCATCTTGTATGCCTTTCAGATGGTATCAAAGACAGGCCCTTTTGTCCTGCCGGTTAAATACAGACAAAACAGAGGTTTACATTTTTTGAGTACATTTTGAACCAATTGCGCTATTCATCCTAGGGTGAGCAAACCAGCTGCCAGCTATCCTGGGGGCATATTTGGCTTAACACATTAATCCCATTTTCACTTTTATTCAATCGCAAAACCCTTATCGGTTTTGTTTAGAAAAAAAAATACCCCATGATTTTAATTCATCCAGGCTTCACTATTGTAACCCCAAACACAAATGAACCCCCCTCACAATGCCTTCAGTGAGTACTCATTACCATCACTTCACATCTATATACTGATTTAAGCTGACTTAAAATGGATGATTAATGTGAAAATCACACCACATGACCTGCGTTGTTGTAATTTTCCTTTTTCTCGTCAATCATCTGTATATTTTTCCGTCTTCCTCTGTCTCACGGGCTGTTTTTTCCTGTGTTGATTTGTCAGCTAAATGCTATGGCGGCTTCTGTATGAGCGGTGGTCCCAGGGAGCGGCGGGAGAAAAGCCTTCTATTAATTAATGGCCTAATTAAGGCTTTGTCATTGACGCGCCAGCGGCTGACAGCGATGGATGGGGCGGCCTGGCAGACGCCAGGTAATGAATGGCAGCTATTAGTCGCATGTTTGGTTGGTGATCGGGTCACCTGCAAAGGCTTTGGCTTCCCCACCTTCCCCATGTCCTCATTCTCCTCTAACTTGTCCTTCTCATCCACCTCTTCTGGTCCCCGTCTCCTCCTCCTCCTCCTCCTCTCCCTTTATCTGTCCCCAACACTTTGCCCCCTTTTTTTCACAACCTGTTCTTCATTTACCACCAGACTGATCACACACACACACACACACAGTAGCAGTAAACAGTTTTCTACACCAACACCCATCACCTTCTCTTTCTGAATCTGAATGATGGCACAGTTGGAAGATATTCTGTCCTCTGGCTAGATATGCTGTCGGGTTAGTAACACTGCATTGTACAGTAGTTATGCTAGTGTTGACTTTTGAGTCATAGTGATCCATTCTGGAGTTACAGGAACCAAGCTGCACCATCCTTGTGGTCTTCCTGTCTACAGAACGTTGAGTCTGGGTTAGTATTTAAGTATTAAGGGTGTGTCAGTATTGAGGTTGGTCCGTATGGAGTTTGTGTCAGTGTTCAGGGTTGTCAGTAATGAGGTTGTGTCAGTATTCAGGTTGCTTAGTTTTGATGTGTCAGTGTTCAGGTTGGTCATGAATGAGGTTAAGTCAGTATTGAGGCTGGTCAGTATGGAGGTTGTGTCACTGTGTAGGTTGGGCAGTATTAGAGCCGGGTTTGAGGTGGGTCTCTCTGTCTGTTTCAAGGGGAGTCAAGGGTAACCCCCCTGCAGCTGTAATGTCAGGAGCGCTACTTGCTGCAGTGAACTCTGTGAGTGGGCTGATAATCTAGAGCAGTATTACAACTCTCGAGCAGTGTTGAACACTAGAGCAGTGTTAAACCACTAGAGCAGTGCTGAAACTCTAGAGCAGTGCTGAAACTGTAGAGCACTGTTGAAACTCTAGAGCAGTGCTGAAACTCTAGAGCAGTGCAGTATATAAAGCAGTGTTGAAACTCTAGACCAGTGTTCCTTGAGTCTACTCTCTGGTACTCCAAAGCTCCATCTGTACCCCTTCATGTCGAACCACTCATGTTTTTCAATTTACTAATAATGGACAATGTTTCTATTTTTCTATTTATATTATTTTATAGCATTTTATAGAATGGAAGAAACAGAGTCGTAATTGTATTCATATCTTAACTTCTGCAGCATTCTGCAAATGTATTTTTTGTTTTGTATATATAACAAAGCTAAATCTAAATCCTTACAAGTACCTGGTAATCTGCTCACGTACCCCTCCAGGGTATACATACCCTCTGTTGAAAACCTGACACCAACCATATGAACACCGTGTCCGAGAATAACGAGTATAATGAAAGCCTTCCTTCAGCTGTCCGATGTTACAGCCCAGCTGAACATTTCTGGTCCAATCCCAGAGCTCCAGGTTTTAATAATCAAAATCGGAAGGAAAGGATGTAATGTTAATATTAAGAGGTGTTGGCAGGCACACTCATGCTCCAAGTGTATTTAAGAATTGATGTTTCTTACTTTGAGTCAGATAAAGCTTAAACCACACAATGCCCAGAGTGATCAATGATTTTAACAGTCAATACTTTATATATATACACATAGGTAAAGTAGTAAACTCTATTATATTAATTATTTTTCTTACTCTTACTCGCTGATGAACAGTGGCGGAGCCAGAATAATTTTATAGGGGTGGCCAGGCTGGGACCATAATTCACATAGTGGTGGCCACATAAATCAGAAACATGATTGTTTTCATTTAGCATCTAAAGTCGGCTTTACCTGGTAGTATTAGGCCTTTTCATACCAATGACATTACGGTTAACAGGCAGCGGAAAAAACTGTACTAGTTTATTCTAACTATTCTAGTAGTCCCAGTCCCCAATCCCATTTTACTAGATCGATGCAGTTTACTTAAACATACCCATCTAGAGGGTACATCGAGAGAAAATAAGTCCATTCTTTTAGTGTCTCATTTTTCCTAGGACAAAATCACTGTAAGCCAAAGAGTCAGAAATAAATGAATTGATGTATTTATTTACCATCTTTGTACATCATTCAATTTGCATCAAATGTGAGTAATCACCACAGACAATACAAAGCCAGCCATTTGGAGGCCGAAACCTCCTCCACACATGTTATAATAGAGCCTCTAGAGTTGCATCCATCCATCCATGTGGGCTCCAGCACACGCATTGGAAGCTCCTGTTTTGTGTTGCAATAAAGTGCGTTCGTAAGGGAACGACAGCTATGCGAAAGTAGCATTCCGTTTTTGTTTTTTTTGGCCCGGTCGTAGGGGTGGCCAGCGTGGTGGCCGAAGTTTGACCAATGGTGGCCACGGCCACCCCTGGCCACCACGTGGCTCTGCCACTGCTGATGAAGAGAAACTTATTTTTAGGACACGTCGGCCAGCGAAATATTTGATTTAATATTAGAGCATGATCATGGGAAAGTACAGGCAGCAAAGTTACCAAGGATACATTCAGTGAGACAATGGGTGAACAAGATTCTTATAGGGAAACGTTTGCATTGTGGGTAGGGAATATACAGTTAACAAAGGTAAGTGGGAGTGACCATTCTGGAGCATTTAGGATTGGCAGGAGAGGCCAAGTTAATTTGCAATACACTATGGGGGAAGTGGACATGTCTGCAAGTCTGTAAGACAGGGCTGCAATACAGTTAAACAAATCCACACAACAAAGAAGTCAGTCGATTGGCCTGGCCTCAGTATCAGACTCAGTGGCTCCAGTGGGAATGCAAATCTGAACTACCTTAACCTCTCTCAGTTAGAGAGAGGAGAGAGGAAAGTTTATAATTGTGTATTATAGTTATGATTAATATTTCCACAACACTCCTAATCTGATTGTGTACTTTTTCTTTTTACTTTTACACAATACATTCTTTATAATTGGCGCGTGGTTTGTCTCAATAATTACATTGTTCAGAACACTGTGTTTTATTGTGCAGTTGATGAATAAATCCCTTGAATCTGGAATCTTTATGTCTAACAGGCCATTTCAATGTTGTTACTAATCTTGGATTCCCACACATAGAAATATGTGAATGCATTCGTACATGAATACACTGTAAAACATGGCACACTCAAGCTGACAAATTCATTACTAGATTCATATTTACCACTCTGCCAGCAGCTTATAGAAGGTTTAGTAGACTGTAAACAATCCATATTGTTTTTCCTCATAAACACAGACCCTCTCCCTAGTGCTTTCAAAGCTCTTACCTGTGAACGTGTCACCTGCTTATTCACAGCTCTATACTTTTATTCACAGCTCTACCTGTGAATGTGTTACTGGAGTAAAGGTCCATTGCTACACGACACCTAATTCGCATGTGGGATCCAACTAGGTGACTTTAGTGGGCTCCTCCAAACACAGGAACATGTAAAGTAAAGTTTGTAGAGGATGATATATGGCCTGGTGCTCCATGTTCCCATGCAGGAGAACTCCTCGAGTGTGTGTGGAGATGGCTGGTTTAACCTGTGTACACTGATTACTCAATGTGCAACAGTTGTGTAGTGGAGTTGTGTAGTCTCACCCAATGTGGTTGTGTAGCTTCTTAAAGATCCCATATCATGCTTTTTTAGGGTTAATAATTGCATCTGCGGGTACTAGAATAGGGATAAAGGCCTGTATGTTAGAAATTCCCCATTATTCTCACACACACTTAATTTCTGCAAAACCAGCGTCCCCCCCTCCCGAGTAGCCATGGTCTGCTGTGATTGGACGAACGCTTTGCACATGCATCGGCAAATTCACACCCCAAGTTGTAAACATTCCGGGAGGCACCCCCTGGCTCGGACTTGGATTTTCTAGCTTAGCAGACGTAAAACATGCATACATACGTCATATAACAGTATAAAGTAAAGGTAAAGTCTAAAAAGCATGATATCACCCCTTTAAACCAGCCGTCATCCACGCACACTCCCACAGTTACGTAGACTTATTTACGCAGTCCGACTGTCCGGCTGTAAAAGCACACTTTGTAGCATTTTTCAAGTTGAAGGGAAATGAAGTGATGCCTATCATTTTATTTGAAAGTAAAAAAAATGCTGAATAACTTAGCCCCTCCCAAATTGAATCTTGGTGGAGTCTAGGAAAAAAATGCTAATTATAATTAGTCAAGGTACAGGGGCGTTTTATTGACATTTTAATTAGAACATAAAAAGCAATTTCTTATTTGTGCCACTTTTTGCATTTTGTCAAACAAACACATGTTAAGGAAATGTGCGGCCAACCGTCCCGCCCGTTTATTCAGCTTAACTCATGAATATACATGAAACACGTTTCATCATTTAAACATGGTGTTGTTGTAAGGGTGGGTTAAGTGATGGATGTACAATTGCACAGACTTCTAGGTTGACCACATGACATTCTGGGGAAAGGTCTTCAAATGGTGACTTCTGCAGCACATTCTGAGGCCTCAGGCTGGGCTTCAGAGACCTCCTGGCTAGCGCCCTCTACAGTGCAGGAGATATGGGGGATGAGAAAAAGAAACAGACACAGAGAAAGAGCTGATAATGCTAATAATAATAATAATCATCTTCCGACTCCAGACCTTGATCCCTCCGTGTTTTAAGAATCAATTATCTTATCTCCAAGATTAGAGGTGATTCAGATATGCTAATGCTTTTAATACCATTTTAATTGTAATCTAATTCACAATGGAGCCGAAAACACTCATTATCATTTTCTGATCGCAGCTGGGAGCTTATTGTTCCCCCCCCCCCTCCCCCCACCCAGTCTGTTTACCCAGGAGGACGAACCAAAGTGACCTTCCGCTGCCTTTTTATTCTCCTCAAGTGTCCAATCAGCTCTCCGATAGCGTTGGGACGGCAGGAAATGAGTCATTACAGGAAATCAATCAATGCGTGGGTTTCTCCGACCATCCCTGATGGGTTTCACTACGTGGCGAGAACGCCGTCTCCTCCGGTCTTCGTCCTCATATATAAACACGGTGGTGTATGCAGCAGGTTGCCGTGATGAGGGGTTGCGATGCGTGACTCGCTGGGAGGTTTTTCATATCTCCCACCGCGGAGACGCAGAGTAATTTTAAACACCGGCTAAACACTTTAGCCCGGAGGAGAAAGTAGGAGGATGAAAAACACAAGGCTATGTGGGAAACAATATCTCCCCCTCCACCCCAAAGGGAAAACGCATTAGGGATTACACAGCCGCCACAACGTGGGTTAGGAGGGGGGGGGGGGGGGTAACACTGTATTATACAACGTTTCAATGTGTAGTCTTGTGCCACTGTGTCACAATCAGACTTGGAGCGTTGCGACGATGCTTCACCCGTTTCAATTACCTCGACGGCGGCGGGGGAGAGAGGGGTGGAGGTGGAGGGAGAGGGGAGAGGAAGGAGAAAGCGAGGGAGCCCTATCAGTCTGATCAGTCAGGTGTCCCTCCCCAATCTCCAGATAAGGCCGATTCCACAGCAGGGGAAACCATGTGTATCACAGCTCATGAAGATCGATGGCATTGTGCCCTCTGCAGAGACACAGCTTTGAGAGGAGAGAGGGAGGAGAAGATACAGGGGAGAGGGGGAAAAACGGGGGGAGGTGGAGAGGCGAGAGGAGGGAGAGGGAGGGAAGAGAGAGGAGGAGAGAGAGGTAGAGATGGAGGTTAGAATGAGGGAGGAGGACAGAGCGGAGTGGAGGGAGGGAGAAAGAGAGTTAGTAAGGTTAGAACAGGACAGAGGGAGGGATGGCGAGAGGGTAAGAGGGAAGGAGGGAGAGGGAGAGGGGGGGAAAGGAGGGAGGATAAAGTGGGAGAGGGATGGAGAGTGAGAGATGGAGGGAAGGTGTGAGAGTAGAGAGGGAAGAAGGGTGAGGGAGAAGTATAGAGGGCTGCATTTAAATTTGGAGGAGATAAGAGAGGCAACAAAGGAAAGAAAGGGAGAGGGTGTGTCACAGTATGCCAGAGAGCTAGGAGATATGGATATATACACACACACACACACACACATGCCACACACACACACACACATGCCACACACACACACACACACACCACACTCATATACACAGACGCACAGACACACACACACAAACACACACACATGCACACACATGCACACACATACACGCTGCACGCATAAACACAGACACACACACACACGTGGGACAAGGATGCATGCACAACACAAACATAGAGTCACACATGTGTATGTTTGTAGATGTGTTTTGATTTAAATCAATGCAAAATTTGCCATTTAAGCTTTCATAAAGCCACATTTTACACTGTTATATTTCATCATGCCGTAGAATATGCCGTTTTAGCTGTTAAAAATGCAGGATTTAACGTTGGTTTCCTCGACTCTTTTATGGCTATTTAATGACCTGTTAAATAGGTTAAAAAGAGCGTTAAATACAGCGTTTGATAACAGTCAAATGAGCAGCTCCTCATTATTTTCACAGGCATTAATTATGAACCTTCTTCACCCATTAACAATAAACAATAAAAGTCAGATCGCAGTCCACTCCTTTTATCTAGTCGTAAAACAGCCACACTGAACATCAAGCAGAGTAGATGTAGACCAACAATAACACACATTTAATCCTAATTTAATTCAGCAGTCAGATGGCGGAAATATGGATCCTTACGCTACTTCTTGAGAACAAAAAGACAAAGAAAGGGAGATATAACCTGGTGATCTAAGTGAAAATAATATTTAGTCAATAGCTGACTGCTGAATTGAACATAATTTATATGATATAGTGTAGGTCTACATAGTATACATACATAGTCTACATAGCACAAAAGAAAGATCACCAAGGGCTGGTGTGGTCAGACTCTGGCTATCGTTGATTGGGTGAAGAAGGTTAATAATTATTGACTGCAAAAAAGGGAGGGAATTATTGAAATGTTGTTTTTAGCACACTAGTTAGTTGTCAAAAACATGTTATTTTACGCCGTTGTTAGGTTGAGGAAAAGTGGCGTAGAAGACTTTTACTTTTAACCACCAAAACAGCGCAGTTTATAATGTCAAATGTGCCAAATTTGACTAAATTTATCAAATTCATTCACATCTAAATGAGCCGTAATTATGACCCTTTTGGCTTCAATACACATACACTGCATATTTCTCTTAAACCAGGACAAAACTACATGTATGCCGCCTACCTCCTGATTACTATTCTGCTTGCAATAATTGTGTGTGTGGGTGATGACATGTGTGTAAATGTATGTGTGTGTGTGTTTGTGTCTGTGTGTCTCTGTGTGTGATCATGTATGTTTGTATGATCGAGGTATTCAGTAAGAAAAATCTCATTAGGTTGAATCCATGCGCTAGAACCTTTCACAGCTGACCATCTGAGGAGAATGAGCTTAGCTTTAGATGAAAGACCAGCGACGGCAAGAAACCACAACAAAGCCAGTGCATTAACAGACACATTAAGGAAACTGATAAATAATATATTATTCTTTAATACCATAGAGCTTTTAATTAAAAACTATGCAAATACTATGAGTGGAAAACAAATGTATATTGTTTGCTTTTAAGTGTGCAATAGTCTACGGAGAGAACTTATTCAGCAAAACAAATATTAAAATATTAAAATAAAAAAATATATTTTTTTACATGTTTAGATCCCTCCCCTGGGTTCAGCACTTTAAATACATTACATGTATTTTTATATAAGAAGTGTGAGTTTGTGTGTGTGTGTGTGTGTGTGTGTGTTTTCTCTCTCTGATAGTGAGTGTGAATGTTTGTGTGAGCACATGATTTTCATTTGTTGGTTTGTGTTTCTTGGCCCCGCCCTCTTCTCTGCCTATTTTTACGTATCACTCTGCCAGTTGACCACGCCTCCTCCTGCTAATTACCCTAACACACTCCACACCTCGCTCCTCCTACCAATTAACCAATTAACACACTTCAGCTTCATCCAGCTCACCTGCCGCTCATCACCACCTCATTAGCTCTGCTACTTGTAGTACACCAGCTGGTTGTGTTCTTGCATGCCAGATCATTTCTTGCCCATGAGTAGATTTACTTTTCAAGTTGCATTTGATCTGAGTTTGTTTTTTGATGATACTTTGATTAATTCTCCGTTGGTCTGTGATTAAATCCTTAGCACTCTGGTCAACCCTCTCTTTGACTTTTTATCTAGGTTCTGTTAAAGATGTTTGAATGTTTCTCCTTTTGAGCAAAGGGAGTCTGTCCTAATGACATGTGTGACATCAGGGGCAGTGGCTCTGGCTGGGCTGGGTGGGATAATTAGACCTGTTTGTAAACAGGACATTTGTATGTTTACCGCGGCCCCTGCCTGTGAGAGTCCAATTTCATAGCGTGCCATGTGTTGTTTTTGCAGGTTGTTGGTTCCCTTATTGAACTTGAATTGAACAGAATTTAAATTTGATTTGTTGGCAAAAGTACGCAAAGCACGACCAGGGAGCCACGAGCCTTTCGTACAAAGAGAATGAGAGGCACTGGGCTGTGGGTTTGACAGATTCATGAGAAAACACCCCACTTATATCACCGTATCTGCTCTGAATTTGAATACAACACACCAACAACACAGTAAGCCTTCAGATAATTCTTAGATCATGCTTGTTTTGATCATCTAAGTTTCCAGCCTTTTCTGCTTCTTTTCAATGGAATAGACCTACTATAAACACAAATGATTCAAATCATCTTCACTAATAGTGCCTTCCATTGTTTTTAGCATGGGAAATATATGGAAGTGTACGGAAGCAAAACGATGCAATCAGGAGCTTAACCACAAATTACAAAAGCTGAAGTATCTGACGTGAAGAAGGTTCATACTTCTAGCCTCTAATTAACATTAGCATGTCCGTAAATGTATGCTATCCTAGAATAATTATGTCCGTATTATGAAACTTCACAATATGTGTAAGAAGACAATATTTCTAAGGTAACTGTTGAACAGTAATTAGAGAAGAATAATGGATATTAATATCAGCGGTTCACTCCTCAAAGTGGAGCTCATACTGTCTGACCTGTTGGGTTTAGTGGTTTAAGGGCTGGGGGAATTGTTTGAGATTAAAGGGATTTATTGGCTGAGGAGAAGTGGTTCCTCCTGAATCGGCTCAGTAAGAGTCCAGCGGCAGGACGACAGCCCCTCCCCCGAGGTCTTTGAGCAGGCATCCCCTGTCCAGCTTCAGGGGCTAAATATTGTTGTTGCTTATGTGATGTGATGTGTCAACACCTCTCTACTCGGTTTGAGACTCCGAACAACGTCGGCGACATTGTGGGCCAACGCTACGGAATTGATCTGATCTCTGCCTCAGGGGTGGAGGTAGTTACAGGTAAGCATCCTCACCGTTCTGTTAAAGCCACAGCGACGCACTGCCTTGTGTTCGTCCTGAAACCAGAGGACCCAAACGCAGGAATGTAGAATGGTAACCCTGGCAACAGTCACGTCCTTGTCGTAATCAGATCAGAAAAGTTCTCTCACCACTGCCGCACTTGAAAGAAAGGAGTGAAAACACACACACACACACACACACACACACACACACACACACACACACACACACACACACACACACACACACACACAACGTATACTTTGCAGATTAATGCAGAAATGGAGGTACACTGTTTGGAGGGAGGACAGTGAAAAGAGGAATGTGACACATTCCCAAATACTGTGTTTTGCTACTTAGGGCAGCACAGTTGAGATTGGTTCCAAATAACATGATGTATCACACTTATCTGACTGGGGGATGTGAATAGGAGTAAGACTGGAGTTTGGTGTATTTTACAAGGTGACTGTATTTAGTACCTGTTGAACCTCTATATGATGCTACTTGTATCTGTTGGTGTTATTTTCATATTTGCTGCCAGATAATTGTACATTCTGCTTAAGGCTTTTCCCCTCCTCCTCCTTTCTCTGTAATTTGTGTCAGTTTAAAGCGAAGCGCAGCAGTGCGCGGGAGAATGATGAAGTGTGTTGGTGGAAGCAAATCGATAAGGGACCCCATGTTGGGTCCAGATAACGCTCACTTTAATGGTAGCTAAATGACTGCTGCTGCTTTCTTCTGACAGCTCAGGGTAATAAAACACAATGTGAGCAAACAGAAGCTAGCGCTAGTTAGCATAGCAGCAGTAAGCATTTAATGCACCTGGTGTTGGAGTGCGGCTGCTCAAGGAGCTGTGTGTGTGTGTGTGTGTGTGTGTGTGTGTGTGTGTGTGTGTGTGTGTGTGTGTGTGTGTGTGTGTGTGTGTGTGTGTGTGTGTGTGTGTGTGTGTGTGTGTGTGTGTGTGTGTGTGTGTGAGAGCAGGCAATAGCACTACCTTTTTTTATCCAGTAATTGAAAGTGTTATCTCATTAATTATTTTTATTTTTTTACCTTTCGATATGTGTCAAGAGATTTTAGAAGCTTCTCTCTCACTTTTGTCAAGGCAATATAATAATAGTACTACTACTTGGTTAAACAGAGAAGGCAGGTTTGAAAACTTTGAATACTTCTGCTGGCTGGGCTGCTTAATAATTCAGGAGGTTTAACACGATGCAGATAGCGTATCATCCATTAACTACCTCAGCAGATTTTCTTGTCCTATCGAGTGAATTAAGTAGGCCTACAGTAATAAAGTTCAAAAGTCACAATCAGCATTAACATTAAATCTATAGCTTCATTAATAAATGCCACAACTGACTACAATGCAACTAGTATCTAATGATTTGATAATTTATTCCATCATGAACTTCCTCTTTTGTATTAATATTGGCCACATTTGTCAAACTGATTTACTTTGTCAGTAAGCCCCCCCCCCCCCCAACCCTAACTGACTGTTATCCTCTTTAATTAGCTCCCACAGGTAGCTTCTTCAGTTAGTACACACTGTTATCCTCCTCAGTTTACACACTCACGGTTAGCTTCTTTAGTTAGCTTCCTCAGTGAGGTCCCACTCTTAGCTTCCTCAGTTAGCACACACAGGCTGTTAGCTTCTTTAATTAGCAAACACACTGTAAGCTTCTTAAGTTTGCACAAAGACTTTTGGCTTCTGTAGTTAGCACACACCCGTTGTGCTTATTTAATTAGCACACACACTGATGATTCTTTAGTTAGCACATACACTTTAGTTAGCCTCTTCAGTTAGCATAGGCTACATGGTTTGCTACTGAATTTAGCACACACACTAATGCAGCTTTTTTTCTTCTTGAAAATATGGTAAATTAATATGTATTCATGTATTCATGTAGGGGAACCCCAGTTTACAGTGGGATTACAGAAGTCACAGCTGCACATTATTCACTCAAGTCAAATTAGCCTAACATGCTTGTTGGGAGAGAGAGATCTGCACAGAGCAGACCAGCGAGGGGGGATTAAACTCCAGTAGGGACAGTCTTAACCACTGCAGCTCTCCCCTGCTCAGGTTGGGTTGAAATTAATTACAAAAGCCTCCACTTTAGGCATTCACTTTGACCAATCAAAGAGAGGAGGGCTTTGCAGAGGAGGTGATGCTGTAACATCATCTTATCATTCTGCTCACGGTCGACCCTCTCATATCCATTCATCAGCTGTTCTCTCGGTACAGACAACTAGCAGAGACACAGCAACACATAGAGAGAACAGTCTGTAAGCACGTCCCTCCAGACCAGCGCATTTATGCTTCACCTCCACCAGTTGAGACAGGCTTTTCGCCTTCTTTTCCCAGTAGAAACTGATTTGGCATTGGCGGAAACCTCCAGGTCCCGAGTCTTGACTTACTGGCTTACACCTCTTGTATATCTTTTCTTGGAAGTTTGCATGTCCAAAGTTTTAAGATGAGTTGGATAAGCTTTGTAGTTTTCTAAATTTTTGTATACATTTTCGCATAAATTTTTATGAGGCATTTTAGAGTAGAGATATCCAAGATCAATTCCGTTTGCGGGTGTTGTCTTTACACGGCACTGGCGTTCACCGAGGCGTGTCCACAACTACAGTAGGCCTTTGCTTTCTTCAACATACTGCAGAACTTCTCAATATCAAGCAGACTTGATTCAAAGACCAAAATGTCCCAGAAGACTAAAGTAAAAGTAAACAAAGAAATAATATAGCTAAAAGAAGAACTACAGAAATTGCTAAATGCATCAGAAATCATGGGGGGTAGTGGGAGCTGCGAAAATAGTGATGTCTGGGAGTGGGTTGAGTTTTGTTCGAGGAGGGGGGGGATGTCACATATGGTGCATACAAAGTAGACACAGAAATTTTCTACAGTTCCAATTTTATTTTTAGCTCTAAAATAAGAGGTCCATACCTCAGTGACCTCATAGCTACGCGCAGTAATTGGAGAACACGCCAGTCCCTCATTGCACCCCCTAGCGGCTTCCCGTGGCGAGCAGTTTGTAGAAGAAACATCCTTCCACCCGTTGGTCTTAACGGGCCTAGCTTTGGAGACGCCATGCGGCAAAGCCTCCTGAGCAGTGACATGTTGAGGCGGGGGAGCTGGCAGTGCTGGCGATGGGGAAGAGGGATTAGCCTTGTGTGTTGGCTGCACTCTATAGCAGCATTAGTCAGACCTAGACATCTCTGATGTTGGTATACGGTATAAAACCCACATACATAAAACAAGCGTGCAGTCCGTTCTAATCTGGCTGCCAGACGATACTCATGCCAAGGGAAAGAAAAGGAAATAAAAGGCAGCAACAAGTAAGAGGAGGGTGGATGAAGTGTTGGTGGCTGGGGATCGCTAGGCATCGTTGGGGCCCGGTCTAGGGGTATTGGCAGCCCTCTGGGGGCGTGTCTTCACACTGCAGAAGGGGTGAACATCAAGTCAACCAGACCCTTCTGTCAGAGGAAGATGTTCTATAACTGGTCAACCAGAGAGAGAGAGAGAGAGAGAGAGAGAGAGAGAGAGAGAGAGAGAGAGAGAGAGAGAGAGAGAGAGAGAGAGAGAGAGAGAGAGAGAGAGAGAGAGAGAGAGAGAGAGAGAGAGAGAGAGAGAGAGAGAGAGAGAGAGAGAGAGAGAGAGAGAGAGAGAGAGAGAGAGAGAGAGAGGTTGTTATCATCTGATGATCCTGACAAGACCAAGGAGACCCTTTAAATGACTAATAAGTCCTACATCTACGCTTTGTAATTAAAAAGTATGCATAATTATTATTATATATATTATTATATTATTATTATTAATATTGTTTTGCATAATGTGTGATGAATAATTCATTTTCTACGTCATGGGAAAATACTGACCACCAAATAAAAGATGCAACATTTTGCACGCGCAACAATAAAATACAACCATGGAACATATAATTAAAAGTATTGAAAAGAAGGCTTCTATTCAAATATGAAGTACAAGTGAATGCAATGTGACATCGCCTTGGGCCTTGACTGAGGTCAAGGCCCCAGTTCTTTACCTCAGACATTCATTTTTCTGTTTTGATCTCGAACCTGAGTTGTATGGTCACACAACACTCTAATTTCACTCTACTTTGTATAGTTTTGCAGCAATAGATATAGGAAGTAGTTGCTGAAGGCAGTGAATCCACACCATCACATCTGCTTCATAAAATCCAAGAATCCTCAGAGATACATTTGACTGTTCTAACATCAGATGGCAGAGTATGTTGTGCCACTGTCGGCTAATTTCCTTTTTTATTATTTTGTGATTATTATCTTTTTGTATTTATGTGACGTGTATTATAATTCAATTCTAGCTATCGCAACATATGAAATCAAAGATAAAATAATCATGTATTCTTGGTGATAATAAATAGAAGTAGTTCTATTATAGTTCTATTTCTTATCACCAAGCATGCATGTGATACTGTACACTGTAGTGTAGAGCTAGGAAACTGAATGATCCGGGTCCCATCGGACCGGAGTGCTACACGCTAGTAGAGGGAAGAAACTGAACGCAAGAAGAAACAGAGGCTGTTTGCGTAGTGTGCTGGGAGCCAGCTGGCGTGGGCACACTCTCCGCTGCTCTGGTGCATGTGTACTCTCCTTCCTCGTCCTCGTCTTCATCTCTCCAAACAACACTTTATGTGTGTGTGTGTGTGTTTGTGTGTTTGTGTGTGTGTAGATGTGTTTCATCCTCTTGATTTTTGTCTGTGGTATTTTGTAATATTTTAAACCTTGGTCGTCCTGGGAGACGGAGACAGATGAGGGTGACAGGCGAGGGTCTTGATGTGTTCGTTAGAGAAGTAATTTGCATATCTCTCACTGGGGCGGGGGGCTGGGGGGGGGGAGGTTCAGAGTACAGTAGGCTGTGATGAAGATGTCTGAACACAGTTATTAATATAGGAATGACACCTTATACACTCTGGTGTACTGATCTCTTAATAATGATGCCAGTGATGGCAAATTCCAAATCTAGAGGAAATTTGTCGGAATGCCAGGGTTACTTATTAACACTTTCATTAAGACACACATACAAATAAATAAATAAATAAATATATATATATATATATATTTATATATATAAATTGTACCCATTAATATATAATGGGTACAACCCATGGCAGGTAAAACATGATGGCATCAGTCATGCGGAACAGAGATAAAGAAACACTGGCTCAATTAAACACACGCTCTCTCTCTTTCTGCTCTCCCTCTGTATCTCTTTATCTGTGTATCTGTGTATCTCTATCTCTCTCACTCTCTTTCTCCCTCTCTCTCTCTATCTCTCTTTCCTGTGTCTTTAACTGTCTTTCACTCAGTTTCTCTCTCTCATAAAAGAAGTGTGTTTGTGTGTGTGTCCTTGCATGTCCCTGTGGGTGTGTGTGTATGTGTGTGCGTCCATGTTCCTGTGTGTGCGTGTGCGTGTGTGTGTGTGTGTGTGTGTGTGTGTGTGTGTGTGTGAGCCCGCGTGTTACTCGTGTGAAAAGGGGGTGCAGAGGACCGTAAGAGCTTGTTAGAAGTTATTAGAGAAGCGTTGGATCTCTGGCCGCCTGACGAGGAACCGGGAGCCAGTATGAGGAGCTCCTGGTCTCCTGGATGCCATCCCATTGCCGCGTGTCAGGTCCCATACTCCTCCCCCCCCCCGTCCCTCCGTGCTGGCCAGAAACACTGCTCCCATTTCGGCCGCCAAACAAGCTCCTCTGCCGGTAAACTATCAGCACCTTGACAGGAACCCATCACCACGTAGTGCTCGTCCTGTTGTTGACAGAACAAGAGAAAGGGTTTGACCTTCTCCCACGACATGACCCACCCAGAATGAGATTAAGATGTCAGAGAGGAGAGGGATGAAGGGAGAGGAGAGGATGAGGGTATGAGATGAAAGGAGTGAAGGAGAGGGGCAGTGGAAAGGAGGAGAAGAAGGGAGAGAGTAAGGCAATTGGAAGATAATGTGACACTACAAAGAAATGGATGGCTCAAATGTAAGTAGAAATGACAGATAATAATTCATACAAATGCCAATCAGTGGCAGTAATTGTTCATTGATTGCAGCAGGAATCAATCGTTGTGTTGACACCTCTGAATGGCACAATAACATGAAAAGATTGCTTATCAAGCAAACGTCAACAGAAAGCAGAGGTCACCTTCCGTACAGAGCGAGCATGCACTAGTTTAAGACTGATGAACATAGAGAGATGAAGGGATGTCTTGAGAACGTACTGTAATAACAACAGGCAGCGATGGAGTCGGTTGAAGATGAGATGGTATTTTATTAACCCCAGACGGGAAATTTGGGGGTTGATAAAGATTGATAAACAACCCAGATAAGTTTATGTAGGGTTATAAACCGCATGGTAAATAGCAATTAACTTGACTGTAATTTACCCATGAGAGATAATAAACTAAGATCTGCAGGTATCAAGTGAGAGCAGCCTCTGATTGTTCTATTTAATGTACAATTGCATTCTGGGTAGAAGTGCCCAACAGGGACGTATTGTGTGAATGGATAGTTGCTTGGACCTTGGGAAGTGTATAGAGAACATGAGTGAGCTATCTGTGGATGTTTAACAGTGAAGAGAAGATATTATCACATGAGTGCTTCTAAAACCTAACACACTGGTTAGCCTCACATTCCCAACGCCATCATGATATGCTCTGATTCTTCTCAGCCTTACTTGTAGGTCGCTTTGGATAAAAGCGTCTGCTAAACAACTAAAGTTAAAGAACATATACGCTTCATTCAGTGCAAACTGCCTCTGGTATTTCCTCCGAGAGCATACTGCTGTGAGGATGTTGCGTCTGATCGTATATAAAAAACAAAGTCTTGTGCGTCTGGGTGGATAACTTTGACCTTGTCGTGCCGGTAGCAGCTGGTAAAGGGAGGTTTTCTTGTGCAGAGGCAACGATTGTCGATTGTGTTAACGCAGGCAGTTTCTCAGTTTCTCCATCCCACCTGTTGCTACCATGGTACCAAACTTAACTCGACTAATTGACTCCCTTTCCTTCAGCGAGAGAGAGAAAGCTGCTCCTCAGAAATTCAAATGTATCCCTAACGAAGCAATTTACACAATTGGAAAGGGAAATATTATGCAACTAATTGATTTATCCACGGCAACAATGCATCTAGAGACTATTGTGTGTCACACACACACACACACACACATACTTACTCACACACCGTCGGGATAGGCGACACCTGTTCCATGTGCCAAGTCAACAGCCAGGTGGGTAAGGTGACAGATCGCCTCTGTGTGTGTGTGTGTGTCTCTCTATCGCTGTCTCTCGGTCTCTGCCCTCTCTCTCTGTCTCTCTCTCTCTCTCTCTGTCTATCACCCCTTCCCAAGACTCGGTTGGAGGTCAGGTGGAGGGTGTTAATGGAGTGCTGACCGGCCAATCAGCTGCTCTTACTCTAGCCCCACCACCCCACTCACTTATCCTCTCTGTTTGTCTGTCTGTTTGTCTCTTCCATCTCTCTCTGTCTGTCTTTATCTACCATCTCTCGCTCTCTCTTTTTCAATTAAGTTAAAATAGGATTTATTGGCATGGAAAATTAACATTTACACTGCCAAGGAAGTTTTCCAATTAACCAACAAACAAACAAACAAAAAAAATGAAGCATAGAAAAATTAGGTGAGTGAGTTGCTCTCCTCTTATTCTCCTCCCTGGTCTCCTCTCTCTCTGCTTTAAAGGGCGTTGTGTAGCCTCGTGGTTATTGGACTTTGTTGTTTGAATCTCAGCGATAGGGTACTGGGTTTGATCCACCGATGTCCTCAGTCTACCGTGTTGGCGTCTTAACGCAATACATACCAGTGCTGTCAATAGGGAGGTGCTCCTAGACAAACACCTGCAAGTGGTTATGTTTGAACTTCGTGTTTGTTGTCGTCTTCATCACCAGTTTAAATCTTCCTCGTTTGAGGCTTTCCTGGGTTTCCAAGCCAAACGCGGCGCGGCGTTGGCGGTGTTTCTTTACATGACCGCTAGATGACAGTGTTGCCCACGGCAGTTGCACGCTGCTCAACAGCTAGTCACCACCAGTGGCTTCTCTCCTCTCCTCTCGGCAGGATATCTGGTTGCTAGAGGTCAAATATCGGGACCTTCAAACGGCTCAATGGAAATATCCTTGATTTGGCAGCAAGTGTTTTGTACATTGATACAGATAGGTGTCTGATTCACATATGCTGTATAATGGGAGAACTCATCAGATCCGCTGGACCACTTTGTCGAGGTTATGAGATAGTTTTTTTTTTACACCCAACGCCATTCTACAGTTTCATGTTCTGAGGAGAAGTGTTACAGTCCACAGCCAAACAAACGGCAGATAGGCTACGTCTGCCAAGCTGGACGTCTCTCGGTGCGGCTCATGTCCATGTTTTAATTGGGTATGATTGTGATGTCCAAGTGGCCTTGGAAGTGGTGAGAATACAACGAGACAACGGCGTCTCTGTCTGATCGGAACTCTCTCGTCCCCGCTGCTTCCAAACAGGGTTCATGTTGTCCTGCCAGTTGGGTCTATATATAAACACGTTGACACACAAGGCGCCTTCACATCTCGCCACCCCGTGCTCGACCGTAGAGCATGAGGGGCTTCAGGCGGTGGCCGACTCGACTGTAAAAAGAGTGAGACAGACAGTTTTTCCAGGGTTTCATACCAACACCGTGGAGCAGCAGATGAACATCCTGCAGCCGCGGCGGTCAGCGCGTCTCCGCACTGAGTGACGTGAGAGCCGACCAATCAGGTTGCTGCAGACGGAGAGCCGTCCAATGAGGAGGCTCGGGGGGGGCGTCTGTGTGCCGGACTTCAGCCCCTGTGGGTTTCGGCAGAGTTAGTGCAAGATGCTCTGCGATGGAGTGAGGAGAGAGGATAACCGCTCCGCGCACACCGCTGTCACACGCACCCGTCTCCGAACGACCGCGCGGCGCATCGCCTCTTCGTGCCGTCATCGTCTCCAAATATTTCATCTGTGAAGCTTTTTTTGAGTGTCTTAATCGTCTATCGGAGTCTTATTCATGGAAGCCCTTAAAGTTAAAGACGTGCGATGACGGGACAATCGAGCACCTGAACAGGTATCCCGAGACGCGGAGGAGAGGAGGAATATTCTGGAGCTATCCTCATCTCTTCACCTTGGACGGTTACTAGAAAGCACCGCGCAGCACGTCCATCCGTGACGCGGGGAGAGCGGACTTTCCACACATGGTGATCCGTTGAACTGTTGAAGATATAAAAAATAACCCGGCGGACTGTTGGGTTTCCTCTGGGTTCGGGAGCTCGGAGGAACGGCATCGATCAAGAGGAATATCTTTACTGGGACTCCGCTTTTTATTTCGCTGCCGTTGGAAATTCACAGACAAGAGGACGATGAGCTGACAACATCGCGCGGTAAGCGTTTTATTTCAGCTGATACCCAATAATGATTTAATTTAAATACTGACTTTATGTTCATTCGAGGTTGTATTTATGCATGCGGATTCATTCGATACGACTTCAAACATCGATGACGCAGAGCCGGTGTCACGTCTAATGTTTTCTACAATTTAATAAATGGAATATGGATAAAATACACTGGGAAGTTTTTTTTCTTTGGGATAGATACGATTTATTAGTTGTTTTTTTAAGCCCTCATACAAATCCAAAGACTTGAAAAAAAAAGATTTTTAAAGGCCACCTAAACGTTTGCTGCAGTGTTTGGAATTTGCTTCTGTATGGATTTATGATTAATGCACACGTGAGAAAAACGTTTTCAATAGTGAATGTCGATATTGAATATGCTATTGAACACACATTCTGTTTCTATTCATAGGTCTCATTGTGGAAAAGAACCCTTCCATATTCACGAATCACTCACTGCTCCAACGTTCATCAGTACAGAGAAATGCTTGAGTTGTGAAGGAAGGAATCAAATATCATCGCAGTCATGGATCTTAAAGATTATTACCTGTTGGCCGCTCTGCTGGCGTGTCTGTGGCTGGACCCTTCCATCGCCCAGGAGCTTATCTATCCCATCAGAGAGGAGTTGCAGGAAAACGTTCTAATTGGAAACATACCAAAGGACCTCAACATCTCACACACCAACGCCGCCACGGGCGCCAGCGCTAACCTGGTGTACCGGCTGGTGTCCAAGGCGGGGGACAACCCTCTGGTGCGTGTGCTGAGCAGCACCGGGGACATCTTCACCACCTCCAACCGGATCGACCGCGAGAGGCTCTGCCCGGGGCCGTCCTTTGAGGACAGCGAGTGCTCCTTTGAGATCGAGGTGGTCATCCTGCCTAATGACTACTTCCGACTCATCAAAATCAAAATGGTGGTGAAGGACACCAACGACAACGCGCCCATGTTCCCCTCGCCCGTCATCAACATCTCCATCCCCGAGAACACGCTCATCAACAGCCGCTTCGCCATCCCGTCCGCCACCGACCCCGACACGGGCCCCAACAGCGTCCACAAGTACGAGCTGGTGAACGGACAGAGCGCCTTCGGCCTGGACATCGTGGAGACGCCGGAGGGGGAGAAGTGGCCGCAGCTCATCGTGCAGCAGAACCTGGACCGGGAGCAGAAGGACACATACGTGATGAAGGTGAAGGTGGAGGACGGCGGGAGCCCCCAGAAGTCCAGCACGGCCATCCTGCAGGTGACCGTCACCGACGTCAACGACAACCGGCCCGTGTTTAAGGACAGCCAGGTGGAGGTGCACATCCCGGAGAACTCCGCCATCGGGACGTCCGTCGTGCATCTGCTGGCCACGGACGCGGACATCGGGTCCAACGCGGACATCCGCTACGTGTTCGGCACGCAGGTTCCGCCCGCCACTAAGAGGCTGTTTGCCTTGAACACCACCACCGGTCTGATCACCGTGCAGCGACCCCTCGACAGAGAGGAGACGGCCATCCACAAGCTCTCCGTGTTAGCCAGCGACGGCAGCTCCAGCCCGGCCAAAGCAACCATTAACATCAACGTGACGGATGTCAACGACAACCCGCCAAACATAGACCTGCGCTACATTATCGTACCCATTAACGGCACCGTTTTCCTCTCGGAGAAAGATCCCATCAATACCAAGATAGCCCTCATCACCGTCTCGGACAAAGACACGGACATCAACGGCAAGGTCATCTGCTTTATAGAGAAGGACGTGCCGTTCCACCTGAAGGCTGTGTACGACAACCAGTATCTACTGGAGACGTCTGCCTTGCTGGATTACGAGGGAACGAAAGAATACAACTTTAAAATCGTGGCCTCGGACTCCGGGAAGCCGAGTCTCAACCAGACGGCGCTGGTCAGGGTCCGGCTGGAGGATGAGAATGACAACCCGCCCGTGTTCACTCAGCCCGTCATCGAGCTGGCCATCATGGAGAACAACAAGCGCGACCTGTTCCTCACCACGCTGAGCGCCACGGACGAGGACAACGGCAAGAACGCCGAGATCGTTTACCAGCTGGGCCCCAACGCCTCGTTCTTTGACCTGGACCGCAAGACGGGCGTGCTGACGGCGTCGCGTGTCTTTGACCGCGAGGACCAGGACCGCTTCTTGTTCACGGTGACCGCCAGGGACAACGGCACGCCGCCGCTGCAGACGCAGGCCGCCGTCATCGTGACCATACTGGACGAGAACGACAACAACCCCAAGTTCACCCACAACCACTTTCAGTTCTTTGTGTCCGAGAACCTCCCAAAGTACAGCACCGTGGGCGTCATCACCGTGACGGACACCGACGCCGGGGAGAACGCCGCCGTCTCCCTTTCCATCCTCAACGACAACGAGAACTTCATCCTGGACCCGTACTCCGGCGTGATCAAGTCCAACGTGTCGTTTGATCGCGAGCAGCAGAGCTCGTACACGTTCGACGTCAGAGCCGTGGACGGCGGGCGCCCCCCCTGCTCGTCGGCCGCCAAGGTCACCATCAATGTCATCGACGTGAACGACAACACCCCCGTCGTCATCTCCCCCTCCTCCAACGCCTCCTTCCGGCTTGTGCCGCTCTCCTCCATCCCGGGCTCTGTGGTGGCGGAGGTGTTCGCCGTGGACGGGGACACGGGGATGAACGCCGAGCTGAAATACAGCATCGTGAGTGGCAACAACCGGGGCCTGTTCAGGATCGACCCGGTCACGGGGAACATCACGCTGGAGGAGAAGCCCACCGTGACGGACATCGGCCTGCACAGGCTGGTGGTGAACATCAGCGACCTGGGCTACCCCAAGTCCCTCCACACGCTGGTGCTGGTCTTCCTGTACGTCAACGACACGGCGGGGAACGCCACGCTCATCAACGAGCTCATCCGCCGCACCATGGAGACGCCCATTGACCGCAACATCGGCGAAAGCAGCGAGACGTACCAGAGCGGTGACTACCTCACCATCATGATCGCGTTCGTGACGGGCGCCCTCGTGGTGGTCATCGTGATCTTTGTGACGGTCCTGCTGCGCTGCCGCCACGCCTCGCGCTTCAAGGCGGCTCAGAGGAAGAAGCAGGGCGCCGAGTGGATGTCCCCCAACACTGAGAACAAACAGAATAAGAAGAAGAAGAGGAAGAAAAGGAAGTCGCCCAAAAGCTCCCTGCTCAACTTCGTCACCATCGAGGAGAGCAAGCCGGACGACCCCGCCCACGAGCCCATCAACGGGACCATCAGCCTCCCCACAGAGCTGGAGGAGCAGGGGATTGGGCGGTTCGATTGGAACGCCCCACCCACCACCACCTTCAAACCCAGCAGCCCCGACCTGGCCCGGCACTACAAGTCCGCCTCACCGCAGTCGGCCTTCCACCTGAAGGCGGACACGCCGGTGTCGGTGAAGAAGCATCACGTGATTCAGGAGCTCCCGTTGGATAACACGTTTGTTGGGGGCTGCGACACACTCTCCAAGAGGTCGTCCACCAGCTCAGACCACTTCAGCGCGTCTGAGTGCAGCTCCCAGGGCGCGTTCAAGACCAAGGCCCCCATGCACACCAGGCAGCAGGTAAAGGAACACTTTTACTGGTCCATAAGCTCTGCCTATAACTGCCCCGTTCCTCAGTGCTGAAGCATAAATAAGAGACTTTCTCTCTCGGCTGCTGCCCAGCACCTGAACACCGCAGAATACTGTACAACCATAGCTCAAACTTAAAAAAAATATTATAATAACACAATCCAAAAAAGTGGATCATTTGTGTAGTTAATGGACTTAAAAATAATCCCATGCTTATGTTTGGCTGATGTTTTACAAGAAGAGGAATTCTTCTTTTAATTTCCTAGCCCAGAGTGTGGCATGCATCTTTTGTGAGCTCGGAGGTCAGGTGACAAGGTGAAAATGTACCCACATGCTACTTCTACTACTTGTGATGCGCTGTTCCTTTACACTTCTGTGAAAGAAACATTTTTTTCTTGCCTATCTACTCAGATGTCCATCTCTAATTCTTGGTAAATACATGCACCATACACAGTTGAATCTGTTGCGGAAGTTGGATGTTCTAAAACATTATCACTTCCTAGGCGGTCATACCATTGTTTTTCTCTTCTTCTAAATGAGTTGATTTTCCACCTCTGCCCCTCATAACGTCCTTAGTGTTTCCATGGTTTTATTTTGGTGTGTGTTGGGATGCCATACGAGTCTCTCTATCTCCTCAGCACAGAGCTATCAGCACTTCTCCTCTTTAATTAGCAGCCACTCATCTCATTTTGACTCACTAGGAGATATGCCACAACTAGGATTGAAATGAATGTCTCTCTCTCCCCTTCTCTCTCTTGCTCTTCTCTCTCTTGCTCTCTCTCCCTCGTTCTCGATCTCCCTCTCTTCCCCTCTCCCTCTATTGCAACGCACACTAGCAGACTACGGGATGCCTGTCTGAAAACTGATACACATCCAATTCAAATAGGATTAGCCAATAATGAGCCTCAAATTTCAACGTAATCCGTGCAGCTTTTATTTTTTATCATCAGAGCTTATTAATTTCTCTGCTAATAAAGCAGCACTTCACAAAACACACGCCTAATGGAACACACAAGGAGCGAGAGAGAGACTGTGTATGTAAGAGAGAGAGAGAGAGAGGGTGTGCGAGAGAAAGGGAGGCTGTGTGTGTCTATTTGGGTGTGGGTGTTGGTGTGTGTGTGGGTTGGTGTGTGGTTGGATGTGTGACTGTGTGTGTGAGCATTGCAAGTGACGGAGATGCAATTGGTGATGTTACTGGGTCTTAAGGGGGCACTGTTGCTCTGTTGGGTATCACCACGGCAACCGCTGGTGGTCTCCCGAATCTGAGGAATGAGAGGGAGCAAGGGGGTGGGGGGGGGGTCGTGGTGGTCAGGGTCTCGTCACGGGGGTGTAGTTAACGTCTTTCAGTGTGAGAGGCTGCAGTCAAAAGAACCATTTAGTTTGATAGCCAAGTTCAGTGTGTGTGTGTGTGTGTGTGTGTGTGTGATAGTGTTTGTGGGATCCATGTGAGAGAGACATAGAGAGAGAGGGGGCACAAGAATAATAGAATAGTGTTGTTGGTAGACTCCCAGGAGTGGAAGAGGGAGAATTTGCGATATCATAGGATATCGTGCGCTCCGTTAGATCACTTTCTTACCAGTCAATCAATTCAACTCCATGATCGTTTGGATCGATCTTTTTGTCACCCCTCCACAAAGCTGTGCGTGTGTGTGTTCCCCAGCGCATTATTGATGGCGGTCACAGCGTGACAGAGGCTCTATAGGTGCTTTACGACAAGAACCGTTGTCCCCACAGCGAACGATCGTATTCCTGACATATACGCTCTCGCGAGTCAAAACACGCGCACAAGAGAGCTTTGCTTAAGGGACTGTCGAAAGGTTTGCCGATGACCTACCGCTGCTTCTGGTCCTTTACATCTTTGTGTTTCGACACCCACCTCATACCTACCGACACTACATCTCCGTCAGAAGCACCACGACCACAGCTCCTGAGACCAAAGCTCCCACTATGCTGGGGTCCAATCATCAGACCAAACATGCCGTTCAGGCTCTGAACAACACCCTTTTAGATCTGAGCCCAGAGTGTGTGACAACTGGCTATTAGCTCAGATTTCTGCTAATTTAGTCATACAGCAGACGCTTTTATCCAAAGAGACTTCCATTTCATTAAGGAGCAGATAGGGGGTCTTGCTCTTGGACAGGTAGACTGTGGGCATTGGGGAACAGCATCAATACCTTGCAGATGGGAGTCAAACACCCTAACCATTATACTATTCTACTGCCAGTATGTTGGATATTAGAACTCAATCTGAAATATAAAGAAAGTGTTTTATTCCCTAGACACTGGGTGTTAGTTATTGTAGATATTTATTGTTCCGGAAAGAGAATGCTCCCTTGAGTGTTTTGATTTGAAGAGCGAAGTAGCAGCAGCTTTATTTAATACACATAGTATGAACATAGACCGGATCCAATCATCATGTTTAGAATTTATTTACAGCCCAGACAAGACCATCTCGACAGCAGTAAACTATCATCTGTGTCCGGAGAGATGACAAATTGGCTTATCAAATGGAAAATAAGTCCAGAAACGTGCACCAGTACAGTAACACATGATCAAATAAATGGATAAGCTGTCAGATAAAGCAGAAAAGGACGCAGACCAGCCATGCAGAGGCGGTGTCTTCCTCTTAGAGAGACTAACAGCATGGCCTCTGCAGGAGGACTGCAGTTGAAGGCCATCTGGCACTAGGCTGTACAGCAGCGATCCAAAACCTGTTAGTCTCCTGCATCCACGGCCTCATCCTCTAGTACTTTGTGGATCAGCATCCAACTGCATATATATTTGATTTACGTTCTAATATATCATGTATGTATTTTTTGTCATCGTTTTTCGTCTTGTAGGTCTAACAGAGCAAAATCCGAAAGGGGTTACCTTCCAGTGTATTTGTACCGGTTCAATCGCGGGTCCAGGGGGTTATGATCTGCCGGATTTGGGTAGGGTAGGGTTAGGAGCTGTGGGGGTGATTCCTGCTCTCTTTCTGTTCCCACTTCCACTTCCTCTCCTCCTGGGACCTACATCAATGTAAACAAGGGGGGAGAAGCCTGAACAACAGTGTCCTACTTTCACAAGGCAATAGAGAGAACATACAGCCAAGCTGTTAATAACCACACAAGCCTCCACTGTCTGCAAGTACACTGGGTGTAGATGGAGAGATGTTGACGACGATGTTCAGAGATGTGTGGATGTTCACACTGGGGACAGCTGTCGCTCAGACAGTAGAGCAGGTCCTCAGACAATTGGACTATTGCTGGTTCCATTCCCTGAGTATTACCGGGTAATTGTCCTTTAACAAGACAAGCTTATTGCTTGTGCCCAACTGGTTGCAGGGCTTGTACTGTGTGTGTGTGTGTGTGTGTTTGTGTCTGTCTGCGTGCGTGCACGCACACGTGTGTTCCTCATGGTGAGAAATTAACTGCAAAGTGTTGCCACTAGAAATAATTGCTGTAGAAATGCATTCCATTCAAATGTATATTTAAACTCTTTCTCTGTCCAATCATTAACCACAGGGCAGCAGTCAGTGTAACGCTGTGTAAAACTGTATATCTGTGAGTGGAATATCACTGAATCAATATATACATTTATTTATCATTTTGCAGTTGGTTTCTTGTGGGATACATCTGAAACGATGCCATTACCACTTGTCACAGAGATGTTAAGCTATTATAAACTGCAGGCATGCTGTGGCCTAAACATCTCCAGGGTAAAGGCCTAATTAGTAATAATGGGTAAACTGTTTTCTCTCAAGTCCAAAGGGTTGTTAACAAAGCAAAGATATGTCCACCTCCAGTGCCATTATGTGACGCTGCGACACTGTGAACATTTACAGCCCGGATAATGTTGTTGCTCTTGGGGCACAACACTAAAAAAAAAGTTTTTAGTGTTGTGTTTTTTATTGCAATGGTACCTATAGGAGACTCCACATGAAGCAATTATGACTGTCTTGATAGTTTGTCAGTCGCTTGCCAAGAACAAATCAAGTCTGAGAGTAACCCCCCCCCCCCCCCAAGTCATCTCCACTAACATTTAGTCTGGGTGAGACGACTCTCAGAGACAGCGTTAGGCTGGTGGAGGTAATTATCAGGAGAACCAGGAGTGCATTTAAGGCAGGGGGGCAGCGTGTTCCTTGTATAGGCCTCTGGGCTGGGGCGGCTGGGGGAGCTCTGCAGGGGGAGTAGGGTGGGAGGCTGTAAGTGGCACACTCCCAGAGTCTGGGTTCTTCATAAATGGACATTCTATGCAAACAGGAGTTTATGCAGAACGGTGTAATGATGGCCCTGCGGGAACGGTCCTTCTAGCGCAGGTTCATTTGGAACATTAATAAGAGGATTAGTAGTACAGCCAGCCACCGGTGGAGACACGGTGAGTTTGAGAAGATTAATGAACTTTGACAAGGTGGCACCTGAGGGGAGAGGCGTCTGCTGCAAGATCCTCGGAATTCTGCTGAGGCAGAGCTTGGTGCTTTCATAGAGGGAAGGAGAGAGATCCAGATGGAGAAGGATATAGAGAGAGGCAGGGACAGAGAGGGAGATATAGGGGGAGAGGCGGAGATGGAGAGAGAGAGAAGGGGATAGATAGAGGCAGAGAAATGGAGAAGGAGAGAGAGAGATGGAGAGATAGAGGGATAGAGAGAGAGCGGGGGAGGATATTGTCTGTCATCTCTGTATAAGCGTCTTGGTTGTGCTGTCAGCAGCAGAGCTTTCTCCAGGATGTAACGGTTATGATCTTTGTCTCTGCCCTCAATATCTCACGCTTTGTTCCCACAATGCTCTCATCCTCACAAAAAGTAAAACTTGTCAAACGCTATTTCTTGGTCTGTCTGAGGCAGGCAGAGAAATACACCCATGCCCCATGTTAAATCACCACATGACTTGGTGTCAGCATCGCTTTCACACAGTAAAATAAATCGATAAATACAAATGAAACAAATACATTAATAAAATATGAGTCTTAAAGGTTTCTTACAGATGAGTGATGGCTGTCTCAGCCAAACAGATCAGAGTAGGCCACCCGTGCCAACGCATATCTCTTTGTGAGGACTTGTCATGTTCACTATTTATAGCCAGCAAACACCTTGACTAATGCATTGTTGCCATGAGATGATTACATGGAGATAACTTGCCTTGTTCCGCCATAACCAGCAAAATACTTCGAAGCATCCCAGGCAGGTTTATTTTTACATTGAATAAAATCCTATAAATATTTATTGGTTTGTTTTTTCCCCCCTCTTCAACTGCTGTGAAGCAACATTTCTGAAACTCAGTTGATAGCAAATTACCAAGAATAAAACAGTTTTAAATTTAAAGTTGCAATCCCAGCCAACAATCATCAATCACTTTCATGTAATAGTGAAGATGGATCCTCCCCCTTATTGTGCTTGGAAGTAATCCTGTCAGAGGCAATTGTGGCTAATTTTATCACGTAGTGCGACGTGTGAAGCGTGCTTGGTGTGTGCACACCCGCACAAGTGTGTGTGTGTGTGTGTGTGTGTGTGTGTGTGTGTGTGTGTGTGTGTGTGTGTGCGTGTGTGAGGAGCCATTGTTTGGCTTGGTCTGTCAGTTAAAGATGGAAGAGCATCCATGGGAACAGTCAGCACCATCCATCTCTGCCAGTCCTCATATCAGAGTGATTGATGATAGATCTGCAGCTCTGAGAGATTCCTCTGCATGCACAACAACCTGAAGCCCGATCGGCGCGTCCCACCAGGACTTAGAGGACGGCAGCGGGCGTCAGCCCCAATAAAGCTAGCGGGAGTCGCACCTTCACGTCTTTTTCAATCATCCTCATGTTTATTTGAATAATTCATCTTCAACGCATTACCTCATGGTTCAGAGCCGCTCCCTCCCTTTGATACACGCCTTCATGTGACAAAACACCGCATGACATGGTCGACACTAACCGCTGTTAAAACACCACAGATGTCCACATACCATCACCAGGCAGATCCAACATTATGTCCTCAGGACGGAAAAAAAAAACGAGTAGAGGGTGGAAAAAAATGTTTCTTGACTTTTTGCCTCTGTCTCCAAGAAAATGATCAGATCACATGTTATGATGCTCCCTCGTTGTCTGAACAATAATCCAATAATTAATCAATGTTCTCCACCACTCCACCTTGAACCGCCTTGGTTATTCTGCCATGTATAACCCAACCATCTATCCCAATATCAACAAAACATCTATCCCTCACTTTCTGAAACCATGTGTCCCCAATATCACCAAAACATCTATCTCTCACTTTCCTGAACCTTCTATCCCCAATGTCACCAAATCATCTATCCCTCACTTTCCTAAACCTTCCATCCGAATATCACCAACACATCGCTCCCGCACTTTCCCAACCATCGATCCCTCACATTACCCTACTGAACTACCTATCCCCAACCTGACCAACCCCCCCCCCCCCCCCCCCCTGCCCAATCTAGTGTTTTATTGGGGTTGGCGCTGCTACAAGCGAGGTTAGCTCACCAAGGGTGCTGTCACCTTTGTGTTCGGCTTCCGTGTGACATACCAGGGTGCTTTGTGTTCAGCACACAGCTACTCCCTCCCCTATCCCCCCCGCTCCTTAGCCCCCCACCCCCCCCCACCCACCCACCCATCCTCCACCCCCCCCCCCCCCCCCATCCCCAGGCCGTTAATCACGAGCGCCTGCAGACAGGAAGGGTGAGCCGGAGGAAGTGGAGCTAACAGGGCAGCGTCTATACCCTGACAGACTGGAGACCCCTCCTCATATCAGGGTCATTGCTTCATTGACGGCTCATCACCGCTCTGTCCCTCGCCCATGCCAGAGCCGGGTTCTTGTAGTCATGATAATGGTACTTCAAGCCAAAAAAAAAAAGAACAATAAAACACTCCTCATAAGCGGGACTCGAGACTGGCTGCCGTGTCTCGCTGTAGGACTCTTCTGTAAAACACATGATGTACATTCTTACTGTGTATATAAGATGTTTTATGTCGACATCCTGCTAATCCTCCCTGATGTGCTGTGTATACGATAATGGACTTGGTTATTTATGCTTTTTTTTCTCTGGCCTATTTTTTATTTTGTCATTAAAAATAATCTCTGTCACGGTGAAACAGTGATCTGCAATCCATACTCTTCTTTTATAAACGCTTTTATTTTCGACCAATGCTATCTACCTTTATAATTTCATAATAAATGTGTCAAAGTAATCATTCCTTTCTTGTGTTTAATTCCTCCGGTTGTCTTGCATCATTTGGTGATTCAATTTCACACAGAAACCTTTGGAGTATCTGTCAAGATCTATGAATCTCTTGGCTGCTCGTCAAACAAATTAGTATTGGCTTCCAAAATTCATAATTAACTCAACAGTGTTTTGACAAGGCAAAAATAAACAGAAATACAACATTTATTAATCTTGGCATGAATGTAAAGATATTAATAATTGTGGGTTATTCAATATTCAAGATTTACAAATACAAGATTATGTAAATGCTACCTAAATGTCAAAAACATTTCATTGTCATCATCCTCATCATCATCATCATACAAATAATTAAACCATCGTCCATCTGATGTCACTTCCTGTATGTCTGCAGAGAGAAATAGCGAGCAATAGAAAGAGATGGAGATAAAGAACAGACCGAAAGAAAGAGGGGAAATAGGTGCAGCAAATGAGTAGGGGGAGGGACGGAGCAATTGAAGAGACAGAAAGAGTGGGATAAGGGAGGATGCTGGAGAGAACGAGAGAAAGAGATGGATCACAAACAAAGATAATGACAGAGCGGGTGAATGGGGCAGGAAAGAGAGAGATAGAAGATATATAGAACAGAACAAAATATAAAAGGGGAACTAGCTGCAGGAAGGTGAGCTGGCTGTGAGGAATACACGGAAAGAGACGGAACATACAAAAGGCAGAAACAGTTAGACATGGGAAGGATGCAGAAAGAGATATAGAACAGAAAAAAAGAGATGAATGGGAATAGATACCGAAAGATTAGGGGAGAGGGAAAGAGAGTATATTTCAAAGTGCCACACCAATACATGCTAAGCCTGATGCGGGTTAAGCCGCTGGTCCATTTGGAAGCCAGAAGAGGGGCTTAAGAGGGAGAAATAAAACAAAATAAATAAATAAACGCTTTGAAGGTTGACCTCCCCCTATAGGATCATGTTTCAAAGCGCTATGTACTCTCACCAACTGGGATATCTAGGTTGACTTTTCGCTCTGGAGTGTTATCATATCCACTGGTCCTGGGTCTGCTGCTAGGATCCGCTCCTCGTGCTTAGAGAGAGATGCGTCCGCCCTGGCCGACGTGACCGAGGTTCAGATATTGTGCCGTCCACGCAGGGTCACGATATTCTGGATGGCACAATGCTGAGGATTATTACATTTGGCAGTTCCACCGAGGCAAGCGCTGTATTTCTGACTGTTCAGCAGACGCTCGTTGGCAGGCAAGGTATATTATGAATATCGGTTTGGATTTCAACTTAACGTGCAAAATCAGATTTCTGAAGTCAGGACTCATTCGGTGTGATGTCAATGTAACCACATTGCTGTTTTTTAAGAAAAATTATATACGACTAAATATCACATCACAAGGCCGATTAATTCCTGGAAACCCGAAGCCAAATGGGTCCTTATTGATGACGTGATGTGTGAAACGACAAAGCCAGAAATATGGTGTTGGGTTGATGATCCAAGTGAACAGATGAGTAAACAGCAACTGTCAATGTATGCACAATGTGGCACAAATGCTACTAATAAACTACAACTGCAAAGAAAGGTAATCTGATTGACTTTCAATTAGACGTATTCGGGTCTTAACGTATTAAAATAATGATTAGCTCAATGCCAGGAGACGAGGGTTACCTAACCCTTACATGGTTCATTAGATGAGAAATGTTTGCTCACAAAGTGCTTTGAATAAATCAGTATTAGTTAAACTGCAACATAGTCAGCAAGGCCTTGAATAAGAACAACATTGTTACAATGACAGCTAATACCTTTGCTATGAAAAACCTCTGTTGTGCCTAAAGTCCCCCCTAAACATGCATCTTCCTTGCTAAAGGCACCATGCTTCCTAAGCATGCGTGTGTCGTGAACGTGCCATGTATCCTTAACACGTCAGGTATCCAGAACATGCCATGTTACCTGAATGCTCCATGTGTCCTCAACACACCATGCACCCTAAACTCCTCTGGCGTCTTAGAAGCGTCATGCGTCTTAAACACTCAACACGGCACGCATCCAAAAACGTGCCCTGCATCCTAAATGTGCCATGCGTCCTGAACGTGCCATGCATCCTCATCCCGTTGTACTACCTAAATGTGTCACCAATGGACAGAACTGCCTCCCAGTGTCATCCACCTGAGGCCGCAGTACTTCATTATTTGCAGCATTTGAATACACCCTCCCCACCGCTGTCGCTCCATTCACATTAAAGCCATGTTCCCCCCTTTGGCAGCGTTGCAGTCCACTTCTTAATTTACACAGTTAGCTTCCAGAGTTATCTCTCTCCAGCTCTGCGCTCTGGCTTCCAGGGATGGAATAAGAAGAGCACAATCCATTTCTTCTCTTGCAATTATAAAAAAAAAAGAGAAAAAAAATAATATATCTCTTGCCGGGGAAAAGAGCATTTTTCAGACTAATCGGAGTGGATGTCGCGGGTACTAGTGGCGTGGGGCTGCTGGGAGTAGCCCCGGAGACGGGGGTTGGGGGAGGATGATGGGGCTGATGTTCTGATTATAAAGACGAAACACTGGGTTCAACTGTTGGGCAATCCTGGTACCAGAGGACTGGGAGACTAGGATGACAACATCTCTCCAAACATAATCTCCAAAATAATTACAAAATGGTAAGGATATAAGCAGATGGACAAGGAGACAAGGGGATGAGGGGGTGATTGCCAGGAAATAGAATGAGAGACAAAAGTAGGCCAGTGGGCAAGGAGATATCAGATAAACATGTGACAAGATGATAGACAAGAGGACAACTGGAGAAGGAGATAGGCAGACAGACAGGGAGATATCAGATAGACATGTGGCAAAAAGTTTGAAAGATAGGAAAAAGAGGAGAAGGAGATAAGACAAGCGGACAGGCAGAAGTATATGTTGTCAGCCGGGTGTTGATTGGCTATCAATAAGCAGAGGCAGCAGAATGCGTTGCTGATGGTGATGGATCACAACCCGCCCTCTCTTATTATATCTCTGGGATGATTGATCCTTTTAATAAGTGCACAGTTAAACTGTATAGTATTACAGGATTTGGAATAGGAATTCGTTTTTAACAGCGGTGTGGATAATGAAGCGTGATTCATTGGTTTAAAGAATCATTCAACAATGCAGATTTAAATCTATAAGCTAATAGACTTTCATTAATGAACTTAGAGAGAGAGAGGGAGAGAGCGAGAAAAGATGAGAGAGACAGAGAGAGAGCCCAAATAGCTTTTGCTGTTCCTTGGCAGTGGAAGAAGTCAATGAGTGAACCAGACGTGCAATGGTCTTCGGGGACCTCATTAAACGTGAAGCAGGGACGTACGGACATCAGAGGGATGTGTGTCGCCCCCCCCCCCCCGCCTCAATATCTACACCCCAGATCTGTATCGATTGTACACTGCGTCTCATGGCCTCCAGGGCGTGGGCACGCGCGACAACGCCATGCTTGTTGCTTCGACTGCCATCTGAGGAGATAGGGGTCATGATGATTCGGTTGGAGAATAAGCTGTCAGAGTCTGCACAGGGAATATTTAATGCAAACATAAAATATGGTTTCTTGTTTCTTGGTTTATCGCCAAGGGCATTGGAAATGGCAGGATTTTAAAATACCCAGACGACTGTACATTCCTGCACTCTATATCTCTATACTGCTGAATCATATAGGGGTTGGCTCTGGGCTGATAACAGACAATAAGGAGAGGATGGGGGAGGGAGAAGAGAGAAGCAGGGGGAGAGGGAGAGCAAGAGGGAGTGAGAGAGACTGAGAGAGAGAGCGAGAGAAAGGGGGAGATGGAGGAAAAGGGGAAGAGACAGAGAGGAAGAAGCAGTCCTTGCATGCGTTGGTGGACTAGGGTGTTATCGGCCTCCAGTAATATGCAGAGGTGTAAAACATTTGGCCAGCTTATTTAGATGAAATGATTCGTGGCTGGTTTGTGGCATGTCTGAAAGCTGAGTCTGGGGTGACTGGGAGGAGGAGGCAGGAGGTGCAAATTGGTTTTTGGCTATCTCCGAGCACACACAGAGAGACTGCGTGGATTCTCTCGCTCTCCATAGCCTCTCCTCCTACGATAACGTCCACCGATAATGGAAATATGCACCCAGATTTATTTTTCTAGTTCCTGCCACAACTTCTGCTGCAGTAGAAACTTCATCTTTTATGTTTGTGATTCCTGACTTTTGAATTTTGACACTCAGGCGTCAGAGTCCCGTGGAGCACTGTGTCACCACCACCTGTTCAGTCGATGCCACAGGACGGCTCTAGTACACCTCCATCCACACTATCGCACCACAAAGGTTTTCCTTTGAACTCATACTGTAGTAAAATTACTCAGCATCCTTATTAATAGTGTAGCAGAATTTAAAATGGATTAAGCTGAGTGTAATTCTGTTCTAAAGAACAAGGCAACGTTTAAATCTCCACAAAGACCCTACGTACCCTCACTGGTGTTCAAACATAAGTGGGTCTCAGCAGGGGACCAAGTGGGTGATGCAATGGTCTAAAGAAACCATTTCATAACCAATTCTGTTTGTCCCTGAAATAAAATAGACGCATGCCTACATGTTGTGCCTGCTGCATTTGTTTTCTGCTATTATGGTTGCAGACTTGAAAGGGGAACACGGTATTGAGGCACAATAGATTGTGTTGGGTCCTGGGGCCAAAATATACTCTGCTGGGGAAACATGACATGAGCAGTTTTGGGCTATGCTGCCCTAGGCTAGGCGTTGGGAACCACTGGGCTAGCGGTTGGGTCAGTCAGTGTTTTGAACCTGGCCTTGCAGGCCCGACAGGGGGAAGCGGAGGTTGTCTTGGAGGGTAGCCACTAGCCACAGAACACCAGCCAAAGTACTCTGAGAGGAAGCAGAAAGGTTTTCAAACTGGCAATTTTGGCACCGCTCTGCATCATGGGAGAACTTGAATAGGGAAAAGATGGTCCATCCTCACAATAAACCATCAATTTACCTCTAAAACTTGAGCAGCGTCTCAGGATATAGCACTTGACTGGCGTCCAAGGGAGTCATTTTATAGCCTTACTAGTCTCATGAATAGCCCAGACTAACGGGTTCACACCCCCTAATGTCCTCCTTAAGCTCCTTACATCTAGGGACCCCATAATTATTAACCACATTATGGTCGACTTTCCTGCTAAATCCTGCTCCCTAGGTCATCTTTATCACAGTGTTTCCTGCCTAATCCTGTGCCATGGGTCCTCTGTAGCATGGTGGCATTTCCTGCTGAATCCTGCTCCCTAGGCCTACTGTAGCACAATGCTTCCTGTTTAATCATGACTCATTTGTGTGCACTGAGATGCACATGATTGTATCTCCTACTAGATCCTGCTCCACAGGCCCACATTACCGTGGTTCTTCCTGCTTAATCCTGCTCCAGCTGTAGTATGAGCATCAGAGCATCAGACTCTGTCCCTGCGTTGGCCTTTTTCACACCCACTCCTCGTTTAATCTTTGAAGAGCTCAGCCGCCTGTCAGCTGATCATGTGACCTCCTGCCGGCGGGAGGGGGAGAGAGGGAAGAGGGAGATCCCCTGAGAGCTGCCTCAGTTCTCCTCTGGCCAACAATGAAGTTCCTTCACAGACCGATCCTGCCTGGATGGTGCACGTGTTATTGTGTGTGTGTGTGTGTGTGTGTGTGTGTGTGTTAGTTCACATGTGTCAGTGTATGTTAGTACGTGTGTGTGTGTGTGTGTGTGTGTGTGTGTGTGTGTGTGTGTGTGTGTGTGTGTGAGCGTGTCTGCACGCATTCATAAATGGGGAAAGTTTATGCACATCTGATTCAAACAGGCTAGGGGGGTCTTCTCTTTCTTTGATGCTCAAAGGAACTACGGCAACCCACATCTGTTCATCCCTCCAGAGATCAGAAGACTCGTGTAGTACCCAAACATCACAGCAGGGTGTGTGTACGTGCATGATGTGCGTGTGTCACGTGCGTGCATATGTGTGTGTTTCTGTGAGTGTGTGTGTGTGTGTGTGTGTATGTGTGTGATACAGACAGTATGTGAGTGTATGTGTGTATGAGTGAGAGACAGAGTATGTGTGTGTGTGTGTGTGTGTGTGTGTGTGTGTGTGTGTGTGTCAGTGATTATAAATAGTCCAGGCCTTTGGGTGACAGGGATGTGGGTGTTGGCGTGTAGGGGTTCGGTTGATGAATATGAGTCCATGCTTGTTTGTGAATACCCCACTGTCAGATCAGGATACTATAAACCCTGATCATCACATAGTTTTTCTTATGTCATAAGTAATTATGAAAGGGAAGTATATACATACTGTTGAGAGTTCGCGTTTTTACCTCGAGGAAGTCAAGGTGGCCTGGACACCCCTCACCGTCATGAGGTAATGATGCACAGCCCGCTCTCGCTTCCCCCTAGGCTGCGGGACCAAGACGCGTCTGCGTGTCGGATGCCCTCGGTTAGGTCATGTTGAGACTCCTGTTACAGGCGCTCCCCTCTCAGTGGATCCCGACAGTTAGATCTCATTTTAGGCTGGCACCCGTCGGTCAATGCTAGGCGTCTCTTTCCACCTAGACCCCAATCGCCACGAACAGATCAAGCGGACCAAACCTCTGTATGTTACCTCACTCTCCTTATATGTCACGACCGCAGACCCTTTGTATGATTCGTTGGTCCGGACAGTAGAGTTCTCAGGTGCCTCCTGGGGGGCGCCACATCCTCCTATGCACTATGCTGCAAGTTGATCCATTCCCTGAGTGAGTCCCGGGGGTCCTCTATCTAGAGGGTGTGTCGTCCATCTGAGGACGCAGAATCTCTTTCTGGTGGGGTTGTGGCCTATAGAGCCATCTGGCCATATGTTTAATCCCTCTGCTGGGGTCGTCGTAACCTCGCTGGGCCTGGACATGCCCGATCTCCCGATTGTTGGACGAGATGTCGGGTTGGCGTTATGTCACTCAAGGGGTAGATGCTGGTATAGAAGCCGACGGCCCCTGGCAATCCCCTTTGGCCTACCCGGACCCCAACCATGTTGGCAAAATCCCAGCTCGGGTCACTGGTGTGTCGAATGTTGACCTTGTGCCATCTTTCCCTGATGACGCTGTAATATTGGGTACGCCCTCGGGATGGGGCCTTCCACCGGCTGGGGTCCAGGGTTTCGACGTAATATCCGCTGGGGTCCCTCCAGGGGGCTGTTGGTGGTTTGTCTGGGCCTCTCCAGGGCCTCTGGGAGTTCTGGTGCCTCGCTGGTCTGGTGATCTGGAGCTCCACCAGTTGTCGGGGTCTGGGTGGAGGGTTGGGGGCTGATGGTGTTGGTGGGGCTGTGTGGATGGCTCCGTCGTAACAGATGATCCCCTCCGGCTCAATCAAGATCCCGGCCTGGTCCGGGAGGATCCGGACTATGCCATTGGAGTGGACCGCTACTCGGTCCCCCTTGTTCAGGGCATAAGGTTCACTCCTCCATGCGAGGCTTTCCCCTGGGAAGATGCAATCGAGGATTCTATCGGGAACCTCTATATTCTCTCTCTCGTCTCGCTCTATCTCTCTCTCATTATATTCTTGCCATGTCATAGATGGGGGGGGGGGGAGGGGGAGGGGAAGTCAGGGATTCTAATACCTCCGGAAGATCCTTAAAGAACCAGGAGTCTTCAGAGCATTCCTGGGCCTCTATCCCTATCACTTTTGTCTCTATGCTATGTTTTTTGGGGACCCTTTTTCTAACTTTGTCTAAATCTACGGCCACTGTGCTCCCTATGTACCCTAGCTTGGGCCACTCCTCATGATCTTGGTGGGTTCTTTGGGGGTTTACCACAAGGGCCTCTACTGATCCCCCCTTGGGGGTGGCCTGCGGGTCGGGGCTTTTGGAGGTTTCATCCAGTGGCTCAGCTGTGATCTCAGCCAGTCTAACCTTCTGGTGCCTTTCCCTCTCTTTGGGCGGTTGGGGTCCCACCACGGGAGGACAGGATCGGCGGGCCTTGGGTTTGGGGCCAGTGTCCCCTCCAAGGGGGCCTGCCATAGTTGCATCTGGGCCATGAGGGTCTCCCAGCTCGGTTCCTCCAGCTGTTCTGGCCCTTCATGGTGCTTACAAACACGGTGCAAACCCCTACTAGAACCAATAACTTACAGCCTATGTTGAGACTTGGGGCCCTAGTTAGACGGTCTAAAACGCAGACGTCAAGGCCCAAAGTCAAAGTACTTTGTGGGCGGTTCTACGGCGCTGTTGCTATTATGACGGCGAGATAAATGAGCTTTGCGCCCGGCGCAAATCTAAAATGGGTTGGGCTGAAACCTGTAGGTGTGTTTTGGCCGTAACGTGCAATAAACCAATGAGAGTTCCACCTGCCATCCCATTTAAGACCCAGCCCATTTGACTTGGCGAGTTGATATTTTGACAGCGCGTTTGCAGTCTCCACTGAGACAGATGCAAAATTTGCATCTTTTGCCAAAAGATTTTTTTTTCTTTTGCCAAATTTCAAATGGCTCAGTTTATGGCCAAATAATAGGCATAATTTACACATGGAATAGCGTTTTCTTCTCCAACTTCAGAAACACATTTGTCATGTAAATTGCGGCAAAGACAACTTAAAACATATATGATATGCAGACGCGGTCCTCGATGGCCCCAACTGTGGGTCTATTTAATGATATGCGGCAATACATTAACAAACATTGTTTGTTACCAGTATTGTATACATTATCGTTATCGACTTGTGTTCATAATATGCATGTTTCCCCCCGTTAATATACATCGCCATGGACTGTATTATGTGTTACGTGTTTAGTTTGCGTGTGTTTAAACAGATGGGTGCGCACACACACACGCACCAAGCATCATCCGCATTCATTCATTCTTTTAAACACTCACTCGCGGTAAAACTTTCTCACAATCAAATACTCATCAATCCTAAATGTAATGGGCTTGTACATGATGTCTGTGTCAAGAACATATGTGTTTGCTGTACGGTGTTTGCAGATGCATTGATTTAAGGGTACAACTTACCACTGTAGCAGCTGTTCTTTCCCAAATCATTTGACCAACCATTTACCCTAAAATTAGATTTTGTTTTGGAAGTCTGGAATATACTTTACTCAAATGTATTATTGTTATTATTATTATTATTTTAACGCATGCCATAGCCTAATATACTTCATTCATGTTCATTCATGCAGCCCTATTGAAAAAAATGTTTCCACAATCCACACACTATTTCTATGCAGTTTCACACGTATGAATAATCTTTGACATCATAATATTTAAATCAGGTTAATAGTTTGCATGTTTGTGCTGTGTATAGCCTACGTATGTGTAAGTGTAGGCTATGTTGTAGTTCTGACCTGCCATGGCACGTCAAAATAGCAACAACAACTGCACTATCCGCTATAGACCAGGTATTTTTCGGTCAGTGGCGCAATTGCATTGGCGCATTTTTTAGATCACTAAAATAGCACCAAGTATCATTTGCGCCGGAACACGCCCCTGCTTTTCGCCGACACGCCTTTCCAGGCGCAAGTGTAGTGGCGCCTGGTTGCTGCCGGGGAAAATCAGCTTTGTGCCGGTTGCAAACTAGCAACGACACATGCGTCGGTGTAGAAAGTCAATTGCGCCGGGTGCAAGATAGGGCCCATAGGCTGTAAAGTCACAAATGTGTAACAGTAAATTTGAAGTTGTAAATATTTATTTTGCATGTGTACACTAAAGTCACAAATGTGTAACAGTAAATTTGAAATCGTAAATATTTTTTCTACCATTGTAAACAGACTTTTGCTACAATAATACCATCATACTTTCCACCTAGACCCCGATTGCAACAAACCGATCAAGTGGACCAAACCTCTGTATGTTGCCTCACTCTCCTTATATGTCACGACCCCAGACCCTTTGTATGATGCACCACTTACCGTGTGGATGACTGGGAGAGCGGGTCCTCTGCCGGTGGGAGGACCTCTGGATCGTCTTGAAAGGACTGAGTAAAATGGGGGCTATGATCTCCTACTACAACACATAGTCAGGTAGTTTTATTCAGTAAGTACAGTTTTTTGACACAGTTTACAAATAATGCTCCTTTTAATATCCCTCTGGTGGGTGCTAAATCCTTGAGTTATCCAAGGTAGAGTAATGCTAAGTATTAGCAAATTCCCGTAAAACGGGGTGGGAGGCTAGCTAAATACAGTGCGGTAATCGCCCTGTGGGTTGCTCTGAAGCTCCTCGAGATGAGGTGTAAGGGGTAGCTCTGCAGAAGGCTGAGCCCCGAATGTTTTGAAGCTTGGTCTATATTCTAGTTCTAACTAGTGTATTACATGCAAAAGGCATCATTGGAGTTCGTCCACATCCTATTGTGTCCATTTCAAGGTATGAACATATCAGAGTTTCAGTCAGATAGAAAGCCCACGCTACATCCTGTTATGCAGGTTCTTTAGCTTAGGTACGAACACGTTATGCGCTGGCGCAGGTTGCCTGAATAAATGTTCATACAAGGTAATGCTGAATGATAGGAAGCAATGTACATAAAAGGGGGTTATCATTCCGGGGATGCAATGTCCATAAAAGGTTGTTGGTCCGGACAGCAGAGTGCGTTCTCAGGTGCCTCCTTGGGGGTGCCACAATACCCTAACATACCTCGTCCATATTCTCATACAGTGTTTTCCAACCCTTGACTTTAGGCGTACCACAATATTGTCGCCAAAACATTTAGTGGACCCCCTTATGTAAATGGTACAAAAGTAAATACACAGTAGCTGCTTTCACATATGGACGTGCATCTGTCTATTCTCTGTAGATTATACAGACGTGCCGTATATGTGAATGACATATCCTGACGTTGGACCTCCTGAAAAAATACTACCCCCGAGGTAGTATGTTCTCCGGAGGAAATGCTATATGTGAATGAGCAGTAGAATGTCGGCATTTCACACTTCACGTTAGTGGGTAGTGTTGATGACGCTACGACGGGAACACGCCCTATGGCGGGAACAAAAAAGACACCAGGAGCAGGCTGCATATATAGGAGAGGCAAGGAGACATACGACTCAAAACAAGAATGGCCTGGAAAGACGAAGAGGTTTTTTAGCTGCTTACTTTGAGGGCAGACAGTGCGGTGATCGCACATATGAAGGGCACTGCGAAAGATGCAGTAATGTATGACCGTATGGTGAAGAAGCTTGCTGAAATTGGAATTGTGAAGGGCAGGACACAACTCATCACAAAATGAAAATCCCTCAAAAAGCAGTTCACCACTGTGGTAGACACAACAAAAAAAGTCTGAACAACCGCAAAACCTGCCAGTACCAGGATTTGTGTGAGACGATCTGAGGGGGCTGGCACTCCACAAGGCCGCTACGAGCGACTGGCAGCATGCAAGTGGCAGCCCTCTCAGATTCCCCGTCGGAGAGCATGGAGACCGTCATGCCATCACCGTCCATCTTCTGTCCCGGACACTCTTACGCCGAACCCAGTAATAAGAAATAACGGTGATGAATCGCCAGTTCAGTGGCAGCTGTTCTCGTGGCATTGTAATTTAAACAACGCTCATTATCCATTGTCCATCCCCGTGCGGTCTCTTACCATTAAAGACGTTAAATTAAAATATAGGCTACTATACGGGACGTAGACCGACTCATTTCATGGATTCCTGTATGACCAGGTTGCCTTAAACATCTGTTGCATATATCAGGTGATAACTAAATGTCAAGGGAAAGAGGCGGTGGTTGAAAAAAGTATTTAGATTGCTTATTAAGTTCACTCGTTGCTTATAATGGTTTATTCGTTTCCTAGTATCATTTCCTTAATTTAGAAGACAGTTTTGTTCATTTTTGAATTGTAAAATAAATAAAATAATTGTTTGAAGTTGCGAGTTTTTGAAATGATTGGAAGCGAGTCGAGCTGACCTTGCCTGCTATACCCACGGCCCAAAATAAAGAACAGCCGAGACAATATCCTCAATTCAAACATGGCGTTTCATTTGTTCTCAATTGGCTATGGACACGAACTTGGAATGAACATGCGCAACAGGGATTTCTAAAGATTACTGTACAGTGGCGGAGACTGCAGGAGCTGAATTATCACTACGGTAGAGCAAATTATACTACGTCATGTCCCGCCTCTTGAGAATTTAGACCCTACGTCATACCCCGCCCCTTGCAAGCCCGCCCCCCTAAACCATCCGGGGATTCTACTGATGTCTGAGCGACACCGATGTCCGCATTTCGGGCGTCAAGTGTGAATAAGTGTGAATGACCTTCACGGTCGAACCTCCTGCTCCACAAATGCGGAGAAAAGACGGAGGTCATATGTGAAAGCAGCTAGTGTCTGAGAAAAAAAGTTCAGCACCCCATTTATATGCAAGTATAACTGCAAAAAGGCCTGGGAGAGTGGGAAACATTGTGTTATGTAGCAAACACAAATTAACACAAAATAATAAATTGAAAAATTTTAGGAATAATAAACCATAATGCTATTTCATTTACTGAAAAATATATTGTGGCAGACGCCAGGGAGGAGTGAGGGGAGGCTTAATTGAATGGGGATATGTGGCAGGCTCCACCCCCAAGCCATAAATGGACTTCCTCCCATTAACGACCCAAACCTGGGGACCATTAACCTGGAGTGCTGGTGGTTAAAAGGGAAGGGATAGGCTAGGTCTGAGAAGAGGGGTGTCTGTGAGCCTCTGAGGAGAGGGGTGTCTGTGTGAGCCTCAGAGGAGAGGAGAGGAGAGGAGAGGAGAGGAGAGGGGTGGGGTGGGGTGTCTGTGTGAGCCTCTGAGGGAGAGTTAGCCGCTGAGAAGCTAACACAGTGTGCCCTGGAGAGTGAGAGTAGGAGAACTTAATTGGACTACTGTGTACCGACCGCTTGTATTGAGAACTCTTCTGGAGCCGAACCCTGGACTGAACGTGTTGATTATGGATTATGGAACACTTGGGTGAATAAAAACCCCCTGGACATTATGTTGCTGTGTGTGTTTGTTTTCGCCTTGACTTGGTGGCGTGGAAACCCCACACCCACGGGCCTGCTACAATATGTAATACATTTACTTTAAATTATCTTTATTCATCTTGCTATTGTCAATTAGTCTATTTCAAGAATAACATCCTATGTACCACCTGCAGTACTTTACAACCGGTGGTACGCTTACTGCCAGTTGTAAAACACTGTTCTAATATACTCTTATGTAGGCTAGTAGTGTATCCTTACTTACAATAACCATGGCCGTGATGTAGTCCAACATACCCTGATATAATAAACTGTATCCTAATTTTACCTAACGTAACATTAATATAAAATACTCTAGTTAATAGAGTACAGAGTACTAGATTTAATCAGGGTATAATAGAGTCTAACTCTTATGTACAACTAATGTATTACTAATGTTATATCCTTTGGTACCATAACATACCATACTGTACTATACTCTAATATACCCTAATATAATATCAAATTTGACCCTGACGTAACTAAGGACCAGGACCCAGACTGCCCCTTCCCCTTCGAACCCTGTAATATCGAGGCCTTTTTGTTTCATTCTGGTTTGAAGCCAAACAGGACCTCTGCCTCCAGGGAGGTGAAGACGATGGGGCGATAATAATCTAGGAGTGTTACAATCATTCTCTTGTCTGGTCACCATCTAACCATAAGATGTTAGTCAGAAAAAGTCACCAGACATTTCGTCAGAGAAACACTGCTGTCCTTTGTTGCCTTAAAATATAACAGTAAAGTCTTTTGCTGTGGCAAAATGATAGGGGATATAAAAATAAAAGAGTCAATAATGCTAGCATAAGAAGCGGAGGCATTGAACTTGCTGCTCAAACAGGTTGAACTAGAGATTAATCAAAGTGTGTCTTAATATATCAAACAGGGATACTCAAGCAGTTGATGGTCTACTTCATAAATGTATAACTACTTTTATTTTGGCAGTGTGCCGGTGTTATGGCTGAAACTAAACCTTCTTGTATTCTCTACTCCAACAACCGGTGTACTGATGAAATGTGTATCCAGCAGATTGGATTTCTACACAGAACAGCTGCAACAGCAGGCCAGAATGGGAAACAGGGTCAGTGTATTTAGATTATTAATGAGTAATAATCAGGTAAAGACAACAGATGTGAATCAACACTTAAAGTTCATGACAGCTCTTAAAGTTCATAAAAGAAAACATTACGCCTCCTGGTAAGAGATCATGTGACATCAAAAAACACATTTGTTTTCATTCATAAAAAGTGTTCTGGTAAATCAGTGGCTAGATTAGTGGAGTGGTTGGAAATGAGAGGGTCCATATTGGCGTTTCAAAGAACAGGAATCCATCACCGTGGATAATGAATGGATGTCCCAACAAAAGCCGAGAGCTTAAGAGAAATGGCAACAAGTGTGAGGTTATTAGATGAAGGTTTTTGTCCCCATCACTGGGACGTCGCAGGAGCAGCGCAGGTTCATGTTAAGCCTTTCAGTTCCTAAGCCGTAGCTAAATGCCAGCGGTAATTTTGGATAGGGGCCTCGGAGGCCGCGGTAATATCAAACACAAACAATCAATCGAGGCCAATCTCTTGAAGCCTTAATGGACTTGGAAGGAATATTAAGAGGTTTTGTCTCCGAGAAGCTTTCTGCCACACTCGTCCCCCCTCTCACTCGTGTTTTCATGCCAAGAGGAGACACACACTGGGCCCCTTTAACTGGTCCTCTGTGGCTTTCTAAAGAACACACACACACACACACACACACACACACACACACACACATTTACTTACACACAAACACATTTACTTACACACAAACACACACATTTACTTACACACAAACACACACAAAATCATGGTGTCTGCTATTATTGGTACGATTTTAATCTGAACAGATTAAATCGTAGATGAGTATGTGTTTGTGTTTGTTTGTATGTGTGTGTGTGTGTGTGTGTGTGTGTTTTAGTGTCTGGTTTTGTGTGTGTAGTCTCCATGTTTGTGTGTGTATGTGAGTGTGTGTGTGTCTGAATTTTAGTGTTTGTGTGTGTGTTGGCTTGAGTGTGTGTGTGTGTGTGTGTGTGTGTGTGTGTGTTCGCTAACTAGGATAATGTGGGCTGTGTGCCAAACTCTATGTGGTGTCCTGAATGGCAGATCTGCCCGCTGTTGCTACGCTAGGCTACACAAGGCTAGGCTACGCTAACTAAAGCAAACATTCATTTAGTCACTGCCTTTTCAGCTTCGGCAGCTCAGCACAGTGAGAGAAAAATGTAATTTAAAGAGGCTATTGTGTCTCCCCAGTGAGTGTGTGTGTGTTTGTGTTTTGAGTGTGCCTGTTTGTTCTGTGTGTGTATGTGCGTGCGTGTGTTTGTATTGTATGAGCAGGAACGTGGACTCATACACAGGCCTATTCCTTCAGTACTGAGATGAGCAGTGTCTCTATCGTCCAGACACCACCGTTCCACATTTCACTACTCACACTAGGATTCCTTGAGTATCATCTGGTATACTATAAGCATAATACAGATAGTATTAATCATCAGATCTACCATAATACTTCACTCTAGTACTAATCATTAGGGCGACAGTAGCTCGGGAGGTATCGGATTCACTTGTAACTGGAAGGTTGCTAGTCAAATGCCCAGCTCCTCCTAACTGAGCAAGTCCCTGAGAAAGACACCTAACCCTAACTGTTCCTGACATGCATGGTTGCATGGTCATGGGTCGCTTTGGACAAAAGTATTTGCTAAATGCCATAAATGTAAATGGTTAAGTAAATGGTAAGACCATTACTAGTACTACACTATATGATAATTATTATGTCTAGTATAATACTACACTACTGTACTTTATGTGTATGATACCATAATAATATAGTATGACTGGTTATATCTTTCAACTAATTCCACTGTAATATTAGACAATTATATATATATATATATATATATATATATATATATACTGTGTATATATATACTGTGTATATATATATATATATATATATATATATATATATATATGCTTCTGTAGTACTGTATGTATTAGCAGAGGTCTCTGTTATTTATAGTGATACTATAATAATGGGCTACTATAGTACTGTACAGATTAGCACAGAGCTCTCAGTTATTTATAGTGATACTATAACAGTAGGCTACTATAGTACTGTATGGATCAGCATTAGCAGAGGTCTCTAACCTCGCGATGGGTTTGTGCCAGAACAGCAGATGGTCAAAAGAATTGAAAAAGACTTGGGAAATAAATGTGTTCCCCTCGACAGGCCACTCTTATTCTCCTCATCCCTTCATTCATTCTTCTCCCTCTCCTCCTACTTGTCTCTCTATTCATCCTCCTCCTTCTCCTCCTCCCTCTTCTCCCTCTCTCCCTCCTCCTCAATTGACATAAACTGGTTGTCTGGGCTTTACCTGCACAGTGAAAACAACCCATCCCACCTACAATCCCTTCTTTCCCGTTTCCACCCCGCTTTTTTTTAATCCCCTCCATTCCCCTAAGTATGTTTATGAGTACAAAGAATGATACTGTAATTAAAACTCTTTTGAGGTTTGGCTCAAAGCCGAACGCCCACTCTGTAGTGTGAGTACAGGACAGCTTGGTGGTCGCTGGTTAAATTCTGCACCCCCCCCCCCCCCCCCCAGCAATTGCAGCAAGGGGCTGAGATGTCCTATAGGAAGACACCTTAGGCCAAGCTAAGGCCTAAGGGACAGGTAATGGATAGTACAGTCTCAATACTGACAGACAGGTGATGGAAAGCACAGTCTTGGTACTGACAGGTGATACAGTACAGTCTCGGTACTGACAAAGGGATGGACAGTATAGTCTCGGTACTGACAGACAGGTGAAGGACAGCAGTCTCGACACTGACAGACAGGTGATGAACAGCATAGTCTCGGTACTGATAGACAGGTGACGGATAGCACAGTCTTGGAACTGACAAGGGATGGACAGTATAGTCTCGGTACTGACAGACAGGTGATGGACAGCACAGTCTCGCTACAGACAGAAAGGTAATGAACAGCACTGTCTCGGTACTGACGGACAGGTGATGGACACCAGTCTTGATACTGACAGACAGGTGATGGAGTACAGTTTCTGTTTGTCTGTGCAGGTTTAAACCAGAATGCGATTACTGAGCAGTGGATATCTGAGCAGCAGCCGCCCTCCGTGCTGTTCTGTGATAAATATTTCCTTGTCATCACCTGCAAGCCTCAAGCCTTTTCAACCCTGCTCCCGGGAAGCTAGTTTGTTCCAGCTGATCTACGCCTTGCTGGTGAAATGGTGGCTCAAACTGTCTAGTCTATTATCAACTACAGAGTACATCCTATATGAAACGTTATATTCGTATCAACATCCACACTACATTCACACTTGTGTGATATTTGGCAATATCAGTTATTGTCAAAAGTGAGGAATGAAGAGTAAGCCGAGGTTATTCTTCAAATAGTTCATACATTGTTCTTATTTAAATATTCAAGCCGAGATATTTGCTTGATACATAATCCATCTTCAATAATCATCAGAATGACCAAGGCTACCTTTGTTAAACTATTGACCTTGGTAACGCTAGCCAAGATGACTGATGGTTTCCAATGGCGATGGGGCAGTTGGAAGAGAGGCCCCTCCTCCTCTGGACATTTCTGGAACCTGCTGTCTCATGAGTCCTCACTTTGCACCAAAGAGCCTCACACTCCCACCGTCATGCTGCATTCAGCCTGGGGCTGGGGAGGGAGAGTGGGAGAGGGTGGGAGACTTAAGCCGTTTCACAAATCTACTCGGGATAATGTCCAAAGAATAAGGACTGGACATTGTCTGGAACTGCCCGTTCCCACATGTAGCACACAACAGTAGATTATCCATGCCAGACATATTCTCACATACTGGAAATTCTCAATTTGGTTTAGGCGAAGGGAAGCATCGGCTAAAAAAAAATCGTAGCCTGTCATAACTGTCATAGCCCATACGATGCTCAGTTTAGTGTTAATTCATGACTGTCTTTCTCTGTTGCCCAGCTCTTTCTGTCTTTTAACCTCACATTTTCTGCACTGTTTTCTTGTCTTCATCATTTTCTGGGGACAGTTCAGCCATTAGCATGATTCCAAAGTTTCCAACATATAAACATTTACATTAGAAAAATATTACATTAATTCTTCTGAAGGAGTAAACAGCTTTTGCACGGGTGTCACAAATGAGTTGACATTGTTTATTTGATTAGTAATACAACATTCGACTTCTTTCTGCGCATTGTGTTTGTAGATGCAATGCTACATGGCATGAGGCACCATTGTCCTGTAGCAATGCAACTCGGTGGCTACCACACAGTACCTTGGTAACGTTACCAGGGCTCTTACAGACAAGTACGCAGGGTGGTGGGGTTCAAGATCCGGTTTATTGTAAGGTTGCATACAATGGTGCTCTATGTTGCCATGCAGGATATCAATGCTCAAAAGGTGTGCAACCTTAGCCAGCCACAGGGTCCAATCAGTCTGACTCTATGGACTCTAACTGCGTCCACACCATTCTGGTATAAATAGCAGCGGTCTGTTATACAGATAGACCAGACCGCTGAATGCCATGAGATCAGAATCAAGTATTTTACAAAGCTGTGTAATAAACCAGGCTATTGTTAAGTTGTAACCGTGGTACAGACAGCGCAGGCCTTGACGTGTCCAAGCTCTGCCAAGTGTGTGTGGTGATGGCTGGTTGATCCTGTGCAGTGTTGGGAACGTTACTTTAAAAAAGTAATTAGTTATAGTTACTCACTACTTGTTCCAAAAAGTAACTGAGTTTGTTACTTAATTACTTTATAATAAAAGTAACTAGTTACCAGGGAAAGTAACTATTTACTGTAAAAAAAAAAGAAGTTTTTATACGTCAATGAATTTGAAGTAGTGATTATATCTCCACCTTGATGGACCTTGGATTGCTTTGGACTCGCCGTCTCTGCTGCTTCTTCGAATCTGTTTGGTGTGTGTGTGTGTGTTGTGCGTGGCCTGGCTTGTGTGTAAAAACACTGGCTCTGATTGGCTACCATGAGACATGACTCTGCCTTAGCCAATCATAATCGCTTATCTCGTTGTTAACCCACCCAGTTTGTGTATGGAGCCAGGGGTGCGTTCGGATTACGCAGTTTATTCAATCAATTCATAGTAACGCACCACATTTAACATTCAGTAACGATAACGTTGTAACGACGGAAACAGTAATTAGTTAGATTACCCTGTCACTGAAAAAATAACGGCGTTACCCAACGCCGTTCTTTTAAACAGCGTTATTCCAAACACTGATCCTGTGAGCCCTGATTGCTCAATGCACAACAGGTGTGCAGCCTCACCCAGCCCCAGAGTCTAATCAATCTGCCTCGGGCCAGGTGATGCTGCATTCACCAGCCACCAAACACACACACTCCACATGCCCTCAACACCAAATTGATGCTGGAGAGAACCCTAGCCGAGCCCCCAGCCCCCCAAAAACCCTGCCCCCCCAACCCCCCAAATCCCCCAATCCCCATCCCCAATCCCCAAAACCGATGAAAAAAGGAATGGGTTGCCTTTCCTAAAATACAAATAACAACACCCAAACACCTCCCAGTGTGACCCGCCAACCCCCAACTCCCCCTCCATCCCGGAGACCATAAGCCTGGGCTTCTGTCCTGGCTTGCGGATGAGTCGCTGGAACTTGGCCATGCAGGGGATATCTGGACGGGCTGGGTGAGAGTCGACTCCTGGCCCATGGTGGTAGCTCCTTGGAGGGCCCCGAAAAAAGCCCTCGGTAGGGCCACCGTCAACCAGGACGACGAGGCATTATCCCCACCTCCCTTCCGGAGCACGGGGCCTTGGGCTGCTGTGCTGGCTGGCAGAGGTATGACTGGGCCTGAGCTGCTGTTGTGGTTGCTGCCCCTGGGGAAAGTGCTGGTTCTGGGAGCTGGCTCTCCCTCGACACAGCTGGTAGCTCCAGTGGATTTCGGTCAGCCCTTTTGTGTCCATTCCTGTTAAAAGGCCCATGAGGCATTGGACCCTTCCACATGCCACCTAAGTGGCTTTGCTGGGAACCTCTCATGACCAGAGGGGTGTTCCACAAAGCCGGTTTTATCACTTACCCAGCTAAGTTAACCCAGGGTTAGCGGCAACCCTAGGTTTTCCGTTCCAAAATGACCACGGCATGTAAGTTGCTATGGAAACATATGCTCTCAATCAAACCTGGTCGGAGCAGGTTTTGCGCAGGTTAAGTTTGGAAGATAACCCGGTTTTGCTCAGAGTAGGCTATTTAAACCCACGTTTATCGCAGCTTTTACGTGTTCGCCTATTGATATCGGAGCGCAAATAATTTGTGCAATTCACAGAGAGATTAATTAGACCACGGCTCGACATATTGTCCTTTCCGGATGACTTTTTGCTGGAGAGATATAGTTTTTCACGTGATTCTTTGATATAGGCCTATTTAAATAGCCTTCTCCAACCCTACATTGCAAATGTTACCAATCGTGGATCTGCCCTCAGTTCACTACAAACAATTTGCATAGCTTTCCGTTTTTTTGCGACGGGTAGCTTTTTGTACAGTGTAGGAGATGCTGAGCACATAGGCAAAGCTACCGTCTGCCGCTCAGTGCGTCTGTCTTGCGCTGAAGCGGTTGTTGCGTAACTTCATGGAGTTTCACCAACTTGCAGGTCAGCATTATCTACTTTAAGTGTTCCCAAATGGCTCCGAAATTATCCTTGTTGACTTTTCATCTGGGTGTTATATTTCAGGATTTCCTAATGTAATTGGGTGCATTGATGGCACACATCCAATGTGAGCAATACATTTCAACAGGGTGCGTTGCATTATGAACATATCATAGACCTCATATAATTGTTGTGCTTGTGCAAGATAGCTCAAAGTTTGTATTTGATCGCAGGGCAATTCGATGGGGATCTCCTAGGAGATCGAGGGTATCAATGCCTCCCGACGCTCATCACCCCGTACCCTAATCCCGCTCCTGGACCACAGACAACATTTAACCTGGCACACAGCAGAACCCGCGTTAAGATTGAAAATACATTCTGGATATTGAAGTCCAGATTCCAATGCCTACGTGGACTAAGAGTTTGTCCGGAACGGGCATGCGATGTAATTGTTGCATGCGCCGTCCTCCACAATAGCCACTCTGCGCAAAGAGATGCCTCCCCACTTTACCCGTTCCTCGAGGAGGAACACATTCGCAAATGTTTGTAAGGGCTGACAAAGGATGCGAGACCACATTTGCAGAAATCATTTAAATAAAAAAAAATAAAAAAAACACTTTTCTTCCATCATTTTTATTCTTTAGTTGCTGAGGGAGGAAAAAGAATAATTAGTACCTTGATCGGTAAAATATGCGGCCCGTTTCGCCATTTTGATCAGGATTTCCATGATCCATACATCACGTCTTTATAGGTTTGCCGTGAACGCGCACAACCCTGTGTTAACCAACCCCGTGTTGATTGAACTAATTCATAACCGGTGCTGTGGAACCGACAGCTCTGGGTTAGTCGGCACAGGATCGGACAACCTAGAGTTCAGCGTTAACTCTGTGTTTGTTAAACCTCCGTTCTTGGAACACCCCTCTGGACACAGGTAGATGTTTACATAAGAGATGTGTGTGTATTTTCAAATGTTTTATTAATCATTTTTGAGATTCTTGGTATTCCAGTAAGTGCACATAAATGGCTGGATGACATCATGTCAGAGATTTATTTATTTATTTGTTAATAGGTAGATTGTGCATACACAAACATGCGGTTTTCTTTGATTTGCGTTCGAGTCATAAAACATGAATTTCCTAATGCCATCACGATATGGCTCATTTGCATCTGAGGTTTAGACAACCTCTTAAAGAAATAAACATTGCCATCACTTCATAACAAGGGAGACCGTTTTCCACAATGTGCTCTCAGTCCATGAACGATAATTCAAAGCCTCTGCGTCTAAATGAAATGCATGCAAAATGAAATATACCTTGTTTTCTAAATCTGTCAAAAAGTTCAGCTCACTGACTCAACCATCAGTCGACCAGCAATGCGAAGCGGTCGCGGCTCCAAGAACCTTTGTATTATTTAAACATTTTTGTTACGGTTTCACCCCAGCATTGGGTAGTACATGTAAGTATTTGGGATGCGTAATAAGATGCGGCTACAGAGGGGCTTATTTGTGATATTTTGAAACATACGTCATGGGTCCTTTATTTTAATGCATTTCTTCATTTCTTTCTTCTGAAATATTTTTCATTTAGTTGGTGGTTATTATTATTTAAACTGAAATGTGGGGCAGGGAGAAGCTTTCTGTACAGGCTGGCCTCTTGCACACCAGTGTTTTGGTTCAAGTACATTGATCACTGCGAGCAACAAACAAGCCCTCAGCATTTACGAATCAGCGGTTTGTTTTGCCCGTACAATTCAACAAACAGGTCCAAGAAAATAACCAGAATATGTCAAACAAGCATGAATTAAGTATTTATGTTTTATTCATAATTGCATGAATTTGATTATGCCAATTTACATTTAAATTTTTATTCAATACCCTTATGCATGCTTTCATCCAGACCGGCCCAGTTACAAACAAGGATGTTATTCTGAAAATAATAAGGTTTGTTTTGGTTATTTATTTGCTCCACATGCGGAATGTCTTGCTGTTCCACACAAACAGCGAATCATCACGTGGATATTAAACATGTGTGAATGAGCTAAAGTAACCTCTGTTAGTGTTGACCACGTCGAGACCAGAATAGTGTCTTTTTCTAGATCCCCCCCTCTTCAGTTTGATGAGGGAGATCGATGTTGTTCTTCCAAGTGTCTAGGATGAAACCCTGGTACATGGTTTTGTAAATACGTGTCAGGGAAAGGTTGCCTGTTCATCTAAATAAACGCTCTTAATTCCTCCCGTGTCCCACTCCCTAACGCTCTGGAACCTGAAGAGTGCTTTACTTTACCTCCTCCTTGTCTCTCAGATCTCAGTCCCTTTACTCCTCTGTACGGTTTTTACGGGGGAATAGCGTGTGTACCACGGTAAGTCGCGGCGAATCGACTTCAGCGAATCCCACTGCAATTATACACAATTCATAATTAATGCGGTGCAGGCTGGGGACCTAATTTACACTTGCACATTGTCAGTTCCTGGGCTTGTGCTTGTCAGTCTGCATAAGTGTAAACAGGCCTAGCCGCCCGGCGCTCGGCTGGCTCAGGGGAGACGCCTCGTACCGCCTAATCGTACCGTTGGACGGGGAAAACACGGACTGCACAGGGAGAGGACCTGATAGAGGCCCCCCAGCACCCTGTGGGCCCCCAGCAGGAGCAGGTGTGGAGGCTCTGTGTCGAGGAGGAGGGAGGCGGGGTAGGGGAATAGGAGGGGGAGAAGGCAGGGTTGTTAATTATTAAGCATCCTCAGAGAGAGACTGACTTCATCGCTCTCAGATGATTGCAGGCAAAACAACCACTTTTATTTTTGTTTGGTCCCTGAATCAAAGTGTTGTGTCTCTAAAGGCACAGGGTATCTTTGTGTGTGTGTGTGTGTCTGTGTGTGTGTTGGCGTGTTTTTGTGTGTGTGTTTGTGTGTGCGTGAGTGAGTTTGAGCGAGTATGTGAGAAGGATTGTGCTTATGAACATGAATGTGCTTGTTTGTTTGTGTCTTCGTTTGTATGTGTGTTTATGTGTTAGTGTGCATTTTTCTATGCATGTGTTTTGAGTCCTGCTCTCTCTGCAAGTCTTGAAGCATGTCACATGGTGTCAGGATTTGGGTTGATGTGAGTTGTTTGTTGTGTATTGTGCAAGTGTGTTGAGCCTGTTGTGTATTGTGCTGAGTTGTTCTGTTTAGAGCAGCTTCTCTTATAGACTGTGACATGCAGGGCTTGACGGGCACCGACAGTATACTGGCTTTCAGCAGAGAAACAGGAAGTATTAGAGTAGACCTAATCTCAGACCCAGCAGTCAAACTGTGTTATAGTATAACTTCTGGGTGGAGATGGCACAGAGCCTGGGCCGGAAACCAAAAATTGCAAGGGGCGGAGGGACGCCTTATTTTCTGTTTCGTATTAGATATTCTACCGAAGAAATTAATTTGCGCGAGTGGATGAAGCTTTCAATTGTATATCTACTGTGGCCAAATACAGTGTTGAAACCTTTACAGAAACCTTTTTACAGTTTACTATTGCTGGCCGAGTTTGGGTTCACTGTTCATAGCCAATCATGCACTTACAGATCCCTGCCTCCAGTAACATGATAGGGAAAAAATAAATATAGTGCGAAAGAAATGCCCTGAGCTAGTACGCCATCAGACATCAGTCATTCATCTAAAGTCTGAGGGTTGGATGTTCTGGTTGGATATTGGGCTAGGGTTGGATGTTCTGGCTGGATGTTCAGCTCGGACGAGATGTTCTGCTAGGGTTGGATGTTCTTGTCGGATGTTTTGCTATGGTTTGACATTCTGTTAGGGTTGGATGTTCAATCAGGGTTTGGGATGTTGAACACACACAATCGCACGCTCACAAACAGAACTGTGCACAAACACATGTGAATGCACACCCGCACAGTCACACACACATGCACACAGCCCTGCTCGCACACAAACATATAAACACAACCACACGTCTCTCACTACCTATCTCTGACAAACACAGTGGCGTAACATCATGGTTGACGGCCCCGGTGCAAATATTTTTGCACCGTTGATGTCATAGCGGAGTTGCGATCGGACGGGATTGTTGACAGGGGGGGGGGAGCGGAGTTGCGATCGGATTTTTATAAAGACAATATTGATATGGGGAAGAAATATAAGGACGGGATTTTGGGGGCCCCAAAAGGCTTCTTCCATGGGCCCCTGACGGCGTCTGGGCCCCGGACAGCTGCACCGGTTGCACCGTCGATATTTACGGCACTGGACAAACACATACTTTAACCAACACAAAGCAAAACCTCTGAAATACATACATGCATACCAGTGGCGGCTGGTGGTTTTTAAAGTGAGGGAGGAAGGACTGCACGCTTGGTTGCCATTGGCCTGCTTGCACTGTTAGTGGCGTATGGTGGCATAAGTATGTGAGAATCAAGTTGTTTCAGGGTGTTTTGGTGAACTACAAAATAGCAGGGAGGGATAATTATGTGAATAAAATTGATACAAATCCACCAGTGGCAGCATTGTACTTTGAAAGCTGGTGGGCAGCATGTCTTGGACTACAAGACCAAAAGGAAAGGATGCAAAGCCAATTAGTCAAATCAGGCCTACTCTTGATTTGTAAAACTAAATAAAAAAATCTGGGCCTATTTTTGCCCTCAATGACTGAAGCTATTGGTTGTAATTTGGCTATGTTTATTTTCAGCTACAATTGTTTTAAGAAAAATGAAGACACAAGACCAAAAGTGATGCAATTTAAAATGTATCATGCTTTGAATCATTCACTAACATCCTTTCCACAATATTAAACAGAACGGTCAGAGTAACAAACAATTAAAAGAACAAGAACTGGTCATACCAAATGGGATATTTTTATATAAGTGACTTCAAAATAACGGCGTGTGTAACTCCACATTTTCGCCACCCTTTCAGACGGTTTGGTAACCCAACGGTGGAGTACCGAAAAATAGGTAGTCAGCGCGTTTATTTCGGCAGACTTTTGGCAGTGGAAACGCCAATATAAGTGAACCGAACCGCACCGCTCGGTGGAGATGCCAATATAAGCAAACAGAGCCGCACTGTACCGCAACGAACAGTAGCACACCACTCAGTGGAAACGAGGCATACGAGCGGGTTTGTTGGTTCTCGTAGCCTAGAGACTTGAGGGGATAAACCCTCCCTCCGGGCTGCTCCACAGCCAGGGCTCCTCCACAGCCAGGGCTCCTGCTTATTGGTTCATAGCGCAGCCAGGGCTCCAGCCTATTCGTGAATAGACATCTGAATCGACGCGATTCAGATCCCTTAGCTAGTCCCACCCACTCAGAGGAGGACTTTCCTCCTCTCTCTCATTGACCCCCATGTTATTCACCGGCCGTCAGTAGTTCCCGAGAAATGAATGGGAGTCAATGGAGGCTGAGGGAGGAACGTCCTCCCCGAAGTAATATTCAATAGGCGATAGGGGGTGCTAAAATCCCTTTACCCAGGGAAACGAACATTACATATACAAAGGCATTGAAGTAGTCATATTTAAGGGCATTAATTCATTACAGTAGTCTGGGCAATCTACACTTTTTATTCTCAACAATGTTAAGGAGGATCTTCCTCCCTCTCCTCACTGGAGAAGCCTCCACTGACATACATACCTACATACATAGTTACATACACGCATGCATTCATCCATATATAGTTACATACATAAGCATACATAACACACATAAACACAAACATTCATACATTTTTACATTAAATCACACACACACACACACACACACACACACACACACACACACACACACACACACACGCACACACACAGCTGGCATGTCACTTTGAAGACAGTGTATGTTTTCATTTGTTTGTTTCCCATGAAAGGTAAGAAGCAGTTTTTTTTTTTAATTTCATTAGCGACGTGAGGTCTATTTTTACCTGTAGTGGCTGTGATCTGTCTGACATGTGGCAGGAGTTGACAACTAGTCCTGTTCTCCCCTCCAACGGTGCGTACACAAGTCTGAACCTTCATAGCTACAGAAGTCCTCCTCTGTTCATCACGACGTAGGGACTCATTATCCTAGGACACCGAGGAGATTTTTTACAACAACACAACGACAACAGCCACAACTGCTAGCTTCAAAAAATATTCAAGGTGTATGTACCCAACGCTGTATGCCTGGACAGTATATAGTTTATCATATATATGTAGTACAAAGCAGTGTAGTATGTAGTATAAGTTATAACATATGATTGAATGAAGTGGGGTGTGTCACAGCAGAAATCAGTGAAATTAGAAACAGATTAAAATAAATATAGACATAAACATTTATTTATAGATATATATATATATATATATATATATATATATATATATCTATATATATATATATAGATATATATATATATATATATATAGATATATATATATATATATATATATATACATATATACATATCTAGCCTCAAATCTCAGAGCCTGTATTGTGTTGAGGTCGTATAATTCAGTGCCAACATGAAGGGGTGACCCTAAATATCAGATGGCAACTTAAATCATGTGACCTCCACACAACTAGCGCCGTCTTCTGTGTATCGATGTGGAGTTTGTGTGTGTCCGTTGTGTTTATATGTGTGTGTGTGTGGGTTTTAATATCTTTGTATTTGTGTGTGCGTGGGCGGGGGAGTCATATCTGTGTGTGCCCACAGCCATGTGCGACAGTGATGCATTAGACGCATTCACAAGGAAACCTACATTCATGTAAAAGATAAGGGAGGTGTGTGTGTGTGTGTGTGTGTGTGTGTGTGTGTGTGTGTGTGTGTGTGTGTGTGTTTGGCTGTAAGTACTTGCACAGTGTTTGTGTTGCTGTGTGAGACATAAATGGGCTCTTTATTAATATTTGGAATGCTGTGTCGTTGTAAGTATTGGTCATTCCAAATAAATTAATTAAACACATGCTCTGCTAGCTGGGGGGGGTGAGCTGAGGGATGCGTTGGGTGAGAGGGAGGCGGGCTAGGGATGGGTGGAGAGGGTGGTAATGGGTGATGTAGTGCGTGGGTGGTGAGGTAGGGTGAGATGAGGGAGAGGTATGGGGTGTGACGTAGGAAGGTGGGTGAGGTAGAGCGAGCAGAGAGGGTGGTGGGTGGTGTATAGGGGTTGAGGTAGGGAGGGGGGGTTAGCTAGGGGCCTGGGGCTGATACGTTATCTAGAACGCCACCACCGAGAATAGAGGGAGTGGGGGGGAGAAGAGAGGCACAGAGAGGAGAGCGGGAGGTGGTGAGGAGAGGTTAGGGAGGTGATGGAGGAGGGGGTGAGGAAAGGAGGGATGGGGGAGGGAGGTGGGCATGAGGAGAGGAGTAGGAGAAGGTGGGGGGGTGGGGGGGATTTGAAATACAGTAGGAATTCAGTTATCTCGTTCCTTGGCATAGTGGATATTTCATGGCTTGTATTTGATTCCAATTTTTTTTCTGTTTCTGGGAGCTTAAAGTTTGTTCTGTTATCTGAGAGGGGAGTTGGTACGGTGGAATAAATAATAATTAATCATGTCAGGGATTAAGAACACATTGAAATAAACAATAAGTCTCAACATATCATACAAAGCCAGGGCAATAATAATATTATTCATAATGAAGAGAATAATAATTTATAAGTTTAATCAGGGCACTGTCCATTCACAGTGGATTTAATAATAAGGTATGATATCAAAATTATTCACCATCTGGTTCTGAGAGCGTGGGTTCTGTTCATTGTATTGCTTTCAAATGCACAATATTCCAACTCAAAGCGCTCCAGTTTAGTTCCATGGCTGATTCCCGAACCAGGGTACTAACATGAACAAATATGTGTCATAAGGGACAGAACATTATGGGAGTGCTTATTGTTTACTCAATGAATATGAATGAGGACATGAGCTATTATAATACCTCTATTTTAGGACTGTTTTGATACAATATGTTCTGGGATATATTCTAAATCATATACTAAAAACACAATTACCCTGGCATTGACAACTCTGCTGTTACTTCTTTGTTTCTCATTAATAAAAGGTAATAATTAAGAGGAACAAATGTGTTTTTAATACATCTTAGGTTTGAGGCTAATTTAAGAACAAATATTCTGCTATATTTGTCAACAGGCTGGTTACAGCATAAATTTGAAAGAAAAAGACAGCCCTGCTGCATATCATTTCCTCTCTTCACAGTGAAAAATATAATTAGGGTGTTGTAGAGTAGAGTCACAGGGTGTGACTCTAAGCTCAAAGGATCTGGGTTCTAACCCCATGACTGCAGTCTACCTGCAGACATCTTGTAGCAAGCTGCCCTGACCCCTCTATACTCCTTCATGTATGTTGTATCTAGATTAACATAACTAATGTTTTCACACATAGGGTTAGAACAAGCTGAAAACTATCTCAGCCTGCTTAGACTTGGTTTTCACAACCTACGAGATCGGGTGGGGACTCACGAGTGGTGTACCACTCGTGAATGATGTTGAATAATCGAAAGCGATGCGTTGGACACATTTGCATATGAAACCCCCCTTGCTTTATATAAGTTGACGAGCGTGTCATGTCAGAGCTAAGCACATGACTTGACAACGCTTCCGAGTAGGCTGGACACCTGTTTCTAGTTCATCTAGCTAAAATGCAGCATTCATTACCTCTGGAGGTGGTTATGGCAACTGTTGTCTCTCTTGTTCAACTGTCCCTGTTGAGACAGTCTTTAGACATGGCGAAGAGGAAACTGCATTAAAGACAGCAACCGCATTTGGCTCTATGTGAGATTTAATTGCTGTTATTTGAGCGCAATGTTACAAATGGCATAGCCACCCATCAGCTATTAGTGATTGAAATGCACTGTGAGAAGTTGTAATTGAGTAAACTGCGTCTGTGTATCAGACTATTTCAATTTTAGACCACTGCAGGAAAATATCTGACCAATGAGGGCTACTCTTCCTAATTGGTTTGGGGAATCCATTTTGCCTCACAGGTGCATTATATGAAGCACGCTTGTCTGCTCTATCTCTTTACAACTCTCTGATAACTCTACCTACAGCACATTTACAAGAAGACAAATTGGTTACTTGAAGCAGTATTTGTGTGTCGGTTGTGTCTTTACTGACCTATCCTAATTGGTCTATTGTTATTGGTCTATTTTGATTTGCTGGTGTATTCCGGCATCTCTTGATGATTGACAGCTGTGTCATCACCGGGCCAACCCTGACTGACCCACTTGTCACCGGGATTGGCTGTCCGTCTGCAGCGCGCTGTAACCACGGTGACCTGCATGAGGGGGGCGTGTCTCTCCAAGGTGTCACGTCCATCTCCTCCCCGTGACTACAGGCGCTGGAGCATCTGAGCGACACGCTGCCGCTTTCAGAATGTGAAATGCTTTTTATCTCTTCCTGCATACAAAACAAGTACAATCCACACACACACACACACACACACACACACACACACACACACACACACGCACACTCTTCGTCACTCACTCATCACGCACACACACTCTCACACATGCGCACAGTCATTCACTTGCTCACTCACTCAGTCTGCTATTTCTTTCTCTCTTTCCTATCCCTATCCCTCTCTTTCTCTCTCTACAACCTTCTGCCCGAGACAGGAAGCTCAGCCCAGCAAATGGACCGCAGACAATTATCCCATCCCCTGCCAGCTAGAGAGAAAATAAGATCTGGCCATTAAGTATCTCTCACAAGGAGCACAATGGATACTTGAGCTCATCAGGGAACGTGTGTGTGTGTGTGTGTGTGTGTGTGTGTGTGTCTTTTTGTCTGTGTTTGTGTCTGTGGGTCTGTATGAATACATGTGTGGGTGTTTGTGTGTGTGTGTGTGTGTGTGTGTGTGTGTGTGTGTGTGTGTGTGTGTGTGTGTGTGTGTGTGATTACATGTGTCTTTGTGTGTATGTGCAACATGCATATGTGCACTAGTGTGTGTGGGTGTATTCATGTGTGTGAGGCTACTGTGGGAATGCTAGAGATATAATGAGGATCTGCCCACATTGTCTCACACAGACTCAGAGGCAAGTGGCAAACAAACAGACAAACAAACAAACTAAAATATATTTTATTCCAGGGGAGTTTTAGTGAAAGCAAAGGGTTGATTCAACACCAGAAGTGACAGTGAACAGAAGATATGTTGCAGAGTGTTCAGCGATGATCGGGAACTTTCTGAGTAGAACTTGATGAGATGGCAAACGCTGGAGTACACTGGATAATAAGTATGGCCACAGGCTTTCAGTGTTTTCTGTTAGTGATGTGGCAGAGGAGCAACAGAAAGATGGTTTCAGCTGCAGAAAGGATGCACAAGACAGTAGATTTGAATATAACATCAAGCTATAGACATTAGAATCAGACAAAATTGTGACAAGTAAGAGATCAACGGGTTACCAGGTTGCACAACTCCAATTTTCATTGTATGCTTTGAAGTTTCTTTGGCTATAAAACGTCTACCTAATAACTTAGTATAAATAAGAGTGAGATTTGAGGGTTAGACATGAAAGTGATGAGAGGAAAATTTGAGGGTGAGGTGGGAGAGTGAGACATAGTGTGACATCAGAGTGATCCATGGGAATGACACGTGAGAGAGGGACATGAGAGGGAGACGTGAAACCAAGACTGGAGAGTGATAGGTGAGAGACAAACACGCAAGGGACACTTGAGAGTGATACATAAGAGTGAGATAGTCAGACTGAATCTCCTCACATGTGATGAAAGAAAAGTTGTCTGAAGATACTAAACAGCCTAGATTCTGGTGTAATGTGGCTTTGACAGGGCTAAAGGTGTGTGGCTAGAGGTTGTGTTTCTGTTTGTGATGAGGAGTCAAACACCATCTGTGAACATCACTGTTGTTTTGTTTTTCGCTCGGTTTTTGAGTACACAGCAGTTTTTATACAGACACAATTTACCATGACACGTAATTTAAAAGTCGCTGTCACCTGTATTCTGTGATAAAGATATGAATACTATAGTAGAACTGTAGTATCTTATACATCTGTGAGTACACCTGCTCAAGTATCCAATTACCCCATTCTGCTGGTATCATGGACGAGAAGCTGACACATGCAACAGATTTATCCAATGTGGTGTTTTGTTCCAAACTAGACGTATGTGTCGCCTGTATGGATAGAGTAAAGGAAATACTATGTTTGGAGAGATAGTAATGGGATGTTTAGTCTGTATGTATTCCTGAAGCGTGTTTTTCTCCTGACATTTCTATGTGCTTTGAGGTGGCTTCACATGAGAAAGTTACCAACCAATTAGGATGTCCAAGTGAATCTGGATTCACCAGAAAGCCATTTCACAAACCTTTAGTTACCTAACACAGTGTGCAAATAATCATTTGTGTCTATATTTATTGCCAATCTGTACGTAAAAGTAGTCTTGGATAAAAATCCCCATCTGCCACATTCGGCGAGAGAGTAAAAGGCGGTAATTTGATTTAAAAATGATAAAACAAACACAAACACATCCACAAAGTCGGTCGGTATACACAGTAGAACAAATGTAGATGAAAAACTAATGAATGTAAACATTAGGGTAGAGCTGATTGTGACTAAATGCACAACAGCGTCTCCATCAGCTCTTGGTCTCGCTGGGCACAGTGAAAAGGCGTGGGCCGGTGTGTGTTTTGGCTGCAGCTTGCAGGCAGACTGGGCCAGTTCCGAACACTCAACTCAACATACAGGGATAATTGGAGAGCGTTAAAATGTCTTGCGATCTAAAGATTTTGCCTTATATGATTGCATCCTCAGTATACTATGTGCCCTCCGCAGCAATCACGTCCAGTATTGAACTGCAATGTTCTTTCATGCTGGATTCTCTTCCCCTTCCAAACAGGTTATGGTGTTGACAGATTATACTACATAGATACAAATTACATTACATACCATACTCCATACCATACTGTGTTTTCATATTCCATGCTTCAATGGAATGCAATATCAAGCATTTGAGCCACTTACATCCACTTACATCTATACATATGTATGTTTTTTTTTGTACTAATCTGTGGAGATATTTTTAGTGGTTATGTTTGCATTATTCATTTTCTATCTTGAAAAACTGTAAATCTTGACTCCTAGCTCTAGATTCCTAGCTCTAGACTCCTAGCTCTGGCAGTGGAGCTGTGGAACCGTGGACAATAAAAGCCATTAAAGTTGTGATTGGAGGGGCTCTGTGTGATTAGGCCCCAGTGTTGTCTCCATCCACACTTTATGGATCTCATAAGCAGAGAAACACTATGGAGGTTAGAAGATACGGGCGCCGTTATTTCCACACGCAAGGGCTACTGCTGTGTAAAGTATACTGTGTACTTGTGTATATATATATATATATATATATATATATATATATAATAAATAATATATCATATATCATGTATCATACATCATATATATAGATACCACACAGTACTTAGTAGTGGACGTGGAATAATTTACTGTTTTTGTGAGCTGTTGTCGACTGACACTTCTCAGTTCAGTACAAAGTAGAAATGGGAATTTATCATTTTGCAATTTCTGCATGTTCATGGGGCAACTAAATTAATTTGTCTGTAGGGAGAGAAGAAATCGGCATGAAGAAGATTTATTCAGTAGAATAGGAAGTAAGATAATCCATACTCTGACACAGAAATTAGAAATCTATGTTCCAACGGGCATTGGCTTTTGCAGTTTGGAAGCGTTGTCTCGGGTAGAGCGTATTTTAGACAAGCTTTTCTCTTCAAACTGGAATCATTTATTAATCTGATCTGATAGCTCCACCCGGTGGGGGGGCAGTCTCAGTTGACTTGAGGACATGTACTTCAGAGGCGACAAGGAATTGGTCTCTTGTCTGTGTTGATGCGTGGGGGGGTCCCTGTGCCTTCAAAGACTTTGAGGAAACGGAGAGTGAGACGCAGAGGAGGGGAGATGGAGATATTAAGGAGGGCGGGGTGTTGTGTAATGCTGCTGAGTGCAGTGAAACAGCTGTCTGTTGCCTCTCTTTCTCTTTTCCACAAGGGGCCTATCCCTGCCTCGCAGCCCTCTGAGGAATTCATTAAATAACTTGTCTACAACTCTCACTTTAAAAAGCCCTCGCTTGTTTTACTGGTGAGGTTTTACAGAAGTGGGGCGCAGGGATTGAATTTGGATTTGATAAGAAAAACAAAACGACAAACTATAAAAACTCAAATCTCTGGCATCTCAACTTCTTTAGTCGTTCTGACCTTGACCAGTCTATCCGTTACGTGTACATTATTTCGAAAGCCAAATCAACAACACAATATGTGCAGCTGAAACATAAACATTTTATCACTCATAACTCTCGTTCACACCCATAGAGATGGTTCTAGACATTGTCCTCGTGCATATACCCTACATTGAACTGTAAAACGTTCTTTTGATTGATGAATGTATGATTCATAATTAATGACACTCTTTAAATGTGAGGCAGTGGATCGATCAAACATATTTAGGTTCAGTCACCTACAGCGATCCTAGCGCTTTACGTCCTGTGTTAGCATGCTTCCTGAGGGATGACGGGATCTGGATTACGTGGATCAAACAAGTCCAGGGAGAGGGGCGGTCTGAGCCCTTTATGCGGACCCGGCCTAGGAGGTGGTGTTTGCTCTGGTCCATCTAACAAATATTGAAGCTGGATGTATTCTGTGATTTCTGCTGGCCTGTGTAGCATCTGCAGTATTTGTCTGCGGAAGCTCTTTGTTTGGAAATATTCAACCTGCATAATTCCAGCGGTAATCTTTTCTGCAGACCCCATCTTGGCGAGGAGGTGCGGTGCTAGCGAGCGACGTGGCTTTGTATCTGCCGGCATGGGTCTGGAGATAAAGGGGGTCCTTAATCACAGCCAAGTTCCATGTTAAACTTTTGTACTTTCAAACTGTTTTCAAGAAGACAGTTTGAAGGCTGTCCATAAGGAGAGTCAATGACTGCAGGCCATTTTTTTATGTCCTCAGTAAACATGCGGGCTGTTTACATCAGAAACCAATATGAGATCAAAACACAGCTGGGGGATATAAAAGATATGACTTTCTTCTTCATGAAGACATTATCGGCAAATCAACTAAACACTTTGGATCAGATCAAACCCCATCAACAGACACATTTCAACACTTTGAGTCAAACCAAACCACATTACTATGAACATTACTCAACACTTTGAATCAAACCCCATCACCTCAACACTTCCACCTTCCAGACACGTCATGTCTCTAGCCTGGTCCTGTGTTCCTCCAGAGACAGAGAGACAATAAATTGTGTAATCTTGTCCACAGAGCGGATGAAGCCGTAACGGTGGCCGACAAAGTGACCAATATAAAAGACATGAGATCTCTGCAGGGAGAACGTTATCTTGGGCTGGGGGTCTGTGGGGAAGGCGTTATTCAGAGTCCTGGAGAGAAGCGAGACCCCGACATGATAAAGTTCCCCAGCAGACTCTGGAGAGCAGAGCGGCTCACAGAATGACAGCTAGAGAGTATATGGCCGGCAATAAGCTCTGCTTCTATTGGCTTCTTGTCCTGCTCTTCAATGTTACGCTTGGCAGCCAAAGGCTGTTTCATAAGAATAAAAAAAAACTCACAACCTGACCTGTACAGTGCAGAAACAGGTACAAAAGTCTCCTTAATGAAGTTGCTATTAAAATGTGTTTCATCAAGGGCGCTGACCTATATAACCTCTGTCTCATTTCGCCGTTTGAGAGCAGAGGTAATTTGAGATGGGCGTTAATGAAATGGATTCCTATCGCTTATACATCAATGGCGTCGTGCAGCCTACCTCCCTACTCCCGTCAAATCGGCTTATTACGGTTCTGCCACGAGTCAAAGTGGATTTCTTAAAAGGCCATTAGTGGTGGTGGAGAACGGTCGGGCCAGGTCCACTATCGACGCCCCAGACGGGGACGAGCTCAGGGCGGATCAATGTGTCTCCGTGGCAATGGGAAGCTGTAACGGTTTCGCCAACACATAATTAATCAGGGCTTTTATTTGCCACTGGACCTAAAACTCATTTGTTCGCCATTTGGTCAAAAAGCAGCGCTGTCTAAGCGACAGAGCATTTCATCCGTTATCTATTTCAAATTCAAATTCAAATGGCTTTATTTAAAAAAAAAAGTACATGTACATCTCAAAAGAACAAAAGGTTAAATAAGATTTAAAAAAAATTCAATGCTGCACAATTATATCCATCTCTGTGTGAGTCACAATTATATCTCTCTCTGTGTGAGTTTCTCTGAATATAAAAATGTTCCCATTTTTGTCCTTGTGTCCTTCAAAGTCACAGGAGCAATTTTTCCCGCTTGTGTAATTAATTATGATATCAAACATTATCTCTAAAATAATTGATGTCAGTAAGTGTACACAGCTGGCTATTCATTGGAGGATTGTGTTTTTGGATGTGTTTGAATCCGCAAAGGTGGAGAGAGAGAGAGTGAGGGGTGACAGACTGAGGAGGGCGAGAGGGAGGGAGGGAGGTGAGGGAGAAATGAACCAGCCTTCCTTTGTTCTCGGGGAACGCAGAGGAGCACCATGGATACCTCTGTGCTCCCTTGTAATTGTAACTGTTTAATATTTGTGTGTGCACCGCAGCGACTGTGTGCTGTTATTCCCATTGCATTCCTGTCATGAAACGGCCTATCGCCATCAGCTACGTAAATAGGATGTCAATATGGATTGCTGGGAGCCCCAGTAGTGTGGAAATGTGCTTAGAACTGGGACCCATAAACATACAGTGGAGTGCTGGCAGGCCGGAACCTGACCAATCACAGAGCAGCTTTACAAATCAAAGGATAATAATCATGGCTTCTCTAAAGCAGCCATCTCAACAGCTTAATATAAATAAGTTAGTAGAAGCTCCCTCTGTGCTCTGTTATCAGCCTCGGCTCTTCTCCCCTTGCTATGAACACTTGGCTTTCATCAACTCCTCCTCCTCCCAGATATCTCCTTCTACCCTAGACAACACCTCCCCCTAGAACACACAACCTCTTCCTAGAACACAATACCTCCTTAACACTTAGAACATACCTCCTCCTCCTAGAACATACAACCATCTCCTCCTAGAACAAACCTCTTCCTCCTTTAACACACCATCTCCTCCTCCTAGAACCCACCATCTCCTCTTCAAAGAAAACAGCACCTTCTCCTCTTAGAACACACCACCACCACCTCCTCCTAAAACACAACACCTCCTCCTCCTACAACACACCACCCTCACCTCAAACATTCCATCTCCTCTTCCAAGAAACACACCACCAGCACCTCCTCCTAAAACACAACTCCTCCTCCTAGATTACACCTCCTCCTTCTCCTAGAACACACCTCCTCCCCCTGGAACACACCACCAACTCCTCCTAGAACACACCACCTCCTCCCAAAACACACCACCACCTCTCAAAACACACCACCTCCTCCTAGGACAGACCACCTCCTCCCAAAACTCACCACCTCCTCCTCCTAGAACACACCACCACCACCACCTCCTCCTAAAACATACCACCTCCTTCTAGAACACACCACCTCCTCCTAGGACAGACCCCCTCCCCCTAAGCCACACCACCCATCCTCTTCTCAGTACACTACACCTCTTCCCTTAGAACTTACCTACTCCCCCTAGAATACAGCACCTCCTTCCGCTAGGACACAGCACCTCCTCCCCCCAATCACCCTGGCCTGTCAATCCTTGTTGGTGTTTTATTGACTATTCTATTTGAGCTTCGAGACACAAAGAAAGTTGAGGGGGGAGCGAATAGCAGGACAGTATAGGGAGTTGTTTGGTCAGGGTGTGTAGGTGGGAAGGTGGATGGGGTTTGCGTTGGTTTGTTGTTTGGGCTGTTGTCATTGGTGTGTGGGTGGTGGATGGATGGATGATGGATGTTGGGTGATGAATGGGAGATGGGTGAAGGATGGATGGTTATTTTGAGCGAGGCGTGACGGACAGCAGTATTCAGCTGAGCAGGCGTTAAGATATCTTGCGGGAGTTCCCCCCCCATCCTCTCACAGCGTCTTGGCGTTTTACGAGCTCATTTACATTGCTGGCGATGGGGCATAAGTCAGCGCGTCGCCGCGGAGACGGAATCAGCAGCGCCAGCCGCTGTCGATTATGGCGGCCGTATATTAACCCGCGCTGGACTCCTTCCAAAGACACGAGGCGGATAACGGCCGGATTGATTTTAATTGTGCAGTTAACACCTCACCATACTGTACATGGGGGAGGCTGTAAATATTCTGCTGAGAGGAACCGATACGTTCCCAAGTTGTGTCACAATGAGAGTTGAGCTCCGGTTCAACAAAAGTTGTCTTCAATTGCTAGAGTTTGGCTACGATACAGAGTTTAGCTAGAGTTTAGACACATTTTATCCAAAGTTTAGCAACTGTTTAGCTACAGATTTTAGCTCCAGTTTAGCCATAGTTCCCCTAGTTGTGTTCCATCCCTAGACTTAACGTCCGTTTGGCTCCAGCTTCCCCTGCAGGTCCATTGCACACCGAAACCAACAATCCACAAAAACACCAAGTAAATAAATTAACCGATTAATTAGTGAAAACACAAACAATCAGCAGGGGGGTGGAATGACTAATTGTGATAATGAGTCTTGTGTGTGTCTGCTCCCTCCTCACCTCCACTCGCCAGTCATAAGATAGCGCTGTGCTGCCAGGGTGCTCCACACTAGCGCTACCCACTGAGGTCACCCCATCCCAGGGGTGATTAGGCTCCCTATCCAGGACCTAGAAATGGGTCGCAGTGGAGCCCTTTTCAATATATATAAATATACATATATATATATAGTATATATATGCATGCTTGTAACAAATCTTGGGAAAAAAGTATGGGTTTACATTCGTTATTAAGAGACTGGGGTACACGTTAACACTGGGCCCTGCCTGTCTACTGGCTATTGCATACTGCAGGTGTGGTGTACAAGCACTTATGCACTTTTCTGGCCAGTATCATTATGCAATGAAGGAGATACTTTGTATAACTAACACATGCATACATACCTTGTCTGTTTCATTTGATAATCTCTGTTTCATGTTGTTGATGAACACTATACATAGATAAACTATATATAAGATATTTATGCTGCACTAGATATTTGTTGGGGCCTCCTGGGTAAAGGTCCCTGCACAACCTAGTTTAAAACGACATGAAGTGGACCCGGGAGCAGTAGCTCCAGGAATCAGAGCTAGGTTAGTAACACGTCCACCGCCGAGCTTCCTCACATGAGAGCAGGCTGGACTGAGACGATTTCATACCGAAATCACAGGCAGACGTGCGCAGCAGCTCTCAACCCTGTCCGTGTTCAGAGCTCTATCCAACCTCTCTGTCATTTCACCGATACGTCAATCCTGTTTTCGTTGGCAGAACATGAAAGACAAAGAAATCGATTACCATTTCTGCCAATATCTCCGCGTCATGCATTATTTTGCTCCACCCTAGACCGATGGCATCATCAGCTACCCTACGATCCCAGCTCCTGGCTAAATATCTACATGACGCAAACAATACCAATTGTGCATTGTTCACCATTTGCACGAAAATTCGATAGAATAGAGAACAAAACCCCAAACATGACACACATGGTATACATTTTCCCATATTTATTGGTATCGTTTGTTGCAATGTAATTTGCATGTAATTTCAAATCTCGAGTGAAATCTGTAGCTCACACATTGTGGGAGTGGAAAGGTGTCAAAAGTTTTGAGCGAATAACATACATAAATAATAAGAATAAATGAAAGCATTTGTACCTAATAATAACAATAATAGTAATGATGACAGTAGGAAAAAAAATTGACATTGACAGGAACATGAAACAGGAATCAGTAAAGGTTAGGACAGAACATTCTGGACACCTATTATACGATCAGATCATATCATTATTGATTCATAACTTATACCACCACCACAGTGGTGACTATGACCTGTTTCTGAGTCCAATATGTGACTCTGTATCTAACAGAATCTGAGGATAAGACGATGAATGCTTTCCATGGATTGCGTCATTAAAATGCAAATTGAAGCCTGACATTTTATGACTAATGCAACACTCATGCATCTACATGCACACACATAAACACAAGTACACACAGACACACACAAAAGCACAAACACACACACACACACACACACACACACACACACACACACACACACACACACACACACACACACACACACACACACACTTTTGTGTGAAGCTGTTATCTGGAAGGGCAGTGTTTGTAAGAAAATGCCAGCATGGCGTGGTTTGTTTACCTTACTGTTCTGCTGATCAGTCAACATTATTCATTGTGTCCTTTGGTAGAATCATCATTAAAAATGTATGTATGATACTTTTAATGTTCATTTGTCCTAGAAGACCTCTATGTTAACATCATATGGTGTTTGAAAAAAGTTTTAAATAACACATTGCTACAATATGTTAAAATAGAACACACACACACACACACACACACACACACACACACACACACACACACACACACACACACACTATGAATAAATGTGTTGCATGTTCTGCTTTGGTGTTCCTCTCCTCGATGATGCCATACTACTCTTTGATCTGGACATATCTTATTAACTACCATGGCAACTAGAAGATTTTCAACTGAAAAGAGTTTAGAATTTCTGGCTTAGGATCCGCAATGTATTGTGGGATTTGTGCCATTTCATTGCACCTCACCAATGGCTTGTGGTAATAAATAGATAGTATATATATTCTTAACAATGTATACATTAAGAAACACTACGTGATCTCAAAGGTACTGGTTTTGACATCTGACCCATTCACACTCATCCTCATGTATGAATGGAAGTCTTATCGAGCGGATGGATTTGGGTTGTTAATTGTCAAGCCGGAGGTGTGCGTAAGTGCAAGTCAACCAATCACAGCCCAGCATTCACTCACTGCAGATGACATTAATAACTCTGTGAGGATGAATGATGGCAACGATTATTGAATTATTAACGTGTGTGTGTGTGTGTGTGTGTGTGTGTGTGTGTGTGTGTGTGTGTGTGTGTGTGTGTGTGTGTGTGTGTGTGTGTGTGCGTGCGTGCGCGTGCATGCGTGCGTGCGTGCGTGTGTGCAAACACGTGAGTGTGTGCATGTGCAAGATTGTGAGACGAAAACAGACCAGAACAGAACAGCAGAACATGGGGCAGCTCTGGGGTAATTTAGAGGAATGAATGAGGAATCATAATAGTCACGAGGCATCGACTCAGAGATGAAACGTCTCCTGAAACAGTGTGGTCTTCTCCGATAAGAACATCATGTGCTTCACGATGCCACTAGCCCAATAACCTCTCCCTGTCCCTCCCCTCCCTTCTCTCCTTGTCTCACTCTATCATCTCTCACCACTCTTTCTGTCTCTCTCTCACCACTCTGTCTCTCTCACCACTCTCTCTCTCACCACTCTCTCTCTCTCTCTCTCTCTCTCTCTCTCTCTCTCTCTCTCTCTCTCTCTCTCTCTCTCTCTCTCTCTCTCTCTCTCTCTCTCTCTCTCTCTCTCTCTCTCTCTCTCTCTCTCTCTCTCTCATTCACCCACACACTCTTGTCTACACCTTTTCCCTCTCCTTATGTTGGTTTCTTGTCCGTTCTCGCTTTCTCTTTACCTATCTCTCTGTTATTCTTTCTTATCCTCCCTCTATCATGTCTCCTCTGTCTCCCTCTCAGCGCCTATCATTCTCCCCATCTATCTCCCTCTATTTCTCTAGCTCTCTCTATCATTCTCTCCCCATCTCTCTCTCTGCTATTATCCTGGTCATAGTGAAAAGGGTTTTGTGGTTGCTGCTCCATGTGTAGTCGACTCATTCCCCTCATAGCTATTTGAAGCATCATCAGGGAGGATGATGTCTGTCAGCCAAGACTAACTGTAGCCTCATCAACCTCATTCATGTCCTACGTTCTAATGAATGCTCTTTGTTATTTTCCTGTCCTTCCGTTTCAATCTAGATTAAATAAGATTGTATTCATTTATTAATCCCAGACAGGAAATTCGGCTGTCACAGAAGAAAGGAATGGATAGTATAGAAAATAAACTGAATTAAACAAAAAACATAAACAAGAGGAAAAAACTACTTTTTTTTTTGCAGTAGTAATGTAAATGTGAATTCAAACAAATGAATTGAGGACAATTGAGACATTATAAACAGCATTGTATGCTATACTATTGAAAAAGTGTCTCAGCGACATACATTTTCCTCTCATATAAAAACAACCGTGTTGATAAGCTGCATGGATTGTTCTAAAGCTGAATTTAAGTTGGAGTTTATTGAATATTTTGACTTTTGGAAATGATATTGTTCATTGAATGTCATGTCATCATGCATCCAATTACAGTGTGGTTCAAACAGGCTCAGGCATGAAGAAGGTGTTTGTAAAATACGCAAACCTTAGGCACCAAATTAAGAACATGATTGCACAACTCTCACATGACCTCCGACCCTGGCAGCAGTGATTCTAATCCCATCTCTCCGATCTTCCCCCAAGGGAACTTTAACTCGCGCACGAACCGAACTCAACCCTGAATATCTGGACCTCCGCCCGAGAGCTGAGCTGAACCCTGAGTACTGGACCCCCTGCACCCCTTTAGTGAGTACCCCTATAGTCCTCTACCTCCCAAACACCTCACCCGTCACCCGCCTTCTCTATTATTGCTGCTGGCCAATCAGCATCTGCTATCACCACTCTAATTTACAGCCGGCCAAACCGGCTGTACGTGTAAAACTGGGTTCCAGATGATTGTTTTCCATTCTTTTACAGCAGTCTTTACATGTCTTTAGAAGAGACAGGTGTGAAATCCACTTCAGTCAGAAATAAACTTATAATAAAGTAATAAAGAAATATAATTGCCCTCGAAATTTGCATGACGCAGGCTTTTAAATGTCATGCAAATTAAAGCAGTAACTTTTCAAATACTCTGTATTTGAAAAGTTGGTCCAGATCATTTTTTTATTGGAATCATTCAATATTCTTCTGTCATGCAAACCAAACTAATATTTCCCATCGTTTAATAAAATTGCCCCGGATATTATCCAAAATGCCCTGGAATGACAAGTGGGGCAGAAAAAGCCCTTGTTAAAGAAGTGCATTTCCTACCCCGATCCACTCCCATCCGCTCCCATCCATACCTCAGAAACACATCCCACCAGCTATCTCCTCTCCATGTCCTTAGTCTAGCCTCCCCTGCTGCACACCACCTGCCCCTGTCCGGTCTGTCCTGTTGCACGGCTGCCAGTGAGAGCAGTGCATGGAGCCGTAACACGGTGGCGTTTTTAAGGGGATAATACGTATTTGTCTCATTACCTGGAGCGGCGCGCTGGGTCGTCTACAGGGAGACGCTCTGGCTGCTGTGTCGACACTCTGGAGCTTCTTAATGATGTTGTTTGTTCTTCTCTTCTCTGCAAATATTGGAATCAACAAAATGAGCGTGGAGAGGCTTTCTGGAGAAATCAGTGCTTATGTCCACACGCTAGTCCCGAGCATAAGCAGCTGTGTGTGTGTGTGCGTGTGTGCGTGTGTGCGTGTGTGTGTGTGTGTGTGTGTGTGTGTGTGTGTGTGTGTGTGTGTGTGTGTGTGTGGTGTGTGTTGTGCGCATATAGGTGAGGTGTATGTACATACATATGAATATATGTATGAATGAATGCATGTAATTATGCCATGTGCTGCACAATGTATTCCACATTGTTGAGGATGGCAGTAATAAGATCATTTGTTTGTGAGTAATGTGTGTGTGGGCATGCACAAGCATCTGTGTGTGCGTGGGCGATGTGTGGGCATGCACAGGCATCTGTGTGTGTGTGTGTGTGTGTGTGTGTGTGTGTGTGTGTGTGTGTGTGTGTGTGTGTGTGTGTGTGTGTGTGTGTGTGTGTGTGTGTGTGTGTACTTGCCTGTGTGTGTTCATGCATGCGTGTGTGTGTGTGTGTGTCTGATGCCGCTGTGAATTCAGTTCATTAAATCATCTCCCGTCTAAATATTGACTTTATTAACTCGAGATAAGACGAAGGTTATCCTGCTCTGTATATCATATCACTTGGAGGTCACACACACGCACGCACGCACGCATGCATGAACACACACAGGCACACACACACACACACACACACACACACACACACAGACAAGCAGATCTATTGGGTTGCACAATCATTTTATTGTGTAGCTGTTCATTCATTTCCTCCCTGTGTCATTCTGGAGTGTGTAGGGGAGGGTTGGTATGGTAGAACGTCACCACCACAACACCTCTATGACAAATACCAAAACTAAACCAACCCCACTACTGAAACATAATCAACCACATCCCCATCCACATTCACTCATTAAAAACACCAGCACCACTGCAATCAATACCACTACCACCACTCTATGACTGAGCTCCAGCACCAAACCATCTTCAACCAAAGTCCATTACTGTTCCATAATTGCATGATATTACTTCCAGAGAGAAAAGTGTATATTTGAAGTTAAATCATTAAGTAGAAGACCCTCCCATGGCGACTCTTAATTCATAATAAAAGCCGTTCTCTGATATTCTCTCCAGTATGAAAGGAAATTGCATGTTGCACAAGGTTCTGTTTTACCAGGCGTATCGCTCCTTCTATTGTTGATGTTCACTTTCTAATTTGTGACAGACTGTTGTCGAGGCCCGAGGCAGACGCATACAGAAGAAAGTAATTTAAAGCGACGCTAGGCCGTGTTGTTTTATGGTTGTGATAGAGCCGTGCTAATGCTCCACTGATAGCTACACAACTTCTCAACACGTCTTTCAAGTAGAAAGCAAGCATCCCTGGACCTCTGGAGCGCTCACTGTTTACTCAGAGCTGCTTGAAGGCCTTTCATCCTCTCTTACTCCCTCCTTCTTCCCCCTGCGCCGCACCATCAGGCCATTCACACACGTTGAGCGCTCCCAGAGAGAAGGAGTCATACCTTATTTGTATACACTGTGATGTATAATTTGACTTTGGCAGTAGACAGTTGGGCGTATGGTTGGGCCTGGAGAAGGTGAAACACATGGTTGGAACATTGTGGTCGGCTTTCTGAGGTAGTTTAGAGTGGGTTGTGTTTCGGGTGTTGGATGGATAATGGTGACGGTTGTAATATTTAGTTTTTGATCTACAATCAGTCTATGATTATTCCCAACATAGCATTTTGAATGACATACAATAAAGGAAAATTCAAGAACAAATAAATAAATGTACGTTTAATGGACAATAATTCTTAGTTTCAATAGTGTCACAAACTAATAATGTCTGCCTCAACTGTCTGTTAACATTTATTTTTGTAGAGTAGTACATTTGTACTCCTTTTCTTGTATATTTAGACATTTCTGTATACTTTTTAGGAGTTGTATTCTTATTTAGAATTGTTATTTTTTGAATATCTGTCATGCACTCTCTGCTCTGACACCCAGATGTACCGTAGGTTTTATCTGGAAGAATATCTGTCATATGGGAAGAATGGAACCGTCAGAGGCGGTGTTCTCTTGTAGTATCTGAGGTAGGGTGGTTGATGAATAAATCTGTCCAATGGGCACTACGGCACAGTACCAAGCAGTTCTCTGGTAGTTTCTGAGATTAATAAATCTGTCGAATGGACACTACGGCACAGTACCAAGCAGTTCTCTGGTAGTTCCTGAGATTAATAAATCTGTCGAATGGACCCTATGGAGCAGTATGAAGTAGTTTTCTGGTAGTTTCTGAGGCAGTGGGGCGGAGGCCTGTGTGACACAGTGATCATTTGACTCTTTATTTAAGTCTGCACCCTCAAGGTCACTTCAGCCATTAGAAAGCCCTCTGTGCTGCTCTGCCACTCCACTCCAATTCCTCTCATCCCCTCCTCTCCCCTCTCCCCCACTACTCTCCCCTCCATTCCCCCTCCTACCCTCCAATTCCTCTCCCCCATACTCCTTCTGCTCCCTCCTCACCCCCTCTCTCCTCGTATCTTCTCTCATCTCCTCACCTCACATCACCTCTCTTCACCTCTCCCACCTCCTCCTCTGTTCCTGTTCTTCTCCCGCCTTCTCATCTTTTCTCCTGCCATTTCTTCTCCTCTTATCTCCCCCTCTTATTCTCTCTTCCAATACTCCTCTCCTCCCCTCTCCCCTCTCCTCCTACTGTTCTTCTTCCTCTCGTCTTTCTCCCCTCCTTTCCGAGGGATCGGGTGAGGCTAAATTTAACTTCACAGGAACCGAAGCTGAGGTGGAACGTCTCCTGATCACCTCAGCACGGCGCGCTTCTGCCCTCCCTCCCCTCCCCTCCCCTCCCCCCATACTCTCCGTCCCTCCACTGTGTTTCCCCTGCATCTCTCCAAACGGTATTTTATTAACAACAGAGCTGCCAGCCTGTGATAACTGCTCACTCCTGCGGGCGTGCAGAGGCAAGGGCACTCCATTACCCCAGCAGAGATGGATGGGCTGGAATATTGTCTGCAAGTGGAGAGAAGCTTGCCAAGACCTGCCTTAGTCTCGTGCTCGTCAGTCACCCTTCCTTCTGAACAATGCTACCGAGTGGGCCGGCTTGTTATGACACACAGCTATGCTACCGACATGGTGGTGGGTGTATGTGTGTGTGTGTGTGTGTGTGTGTGTGTGTGTGTGTGTGTGTGTGTGTGTGTGTGTGTGTGTGATTAAAGCTCAAATTAGTGCAATGTGTGTTTGAGATTCTGTGTGCATGTCGTTATTTGTGTGTCTACCTGCGTGCATGCACGCGCGCGTGTGTGTGTGTGTGTGTGTGTGTGTGTGTGTGTGAGCGCATCGGTGCTCCAATCGGAGCGCAGGACAGGCAGCGTGCCAGGTAGACAGAAGGACGGCGAGGGCAGATATTAATTGGTCTCCTAATGATTGGCCACCTCTGTCTCAGAATAGCTGTCCTCTTGTGTCGCTGCCAATCTATTTAGTAAAGTTCTCCTGCTCGCAGAGGACGCACTTAATGGCTCCACGCATCTTCAACTAACAGTGGCGAGCAGCTGCGGTCGCACAGGGGATTTAAACGACTAAACAAACCGGTCGCCTGCCAGCCGCTGGAAGATTGATTTGACAAAAAGGTCAGCCTTTTGTCATCGTCACCCTTGAAGAGCGTGTCTTCAAGTGTTTTGAAGGCTGCAGCTGAAAGTTGCGAGAAAAAGAGAGTCGTTTCTGTACTCATCACTGACTGTAGAGAAGTGTGCCTTGGCAACACTTCAGCTAGAACAACACTTAGTGTGGAAACGCTTCTGCTTGAATCACCGCTAGTCTAAAAAGACTTCAGCTAGAACAACACCTAGGGCCCTATTTAGTCTGTCTAAAACTGAAAAGTGTGAAGCGCGAAACGGAAGTAGCTTTGTGGGCGGTTCTATGGCGATGTTGCTATTATGATGGCGGATAAATGACTCTTGCTCCCAAGCAAAGAAAAGCGAACAACTTAACATAGATGATACCGCAACTCTGGGTCTATTTAATGATATGCGGCAATACATTAACAAACATCGTTTGTTACCAGTATTGTATACATTATCGTTATCGACTTGTGTTCATAATATGCATGTGTTCCCCCGTTTATATAGGCTACATCGCCATGGACTGTATTATGCGTTACATGTTTAGTTTGCGTGTGTTTAAACAGATGGGTGCGCACCAAGCATCACCCGCATTCATTCTTTTAAACACTCACTCGCGGTAAAACCATGAACCACCTAAAAGTTATGTGCTTGTATAAGATGTCTGTGTCAAGAAAATATGTTTGCAGTGTTTGCAGATGCATTGATTTAAAAGTACAACTTACTGCTGTATCAGCTGTTCTTTCCCAAATCATTTAACCAATCATTTACCCTAAAACAAGATTTTATTTTGGAAGGCTGGAATATACTTTGCTCAAGTTTATTATTGTTATTATTATTTTAACGCATGGCATAGCCTACTATACTTCATTCATGTTCATTCATGCAGCCCCTATGGAAAACAATTTTTCCACAATCCACACTCTATTTCTATGCAGTTTCACACATACAATCTTTGACATCATAATATTTAAATCAGGCTAATTGTTTACATGTTTGTGCTGTGTATAGCCTACATGTGTGTAAGCTTATGTTGCAATTCCGACCTGCCATGGCACGTCAAAATAGCAACACCAACTGCGCTATCCGCTATAGACCAGGTATTTTTCGGTCAGTCGCGCAATTGCAGTGGCACAATTTTTATATCACTAAAATAGCACCAAGTATCATTTGCACCGGACCACGCCTCTGCTTTTCGCCGACACGCCTCTCCAGGCACAAGTGTAGTGGCGCCTGTTTTCTGTGGGGGAAAATCAGCTTTGCACCGGGTGCAAACTAGCAACGATACATCTGTGTCAGTGTAGAAAGTCAATTGCGCTGGGTGCAAGATAGGGCCCCTAGTCTAGAAACACTTCTGCTTGAATCACCCCTGGTCTAAAAAGACTTCAGCTAGAACAATACCTAGTCTAGAAACACTTCTGCTTGAATCACCCCTGGTCTAAAAAGACTTCAGCTGGAACATCTATTCTAGAAACTGTTCAGCTAGAATCCTGCCTCGTCCAAAAAGACTCAACGTCTGATCTAGAAACACTTCAGCTAAAACCATGCCTGGTCTAGAAAAAACATTATCTAGACTCACAGTATAGCATGTTTTAGGAAAAGTTGTTTATTTTATTTTGTTTTTTTATTTTAGTTTGTTCAGGGTAGAGCATTGAGGTATGAGTCGACATAACATTAGCTCATTAAAAGTTAAAGAAAAATATAAACTGTAAAATATAAATGTGACACAACTAGGCAAGTAATTTAAACCATTTTCATGATTTCTTTTTATGAATTTCCTATTTTTTTAGTTTTTTTAGTTTTTGTTTTTGTATGAATCACTTCCAGTGTCATGTGGCACATTGTCTTGGCGACGAGACAATCAAATGCATCAAGAAATCTGGTCATCATAGTTTCCATCAGGGTAAACAATTCTGAAAATAAATGGTATTTGAAAAAGCCACTGGTTAGCTTCCCATTGCCTGTTCCGCGGGGCTTTTAATTTGTATTCATAGGTTTTGGAACAACAGAAAACATTTTCCACTGTCCTGAGTCACAAACAGGAATAGCAAGAAAGTCGCTAGAATGTAAATTTAAATGTAAGTATTTGAATGAAATATTTAGCATATATAGCAGACAACTAACATCTAGCACATTATAATAAATAACATAAAATACGTGTTACAAATTACAAACAAAGCCTGAAAAACATAATTCAGGAACATGCTAAACCAAATGATAAAAAGATAAAGATAACAGCATCTGTAACCAGTGTATTCAGTCCTTCCCAACCTCACTCTAAGGTTTTAATCCCGCAATAAAGACTTCCCTTCCCTTCTCCATGCCGAACGATCCAGCCGTGTGTTTTTAATTGAATTAAAGAGTTGAGTTGTGAGTGACGCCTGTTGTTATCTTGTGGGTTTGAGGGGTTATTAAAGACCGAACATATCATGTTGTTTGTTATCCCAGCTCTCTATTACACAGGCCAGGGGGAAGGCTGACATCCGTCTGCACACCTTAAATCGATTTTGTTGCCATTTCACCACCGATATCATTACAACAATGCAAGGAGAGAGACAGACAGACAGACAGACAGGCTCACTCCTATCCCAACCATTACTTTTTTTTTATTTTTTGGGCGAGTTTGCGACAGACATGCTACTAAAGTGAAAAACAGGGAGAGATGCCCTAGTCTCTGGTCTGGTGTTTGTCTATTTACATTGAAGATTAGGCGGTTGGACGTCAAGATTGCCTAGCGGTTACGGTGTTTGAGTAACGGCGGAACGGTTCAGGGTTTCGATCATTTATTCCTAACCAACTGTAGGCATCCTAGAGGCACAAGATCTCCTAACCCCTACCCGTTCCCTAATGGCATAGCTGAATTTGCTTTGAGAAAAATCAATATGACTAAATAGAAACATTACCATTCAAGGTCTTTCCTATGCGTTCGACACCCACCCTGGTGTTGTGTTTGCTTCTCTTCTTGGGAGGACCTACAATGTATAGCGCCGAGACTTTTAACCTCACGACCCAATTACTGCCAAGCAAGGTTTATTTTCTGGTATTTTGTTAATTTCTTTCAGCTGGAGCACTACTTTACACACACACACACACACACACACACACACACACACACACACACAGGGCCCCATGGGGTGCTGCCAGCGGAGAGTAGATTTCACTAATTGGAAGCAGAGCCGTTAATTGGAGCTACGGAAGGCAGAGTCAGATCATGTGAGTCGTCCGCTGGGAAATCTGCCCGTTCAACCCCATTTTCCAGCGTAGACGTGGTGTTTTTAAAACGCACAGGGCAACAGTTTGTTATCACAACCAAATGACCAGAATACACAATGCATTTAGAAGATTGGACAAAACAAACACATTGTGTTGTGTTCCCACAGAATGGCCTTGTGAAACTACAAGTAGATATATGTAGTTTTGAAGAGCAGTGTCATGTGGTTTTATACTTTTGGATCAATTAGTAAAGTTGGGCTCTAAAATAAAATATAGCATGGATAACCTGCCCTTGTAGCGCAACTATTTTATTCTCACTGCTCAATGTGTTTCTGTGTTTGAGCTCCTAACAATGCATTACTTCAACCCTCTATCCTGCACTCGCAGGTATGAAGAGAAATTAGGATGGAATGCCCACTCCACTGCCACATCCCACTCACATTTAGAAGTTATGAACACTTGGTTTGAAAATCAAGAAAACTTAAAACAATAATATCTCCCCGCCCTTAACATTGTCTTCATAACTGATTACTTAATCTGGTCCTGATTCATTTGATTGGTTCCCATCACATTAGTTTTCATTAGTCCCCCCCCCCCCCCCCCCCCGACAAACACACACACAGAGTTGTTTACCCCTGTTCCCCCCCCACCCCCCACACCAGCCTTGCTGTCAATCAGCCGCCTGCTGTGCATCTTGGGAAATAAACTGTTTGAATTAATTGCCCAGTGGAGGTAGGCAGTGGAGCAAGACGTCACCATCTCTGTTGTTGCTCTTAGAGGAACATGACTTCCTGTCTCAGCAGGAAGTTGTTCCTTGGTTGTCCTCTTTAATCTGTTCACCGTAGTGCATACCCTAAAAGAATCACACACTAGCTGCTTTCACATATGGACGTGCATCCGTCTGTTCTCCGTCTATTCTACGGAGGTGCCGTATATGTGAATGACATATCATGACGATGGACCTCCTGAAAAAATACTACCCCCGAGGTAGTATGTTCTGCAGAGGAAATGCTAATTACCTTATATGTGAATGAGCAGTAGGATGTCGGCATTTCACACCAGTTGAGTGGGCGTGTTGATGACGCTTCGGTCTACGTTTGCATGTCATTGAGTGGCACCCGCACCCTAATCAATAATCAGCCTATTGCCTTTTGTTCGCTGAATGGTTTAAAAAATATTTTTATTATTATGTTACACCTTTCCTGCTGTCGGCTCCCAGACCATAGTCGAGGAGCACAAAAGCGACGTTCCGCCCTGTGGATTCTCTTTGGACTCACTTTGACCAGCAGTGGGTCTGCTTATAAGTTTGAATATGGTCGGAATGAAGCGGCCACCGACAGTTGACAGGCTGGGTACTTTATTCTTAGTTTCACTAACTTTACAGTAGGGCCTACACGTTTGCACAGATACAACCGGACTCGTTCATTAATTCACTAAACTGACACGCTACCGCTCGCTCTCCTCGCTCGTCCACTCACACACACACACACTGCCATTCTCGCGCACACACATGCGCTACTCTCGTAACAATTATTATTGACAGTTAACAGTTAGCTGAACATTATAGGGTCCCATCCTTCCACTCCCTGTTTTCTCTGTTAAACACAGAAATCAACTACATTTGTCCCAGTGTTTGTTAGATGTGAAATGAAGCCAAAAAAGACGCTCTTCCTCCGGTAACGCAGTCGTTCGCGACGCCTTTCTTGTACGTCGTTTCTTCTATTTGTCTGTAACTCATGCTCCAATCTTTCATCGATGACGCGGATGTTGTGGATACAACGGAATACATGCATCGCTGCAGCAACATTTAACATGATCGCGATGAGTTCTGCCCGTTTTGCTGTCTGCGGTCAAACCAAAACAAACCCGATCCCGCCTCTTGCGACCCTACGTCATATGCCGCCCCTTGCAAGCCCGCCCCCCTTAAGTAGCCGGAGATTCTACTGACACCGATCTCCGCATATCGGGCATCAAGTGTGAATAAGTGTGAATGACCCTCACGGTCGAACCTCCTGCTCCACAAACGCGGAGAAAAGACGGAGGTCATATGTGAAACCAGCTACTCATTCACTCTCACTCCAATGTTAACCCTAACCCTAAATTCCCTTTAAGATCAAACTGAATGATGTGAAATAGCAAACAAAGAAGTTGCATCAAAACTATTTGCATTAGCCGAAATGTGAATATGCATCATTTTCCGAAACAATTTGCGGCAGTGAAAAAGACACATGGATTCACCTCTCAACCATTTACTTATATATTTAACCATTACTACTTATAGATATGAGAATGGATGGATGGATGCAATAAGAGCACTGTATGTTGATAAATGTAAATCTTCACCTCTGCATGTCCTCAAACTGTACCATAACCATGGTGACTATGACAAAGATACCTGATGTGAGTGGGTTAAACTAATTTATTCACAGGCTAGATCCATGAAAAACCGACTGCTGTAATTAATATTAATGTTGCTTTTTTTTTTTTTAACTAAACATATATCCCTTTTACCTCAAACTTTCCACGCCGAGTGATACATTAGATCATCCCTCTGAGTTTAGATGTTTCAGTTTGGGTTTAGTTTTAAAGCAACAAAAGGTTGTCGTTCCTCTGGCTGATACTGTCATAAACACAACAAATGCTTAGTACCGCAGGGCAAGTACTGTGGAGGCCGTTCAGAAGAACCTCAAAGTCCACCATACAGCACTCCACACACTTCAATGGCCTGGACACAGTAGTTATCATAACTTGAAGCAATGGAACTGGCTTTTTGACAGATGGGGCTGCTTTCAGTGTTGTGGAGCTAAACAAATAACATGATAAGAAGAAACGAAAGAGAGAGCCTTGATCTCTCTGTCCTGTTCCCAGAAAGAAGCTTCTAGTTATGTAACATCTGAGCTGACCTATCTGCCCACATGGCTCCACATTACCTGTTCCTTTAAACACTGTTGGCAACTCGCTCATCTTCAAACACACGTCGCACATACATGTTTATATAATTCATGTGTATTTTTTTGAAAACTATACTGGTGTCTATACAATGTCCTTGTGTATTTCAGTACAATTTCCAAGAAAATGAAATGTAAAATAGTGCCAACCTCTAAGGATTTCTAGGTTTCTGCAGAAGAAAGGCTTTCGCACCCACATGTTTAATTCCATTCATCTTTCTCTTTGGTGGTGAATCAATATGGAAAGAAAATAAGTTTCTATATTGCTGAGCTTCACTGCTTGTGTTTAATGAAAGCAGCCAAATGAGATTCAACCACCAAGAAAAGAGCTATCAGAGATGGGTGTATGGGTCGATGGGAAAATTCTAACATGAAACCTTTAGAAAATTAAGATTGAAATGATTACGTTTATGCGTGTATGTATGTAAGTATGTATATACTTCAAACTTATAACATATATGTAGCTGGACTGTGCTGTACTCACAATACCCCTTCCATTAGGGTGTTATGCAGTAATGATTGAAAATCAATTAAATAAATCAACATTGAATCCAAGTGGGCCGTCACATCACTTTTAATCACACGTCAGACAATCGAGGAGCAGTTGTTATTCTCATAATATTATAATAATGGTATCATTAATATTGTTTTTATGTTATCATTATAATTATTGCAATAGTGTTGTTATTATTTAGCTGAAGCTTTTATCCAGAGCCACTTACACTGAGTCCAGCTGCATGGCATTAAGGAGCAAGTAGGGCTTGCTCATCGATGCCTACAGGTTAGGCTGCGGACATTGTGTACTGGCATTAGCCAAATGGTTTCCATCAATGCTCAAACCCAGCTAAATCCATAATTGTATTGAGTGTAACAGTGCGTTAAATGTGGTTGCATGTCATTGGTGCATATGCCTTCAAGCCGCTAACTTCTCCGGAAACACCCGGAATCTTTAATTCAGTAGAGACCTCATTTATTGATACTATATTTAATCAATTTGTTTTTTCCATTGATCTATCTTTTGACTTTATAAACTTTACTTGGGCAGACCATTTTGTATTTTTTGTATCCGCTCAATCCATTCACGATTTATAGTTTTCCATACATTGACAATTTATATAAATCTAAAATGGGTGAAATTTCCTTTTAGAGCTGCACGTAATACATTGATTGGTCTCCCCCTCAGCAACAACGCAGTGACCAGGGGCCGTCAGAATAGCCCCTCTACTCCGTGCACACACTCAAACAAAACATGATCATGGGTGGGAGGATGGATTGTTGCTGGCGTTTCCCTTCAGAGAGGATGAACAACTGTCAAAAAAAAAAGTCTAATCGAATACCCGGTTTGAATTTCAACGAGTACTCGTGTACTCGTTTTGGGGGTGCTGTTTTGGTAGTCGACTCATCTAATGGTAAGTTAGCCATTTAAACGTAATGTGCATGCAACTTTAATCATTTAAGTAGTCTGTCAACATGATTTCTGCCTGAGTCACATCAGATAGATTTTACCCTGGTGGTGGAAGTGGTGAAGACCACAACTCCCATGTTACTTTACACATCATCAAACTACGTATCTTGTTACTGTTTTGATAGAGAGATCCCTAGTGGCATCATTAATTAAATAATCTGATTTAATTCAATTCAGAAGCCTAAATAAATTGACCCAATGAGCCTTCATACTGGACCCAATCACATACTGTAATTAAACCCAAAGTCCACCATTTGACCAATCACATATCTACTCAACAAACCTAAAGTCCTATCGCCCCCTTGGTCAATCACATATTAATTATACTAATGAAACCTTAAGTCCTCACAACCAGTTGACAATCGAAAGCCCTCTAAGATACCCAGCCCAGAAGGTCCAAACCCATCGGACACAGAGCCAGCGGTGAATATTTAATGAAAAGGGCAAAGAAATTAAGAAAAAGTACAAGGGGTTCAATTAATAAATATAGCGGCTCATATATGTTTATGAATATAGAAATAAAATAAAAGTTGAGTCTCCTGTGGTCATCCTCCATAGACCTGCTGCTCTTTGAAGACATCATTAGCTGCTTCTAACAGCGAGCTGACCCTAAAACCAGCACCTTAGGGCCCAGCCAGACGAGCGCAGGCCCGGCCGCACGCTGGATGGATGAAATAACACTTTGAAGTTGATTTTCCATTTGAAGGATTATACACCCGGGAGTTTGATTCATGCCCATGTTCTGTCCTCAAGGCTATGTGCTTGTGTGTGTGTGTGGGTGGATGGAGCTATCCTTTCGCTCAAGTTTTTCTATTTGTTATTTACTTATTCTGCGAGCGGAACAATGATCATTGTGCCTGTTCGGGTAATGAGCAAAACAAGATGGAAAAACAACAATTGTATTTTTTCTATTGTTTGTCGGATGTCTTTGCTGCTTTCTTTGCGTGTTGTTGATTTGACTGAATGATGTTCTGGCACTCTTGTGAAGCCCAGGAGGTCTAGGATCATCCCCCCCAGGCAGGGCACTTTACTGGGATGAACTCCAACATGAAATCTCGCAACAATTGTGTATTTTTATTATTGCTAATCCTAGAGTTTAGTCATCTAGTATGGGAATGAAAGCTGAGTATCGGGTAATCCTCCACTGTCATCTGCCCTTTCAGCTTGATTGGCCTATATCAGGAAAACATGTTTGGTTTGGAACAGAGGCGATAAACAAAGCCAACATTACACCACAGCCCGCGGACTAGCTGCTGCTTAGCTTAGAGTTAGAGTTAAACGCTTACTAAAAATAGTTAGATTTAACATTTACATATAAACACTTTTCAAATGGAATGTGTGATTTGCTAGGTGCCAGTTATACACAGTTTATGTTTAACTGGCTGTTTCTTGAATTCAACTTTTCAAATTTTGAATATTTCCCCAAACCCTTTTCCTGAAAAATATCGACAACAAAAATTAATTGGAAACTAGCTCACATAGAGGGAAAAAATACGTCATTTCCACGCGAGCATGCGGCATGTGCAACACCTTTATTCCACCAGTACATCTCCATGACAATGCAGCCTTTGTGCACGTCTGCATTGTTTTGGTTTACTCAAATAGCAGAGGTGCTCATTGTTTCCAATATGGTAATGCTGTTTCTCCTGCAGGAATACCCGCTTTGAAGTCATCTCTTTGAGTGTGTTGTGGTTCACGGAGCTTTCTCTTGGGCTTGGCTCATCTTTTTAAAGCTAATTTCTCTCTTACCAACCTTCAGTAGTCCTAGCCTGACAGGGATAACCTTGAACCATCTGAACAAAAACACTTCCACCAGCCCCACCTCCGACACCAACCCCATCACCGCCACTGCCTCCTCCTCCGCCACCCCTACCACCCATCAACACCACCGTCCTAAATAAACCAACACCAACAACACTTCACCACACCACCAACCCAACATCCCCACCACCTCTTCCACCACCACCCCCAATACCATTCCCACCTCAGCCCCAAACCCCACCCTGGTACTCTAATTTGATTGCGATCTGAATCTGCAACACAGGACTGCATAAGGTAGTGATCAGTCAGTAAGTACAACATACCCTCCGATAAACATCCTTTATATCTACAGATTATATCTCTGGATTGTCTCTCATCATGTGTTATATTATGGAAGGTAGTTATGTCTACCGTCCCAGTCTGAGGACATAGTTGAGTGGATAGATGCCAATAACTTTAAACCTTATACTGACATGGACATAATTATATAGTGTCCCACTTGTTAATGCAGGAACAGTGGATTTCAGCTTAATTTATAGTTTTGTATTGCATTCTCTGCGTTTTAATTCTTATTCTTGGCATGAGCAACCCGGTTCCGACCAGCTTTCTGGTTTTGTAATTCTCTACAGAATCAAGCCATGACTTGTTGCTGATACCTACCAACTGGTGTATAACAACGGATGTTACATGTTCACTGTTGTGTATCTTCCAGCTCAGTTGTGCATTCAGCTACTTGTATGTAACCGTTGACAATTCGCTTGGCTCCTAGATGTTTTTGGAAGACAATCACTCGGCTCCCCCCGCTGAAGGAGGTTCAGTGTGCGTTCAGCACCGCTAAGCGCTCAAGTGTTCGCTAAGATGAGTGTTTTGTTCGTGACGATCGAAGCTTGAGAAGCTGTGTCACAGGTGGTAATTGAAATCTTCCACAGATGTGATGAGTGTTATCTGAAATACCATAATTTGCGATCTTTAGGCACCTGCCGTGCTGTTCCTAAGAATACTATTGTCTTGTAGCGTGAAACTATACATCTTCTTCAAATCACTGCTTGATGGCAGGAGAATGGTATGAATATGATCGCTTTACGCTGTCTCTTTGACCGCTCGCATTCCAGTTGTAATCCTGTTTGACTGGATCTAGAAACAATCAAGAAGAGAGATGCAATTTTAGAAATCTTCCAATGTTTGTTTAATGGATTACATTTTAAGTCTATCCACTTATACATCCATTGTGATTCCAATGTAGGAAAAACAGGGGAGTTGCCAATCACACATTGTTCTATTATTTTGTCTAACAGCTTGTGGTCAGTATTGGGGGAAAAAAAAAAATTGTTGCATCAAGTAGTCACTTGTGCTAATTGAACGTGAGTATTTCTGCTGCCTGCTTGCTTCCATTTCTGAAGATACGGCTAAATGCCGCCTGACTGCAGTTCGATGTCATCGTCGCCCCACAGAATTTCCTCAGAAGTATTTTTCTCTATCGATCCCACTAATGTCAATCAATCTTTACAGCCGGAGCCTCTCCACAGCAGGCAGCTAGGGCTTTGTTTTATGTCAATCACATTTCTAATGAAAGTCAAACCGTTCAGCTGTTAGCAGGCTTGTGATGGCTCAAGTGGCACACGTCTCCTGCGAGGAGTGTGTGAGGTGTGCGTGGATGGGTTCCGCATCTTGGAAAGCACCTCAACCCTGCCAAGCAAACGGCTCCACATTGTCTTGCAGCCCGCAAAGTCTCTGGAATCATGCTCTCCTCATTTCAGCACTAAACAAACCAGCGACTTGTTGTGGCGCTCACTGCAGAGAGAGATGGATCATGAAGCCAAACGACTTCCACTGTGTTCCTGTTTCACGTTGCTTAGCTGTTGTTGTTTTTATGGTGGCTGTCTTATTTACTATTTACTGTGTAGTTATTTAGCAGATGCTTTTATCCAAAGTAACTTAGTTACTGCATAAATTGTCATTCACCTTGATTTGTTTGTTTGTTGGTTTCGCACAACTCTTATTTTTTACGACAGCTCATCAAAAAGACTTTAGGCTCTTTGTCGACTTGCTGTTTCTCCATGCTATAGTTGTGATATATAAAAGTTAATTAAAGAGGTACATTGTGGTGGGTGTGTTGTTAATACAGTGATCCACCATGGTGTTGTTGTGTCACATAAGTCTACCATTGTTCTCTGTATCCTGGTGATATACGGCTAATACAAGATGAAGGTTTGCTTCAGTGTCGAGAAGCGGGGGGCAGCAGGAATTTAGGAAAACAATGAAACCAATGTATTATTCTGAAAAACAAGGTGATGCAAAGCTTGCATTGTTACCCTAACAACAAACAAAACTCATTGTTTGCTTAGTATGCCTTAAACCTTATACGAGGTGCGGCAAGGATAAAGCAGCATTTTCTCCCTGAATTTAAACTACATTTCCCATGACCTCTGCTGAGTCCTGTTGAGACATTAAGACTCTCTGTTAAATAGACTCGCTAGCATTCATGATTGAATTTAAATGATTTACTCATCTAACAATGGCTTCTTACTTAACCTTTATTTGCTTGTTTATGCTTCCATTATATGTCTGCCATTCTGGCACCTATCCCCCTCCTAAATGTCCCTGGAACGAAGGGATCCCTCTTCTGTATCCTTTCTCAATGTTTCTTCCCTCCTGGTCATTTAAGGAGCTTAGAGGTAGGGGGTCTTGTATAACATAAGCCTGTGATGCCTTTTTAGACTGGAACTGTGATGAAGGGATATACTAAAACAGTCAAACTCATGGCGGTCTTTTGCATTCAATTAGTTTTTTTGTGGGGATATCGCTGATGTTAATTGCGACTATATGTGGTTCCTTTCCTGGGTCTTAGCTGTAAATCGCTCCATGGGAGTTAGCTGGGAGTCCATGCATGGAGGATTAGTCTCTTCCTGTTGGAGGGGTGTTGGGGGCTGGGCAGACAAACCAAAATTCGGTGGACACTGGAGGGTAAATAATGTCCTCCTCATAGGGCCTTGATTAAACTGTGACAAAGCTGAGTTTATTTACAGTGGCGCGTGGAGGAGCCAGGCGGCCATGACTGTGCATGATAATCCCCATCGACCGCAGACACCAACCAGGGAGGGAATTACCGCAGCCTTGTCACCCCTTCGACCGTACCGTTGGCTCCTCTTCACTTCGCTCTTGACCTTTACATCGCCCACACCACCTCTTCCTCCTCCTCCCCATCTCCTCCTCCTGCTCATCCACCTTCTCCTCCCCCTCCTCATCCACCTCCCCATCACCTCCTCTTCCAACCCCTCCCCATCTCCTTGATGCCCCTCCTCCTCCTCGATGGGGTGGTACCAAGGCCAGTGACAGTAACTCTCTCTCCCAGATTGGAGTGCTTGTAGCCCAACAGAGCCACAGTGCAGGGAGGGACCTGGAATATGCTCAGACTAATGGAAACAGGGGACCCGTAAAGGCCAAGGGGGCCCTAGAGAGGTGTCACTTACTGGGATGGCTTCCTGGAGGGATTGGGAGTTGGGAAGGCAGGGTCAAGGCAGGATAGGATAATGAGATTTATGTTTGAGTTAAAGTATGTGTGTGTGTGTGTGTGTGTGTGCATTTATGTGTGCATGTTCATGCACATGTGTGTGTTGTTTATGCACATGTAACCTTGCAGCACTGAGGCGCAACAAGATGGCCGTCGTCGGCTGCGGCCATCTTGTTCAATAGAATCGCTTCTATCACCTTCCTGTACAACAAAAATATAACCTGGATCCATTTCAGAGATAATATTCCCGTTTGTCCCTTTCACAATTTCCTTTGACAGCTTCTGATCTTCAAAGGATCTAAAAGCACAACAGAGAAACAAAACGAAAAAGAACTCCAGGTGATTACCATAAAATGCACTGGGCTGGATTCCGCGTGGCCGCCTTGGCAGGGCTCAAACCGCTGTAATTGCGGAGCATTTTGTTTGGCTTCATTGATGTGGTGTGAGGGTTCTGTCAACGCGCCTAGCACAGCACGCTGACGGGTCTTGTCGACGTCTCCAAGCCTTTGATGACGGCTTGGAGCACAGAGTTCCTTCGTCAATGACAGCTGTGACACTATCACAGACCGTCACACTTTCCTGCAAGCACTCCTGGCTGTCAGCCTGCATGGCTATAGGTGCTGCTAGGACTCAAAGGCTCGGTCCGCCCCTAATAAGGGAGATGTGTTCGTACACCTGACCGTGGTGCTGGTTCATAGAGACAGGAACACTACGGCTCTCTGTAGCATAGGAAGCTGTTTTACACGTGATGAAAGGGCTGTTGGCATGGATACGGATATCTTCAGGTCCCAGAAGTGTGAAGGATGGAGACGCACGCCTCTCTTCAAATAAACACACCTAATAATACTAATAATCATAAGGATGATGCTGCAAGTCTATATTTACACTTGAATGAGTTTGTGAGCTGTGAGTGTGTGGCTAGCGGCGAGGTGGTGTTACGTAGTGGCACCTTCTTCTTCCTTCACGTGCTTTCTCCTCTTCTATGTGTGGGTTAATTGCAGAGAAAAGGAGCCGTGAACTGCACTTAGACGGATCATTTTCCGAAAAATAAGAAAGTCGCAGCAACATTAGCACGGCTAATTGGTTATCAGTTGGTTTAAACGATAATAGGGTAGTTCAGACCTTTATTAAATTCCAGGCTGGTTATGTTGGAAAGAGAAACAACTTTATCTTTGGATCAATAGGTCAACCATAGAGATATAGATGACTTTAACGATCCCGGAGGAAATTATTGTAACCATGTTCAGAGCTTTGGACTCTGTGCGTGTCTAGACGTGCTTAAACACTTGCTAGAATACTCGCAATACAAAGACACCAACACTCATAACAAGCACGGAATAGGTATAATTTTACAAATTATATTGTTTACTGGAAAGACCTTTACAATTATACGTCTCCGACCAATGTAACAGTTTGAATAATGTTCACCATCTTATATTTTTGACTGGCTATTAGGCTTATTTGAAATACTAGTCCCAGTTGTTTAATCACGCACATGTTTATGCTTGTGTCAAAAAGTGAACAATTCTTTAAAAAGAAAGCACTTCTTTTTAAAGAGAGAGATAGACTCGACATGACTGTACACGTAATCGCAGTCTGGAAACACGCTTCAAGTGTGTCCGTCCTGAGTTGGAGACCAGTGCTCGGCATTGAGAGTGTACAAGTGTACGTACTGTCTGCCGGTATGACCTATGACTCAACAGAACTCTTAACCAAGCTTATGATTTATATATCTATATATATATATATATATAGAACCATGAATATAAAAGTGGCAACTTGAGATGTTGATATAGTTTGAAAGCAGTGGACTCCCTTATCATTCGGCGTGAAAGCTGAACTTTGCTGAATAAAACCAAAGAGTTGCTCCCTCTCAAATAGACTTTCCATCGTAGTTTTTTGGTCGAGAGGTCATGGGTCATTAAGAATCAGGTCGATAATGCCTTGATTCGTCTGTAATGCTGAAATCGAAACCCTCCAAACCTGTATCGACTCTTCAACTTTTGAACCTTGAAGAAAATTGATTCACATTTCGGCTAAAGAGAGGGGAAAAAAGTAATAAAACAGAATATGAAATCAGTTAGCTCATGTAACTTTTTAAGGGCTGAAAGATTGCTTCATTTTCATGCTTAGTAACTCTCATTACTAACCACACAGGGAAATCAATTTGTGATGCTTAAACAGAACTGCCAATGTGAAGTATCTTGGAGAATGAAATCCATAGGGAAATAGTATGATATTTTTCTGTCACGCAGACAGTAAATTGCTCTGTTATTTCTTTGTCTTCAATGCCATCGTTTAACACAAATGGTATGGTTCTGCGCAGATAAATACATTTATCATTTCATTGATGTTGATGTTTGACTTTGCCTGGAGACCTTTTTTTAAAGGGAATGTGTCGGCCGCTTCTGTAACATATTCAGATAGTAAATCTATATTTATTTGAAATAAAATATTGATTTATTCACACTAACAGGACTGTTCCGACACTTTGCGCTCGGCCAAAGCTTTTGCTTTCCTTTCACAGATGAACAGCACTCTGGTCCAACACTGCAATGTTTCCTCTTGTAACCACACACTGCATACTGATAAATCACCTCCTGATAGCTGGATCGTCAGAGACCACAAAAATCAATAACTGCCAACTTATTTTCTTTACATTTATTTTATTTTCGTTTTTGGTTCCATAAAAGATGCATGCGTTGTGACCACCAAGGCTGCGATAACAGTATTTACAATGTTTCTACTGTTCTACTGTACTGTTGTTCTAGCACAACGCAGTACTCCTACTGTCTGGGGACCGAGAGGATGGAGGCCGGGAGGTAACTCTGTCTGCAGTTTGTGCTTTACCTAGTGCAAAACAATACACTCCTGCTAGTTCCGCTAAGTGAACACCCTACTGGTAGAGCCTCTAGTTAAGAGACACCTGGTACAGACTCTAATTAGTTAGGAGACACTTATAACGTCTATTCGTTTTGAGACACTGGTACAGTCTATTAGTTACGAGATACTGGTAGAGTCTCTTAGTTAGGAGATACTGGTAGTCTATTTTTTGACACTGATAGACCGTTTACTTAGGAGACACTGGTATAGTCCATTAGTAAGGAAAGACTAGTATAATTTCCCAAATTCAACCATAATAATGAAATAAAATAAGACCACAGCCTAGGGTGAGCTATTGAGGCTAGTTCCCCTCTATATATTTTTAATGTTAAACATTCTGGTGGCTGTGTGGAAACTGTTTCGTATTTTTGGAGACTTAAAGCACATAATTCATATTGTGTGACATGTTCCTCTTCCTTCTCTCTCTTTCTCACTCGCTCTCTCTCTTACTCTAACTCTTTCTCTCTCTCACACACACACAGACATACCTCATTGTAGAACTTATCCCTTATCTTCTTCTCTCTCTCTCATCCCTTTTTTATTTTCATACCCGTCTTTCTTGTCTTCGTGTTTCTTATGTTCTCTAACCCCTCTTCTTTCCTCCTCCTCCTCTCATCTCCTCCTCTCCTCTCTTTTCTTTCTGTGTTCCTCTAATTCTCGACTGTGACACTTTCTGCTTGACTCACTTCTACTGGAGTCTTTAGTAATTATTGAACCATTAACACCTCCTCTCCTCTGTTCTCCTCCCTTCGCTGCTCTCGTTTTCTTGTCTCTTCTCTCCTCCATCTCCTCTCTTCTTCTCTCCTCCTCTGCGCTCTACTTGATCATCTTTTTCTATTCTCTCTGTCTCCCTAATATCCTCTCCTCTCTCATCTTCTCCCTTACCTTCTACTTTCTCACATCTTCTCTACTCTTCTACAACCTCCCCCCCCCCTTCCGTCCCTCCCTCTCTCTTCCTCTGGGAGTCAGGTTAGTTCTGGCACACATGGCTTTAGGAATGGATCAAATGTAATAAAGTGTCCTTAGATTTTGTTTGCCTGGAACGTCTCTGCAGTAAAGACTAGGCTTAGTCAAGCAGAAGATACGAAGGGGGGGGGGGGGCACGCTTGTTTTTCTCGCAGATGCCAAGAGACTGTTGGTTTTCAAAGGGTAGATTTCCACGGTTTGAAGTAAAACAGCTGAACACCAACTTTATTTATGTGCTCACTTTTAAGAGGCCACTTGAAAGCAATGAAGAAAGGCTGTGAGCCGAAAAACACGCGCCAAGCGGCCATACTTCTGTTAATCACCCCGCTCCGTCGCTCACTGTAGCCACAGAGTCCTTGGTGTCGAAGACAACTCAGGAGAATAAAGTGTGACCGCTCTCCAGCAACAGAGCACACCCGGCCTGAGCCAGACCTGTTGATGTACGAATACACAGTTGATTAAGTGAAGTACTGCTACCTGTTGTACCAATACATAGTTGACTTAGTAAAGTACTGCTACCTGTTGTAACATTTCACAGTTGATTAATTAAGTACTGCTCCCTGTTGTACCAAATAGTTAGCATCTGTTATTCATTTATTTATTCCTGGGGATATGGTTTGTTACAAAAACATAAAAATTATGTTTTCCAAAAACACAGTTTACTGAGCAATACTAGTTCCTGTTTTCCTGTACACAGTTAGCAGTTCTACTAGCAGAGTGTAGTAAGCAATGGGAGTGAGCGATCACTTAAAGACAATTGGAGAGCATTTATATTCAACTAAATATAGGATGTACACTGTGCCTGACTCTTCAGTTCTGATTGTGTCCATAATTGTGTCAGGAGAAGACATCTTGAAGACAAACTGTGAATAAACATGTTCAATATTCAATAAACATACAAAACCAAATATAGATTTGTAGATATCAAATGTCATCTGATTTTTTTTTGGACGATCAAAACACAATCGTCCATCAAACCAAATAAAAGTAAAAAGAGACCAAACATACGTTCACAACGCATTGACAATTATCTATTTTATCCCAGGAGCTGAAAATAGCAGAGGAGAGAGCGTTTAGTTTGTCCTGTCTTGTCAGTCATGTCTTCTCTTCTTCTGTTCCTCGGCACGGAGTAGGAGTCACTTCTGTCAGATCTCTGACGAGGTCTTAATTCACTTCACCTGATCCTCATATTTCTCTTCACTGCTCCAACGGTGTCTGCCAGACGCTGTTTGAAGGGCTTTTTTAGAATGTTCTGATGCCATTTCCTCAGCGAATGTATCTCTGCTTCCATGGAAACAGCGGAGCTGGAAGACGTGCTGTTGGACAGCCGCACGTCGGTAGAATTCTGACCTACATGTGTTAGAGATCCGTGCTAGAGCATAGTAAGAGGCTTGATACGATTGTGAAAAATCCTTTGCCTTAATTGATAATCTGTGGATGATGGTGGATTATAGTTCTTTGACTACTCCTTGTTTTTTCCCGTAATTCGTTTTTTTTATCCTTTCTTTTTGTTAATTTTGTTCCCATTCATTTTTTTCCTTTTAATTATTATCTTACATGCAGAGTATATCCAGCCCGCTTAAGAACTAATTGAATAATTATGTTTCATATCGGTGGGCAAATATCATCCATTTCTTCAGCGTTAGTCGCAGAGAACTTGCCAGTTCTTGTTCTGGAGCTCTTGCCCTTTTGATGACTAATGGAGGAGACTTTAAAAGTGGAGGTGTGTGCTGTTCTCTGGAGGTCATAATTAGAGAGCTGGATCACGGCCACATCACTTACCTCGCTCCTCTCTGTTGGTCTCCACTTTTGAGAACCACCCAACTGTCGATTTAAAGAACACTATGAACCAAACTAAGACCCACCAGCAGATGGCCCACATTAACTTCACTGCGTACACACCAAGATTCACCAACACCTCCTCCACCACTCATACTTCCACCACCATCACAACCACTAAAACCTCCACCAACATCACCTCCACTACCGGCTCCCCCCAACAATCACTACCACTAATACCTCCACCAACATCCCCTCCACTTCGACCATCTCCACCAGCTCCACAACCACTAATAACCTTAAGAGAACTTGTCACGTGTGCAGTACTTCTGTAGCCAAGGGTCCATTATGCATTCTGTTCGAGTCTTTTCTTACAATGCAATGGTGGCTAAGCGATACTAGAATGTTTTTGCACTAGTTGTCTGTTTTTGAGGGTGGCCTGGTTTGAGTTGCTGGTCTGTGTTTGCGATGTGCTTGTTTTGTAATTGCAATGCCATAGCGGTCTTGTGTTGGTAACTGTTTTGTTTTTGATGTGCTGGTCTGTGTGTGCTATAGTCTTGTGTTTGCTATGCGCTGGTAGTCTGAGTGAATTGGTTGTGCAGTAAAGCGTGTGTGCAGGAGAAGTGGTAGCGTGGCGAGCAGAGGGTTGCTGCTCCGTAACGAACCAAGCAATAGCCAATCATAGCTCTGCCAGCGGTACACCTAAATGCACTATTTGTACCAAATGCTTTTCGTCGACAGGTTTTCACTATACTAAAAGCCAAGAAACAGTCTCTGACATGCATTAGTGTGGTGTATTGCGCAGGGCCCGCTGCTGGCTCTTCAGTCTTGTATTCTATCCCTATGACTACATGGACATGCCTCTTGTATAAGCAGGGGTGAAAAACTGCCTTCCCAACAGTGCAAAGTCCTCTGCTGGGTGTGTTGTAGTACGTTGGAAGGAGATAGCATCCCCTGCCAGGAATTGGGTCCTTGACGAAAGGCCCTTCTCCTTCCAGTTAGGAGCGTACTGTGCTACGGAGCTGAGGGCGTGTTGTGCTATCAGGGGAATTAAAGTGCGTTGTTTTTTCCTTATTGTGAGTATGCATATTGCATGACGCCCCCTGTTGCCGGCCTTGCGGAGGCATGGCCCATTAAAAGCCTTTACGTGTTCAGCTGCAAGCACATGCATCATTGAAGCCATGTCGTCTTTCACTAAGAATTGAAAGAGGAAACATTCCTGATGAGGAACTAAAGGTACAATCTAGAGAGAGAGATACGCTGAAGTGAGTGTTCTTATTCGGGTCTTATGTACGCAAGCTTACACAGAATACTATGAGGTAACCGAATTAAATTACTCTGTAACATTTACACTGGCAATGTCAGCCAGGATCTTAGCACACCCTCCACCGCTCCACCCCTGACCAGACACGCACACGCACACACACACACACACACACACACACACACACACACACACACAGAGTCTGAAGCTATCATACAATAAACACGTCCTCCGAGCTACCCGAATGAGTTTCAGGAAAAATGCTGACGCCCCATGTTCGATGCTCTACTACCTAATTATATTTATTTTTGTATAGACATGTAACCAAATTAAATATCTGTTTTAATGTATAATTATATATAGGCTAAATATACATCTAAAAAGAAAAAAAGAAAATATATATATATATATATTATCATGTCATGCTACCTAATTATATATATTTATTAAATATATAAATCCTTTTATAGTAATAATTATATAAGTCTCATATTTCATATGGTCTATATTGTCGTCTTGTCCTTGAATCTTCTAATTGTCTCAATGAAAGCTCAGCAGCTCTTGCTGATTAAAAACAGTTTCTACATTAACTGAATCAGCGACCATATTTCTACATCTATAGGCACAGGTACGATGTCAATGGGGAAGGAGAGAGATAAACCAATGTGCTCTAATACATTCATTTCTCTGTTTGTCTCCCTGGATCTCTTCTCCTTGTCTCTCTCTCTCCCCTTTCTCTCTCTCTCTCTCTCTCTCTCTCTCTCTCTCTCTCTCTCCCCCTCTTTCTCTCTCTCTCTCTCTCTCTCCCCCTCTTTCTCTCTCTCTCTCTCTCTCTCTCTCTCTCTCTCTCTCTCTCTCTCTCTCTCTTTCTCGCTCTCTCTCGCTCTCTCTCTCTCTCTCTCTCTCTCTCTCTCTCTCTCTCTCTCTCTCTCGGGTTTGAGTACCCGTTTTTAAATTCAGACATCTCCCTATGTGTCCCAACGGTCGGTCCTCTCCCCTTTCTTATTTTTTTCCCCTCCCTTGCTCTCCCGCCCTCTCTTTCCCCTGGTCCCTCCGTAGGTATATCTCTCTCCCTTTTCTCTTTATCTCCCTCGCTCCCTTTCTCTCTGTCCCTCTCTTCGTTTCCCCTACTGTCCCTATGTCTCTCTCTCCCCTCCCAAGTCCCAGTGGTGGTGCTCTGTCTGTCCAGCTGTGGTGACTACCTGTGCCGTAGTCTTTGTAGGTCAGGGAATAACACGGCGTGTCATGTAGCGGTGGTGGCAGCTCGGGCCCCTGGGGCCGCCGGGGCCTTTAATTACATTTCTCTGGTGGTCCAGGAGAAAGGAATTAAACGGGACTGTTTTCCTAATCAGGCCTGGCTGGCCCAGAACCACCGCCGCCCGCAAATGAAAAAGAGCATTAGAGCGTAAAGCATCGAGTCATGCTTACGCAGTCAACAACTGGCTATGTGTGTGTGCGTGTGTGTGTGTGTCAGTGTGTGTGGATGCATTTGTGTAAAGGAGAGAGTATGCTTGTGGTAGTGATAGTGTGTGTGTATGTGTGTGTGTGTGTGTGTGTGTGTGTGTGTGTGTGTGTGTGTGTGTGTGTGTGTGTGTGTGTGTGTGTGTGTGTGTGTGTGCGCGCACGCGTATGCCTTCCTCTGCATGTGTGTATGTGTGTCTGTTTCTGTGTAGGTATACATGCCTGTTTATGTGTGTGTGTGTGTGTGTGTGTGTGTGTGTATGTGTGTGTGCGTACATATGCCTACCACTGTATGTCAATGTGTGTTTTTGTGCGTGCGTGCGTGTGTGTGTGTGTGTGTGTGTGCGCGCACATGCCTGTGTGTGCGTGTTCTTTCCAATGTGTTTAGCGTCTTGAGGAGGGACATTTGTTCCTATTTCCTCAGCCTGGTCGCCGCGTCCCTCCAGAGGCATGCTGGGAAATATGTTGCTATTGATTGGTGTCCTTGTGAAGCGGGAGGAGGGGGGGGGGGGGGGGGTGTTCTCGAGGAACACTTCTGAGACAAGGGACAGCTAACTGTCGAAGAGAGAAAATGGGAGAGAGAGAAGCATATTACACAACTACACACTAACACATTATGGTTACAGTCCGCAGACAGACGGCCATTATTACCTTGGCCCCCTCGTCTTTCACCTCCTTTTCTCCATCGCTCCCCGAACCCGCCCCCTTCCCCTCCTTATCTTCCTCTCTGTTTGATTTGTCTCTTTTCATATTATCCGTTTTTTCCTGACAGATGTGGCCATGCATTTCTGAACTCATCGGCTGCTGCTGTGAGTTCAGAAATATCCACTGGAGCGTTTAATACGCTTACTTTAATAGTATGTTACTGTAGACATTAGTGTATACTATATGATTCATGAACACGTTACACTATATATAATATATGAACACTGTACATTAGTATACAGTATATGATGACTACATTGTTATATGCTAAATTAACACTCTACATTATTATATATTATATGAACATTGTACATTATCATACATTATTACACTGCTGTGGAACGCTCCGTTCAATTGCATGGGCCTTCCCGACTTCCGATGGTGAATTATTATTTTTTGAAATGACTAAGCATATAATGACAGCTGTCAAGGAAAGTGGATTTTTTCACGTCTTTCGTATCACTCTGCAAGTAGTCCGGTAACTTATCAACCGCAGCGGATTCGGTTGCTAAGCGACGTCAATGTCTTGGGCGGACTATTCTGTACGGCATTCTATACATTATCCCTTACGTATATAATGACTGTACATTATTATACAGTATATAAAGACAGTACATCATTATATGCTAAATGAACACTGTACATTATTATACAGTATATAATGCCTGTACATTAGTATACAGTATATAATGACTGTACATTATTATATGCAAAAATAATACTGTATATTATTTTATACTACATGAAGCTGTACATAGTATACTATATGACAACTGTACATTAGTATGCACTATATGAACATCATTAGTGTATGAACACGTATAGTACATGAATACCGTGACAAGCATGTTGCGGTATTCATCCTGACATGGTGATATACCAGACCTGACCTTTGACCTGAGGTTTGATGAGTTCTGTCCTTCAGACACAACCTTGTTCTTCAAGATCAGGTCAAAGGAGAGAGAGTGTGTGCATGTGTGTGTGTGTGTGTGTGTGGGGGGGGGGGGGGTTGTGTTTGTGTATCTGGGTGGTGACAGACGAATGTGTGTTTGTGAGTGTGGTGTGTGTGTCTGTGTGTGGGGTTGACTTATGCATGTGTATTTCTGTTGTTATGACGTAGCGAAACGTATTTATGAGAGAGAGAGGATAGAGGGAGCAAGGAATGTGTCACAGAGAGAGAGAGGGAGAGAGCGAGCCAGAGAGCCAGAGAGACAGAGAGATAGCTAGGGCTAGTGATGCTTTAAAGAGAGAACTCATGCAGATCAGAGCCATACTGGGAGATGTCCCGGTCTAACTGGTTTCTGCAGCTCAATGTATCAGGGGAGGCAGCAGATCCACGCTCCATCATATCACCCCCATTGCTCAGGTGGAACACATCGCAAGGCTGTAGAAGACAAGAGGAAAGATTGATGACTGAAGGTGGGCGAGAGACATGTATTCCCAGAGGTAGCTTCAGAGAGAGAGAGAGAGAGAGAGAGAATCGGGGTAGACTCAAGGCCTTTCTGATGTATGTCTTTGGTTGACATGGAAATGCTAATAATTTTCAATTTAAAATGGCTGTATGTATGGTAGGCTGGTAAAACCAAATGATGTTCTCTCATCCTATTTAAATGCTACATGTATGTGGAAATGATTCCTTTTATATTCTGCCCATCAAAGGCCGAACAGGAATATGTTTCAATGACTGTTCATTATATAACCTGATGGGGATATCTGCTGTAATCCTGCAGTCATTTTAGCATCAGATCAATTTGTAGGAATCAGAATTCATGCTAAACTATTCTCGTGTGGATATTCTTCCACACCATTAAACTCAGAGAGCTTTGACTTTGGGACTGTTCGTATCACCGCTGGTGTTTGGTTCGAGTGTGTGTTGGAGCAGATAAACATCCTCTTCTGGTTTCATTCCAGTCATCCCCCTCTAACATGTAGCATCTCAGCAGCAGGCAACCTCCTGCAGTTCATTCCATGTGACTTCATTTAGATATGCTAGTAGTCTTGGTCAGTAAAGGAAATATAACACCGTAGTAGTTATTATTGTTAAATTGTACTTTATACATCCTGAATGGGACATTCAGGAAATTTTCCTCATAGAGAAAAATGTGATAGAAATGGTTCTATATTCACAGTTGTCATCCTAACGTGAAAGCTCAAACCATGTGCATAAATAAATACATAAATAATTCTTTATGCAGTATGACAAATCTTGGCTGTTATACTCTAGGGCTGGAGAACTTGGGTAAATCATGTGCTGTCTAATATTTAGAAAATCATCATTTATGTGATCAAGCAGACTCTGAAACCGTTTAGATGTGTTTGATTTCCACAAGGCCCTATGCATTTTTGGGCGAGTTTTCTGGGCTGTTTCTGTACAAAGAATATGATTGCAATGACAGAAACCGCTTGTCTCAAACTCCATTCAAAACATTACTTGGAAAGATGGTAAGAGCCGGGTTGACCAATGATGCCATTATAAAGATGTTTAGCAGTGGATAATCATCAGGTATTCCTCCTGGTAAGCAAGCTTCTTTGATTGGGTCAGAGCATTCACAATACAAAACCTTTCGTGTACAATGTGTATAGGTCTCAGGTTGTTTTGTTGAAGAAATGTATTACGATACTTTACTTTGGAAACAGAGTAGACCTAGTAAATAGTCTATTTTTGAGAAATATATAACAGCAGTATGTTCTTCAACATGTTGAACTAAGGTAAGGTAAGGCAGGAAGAAGGATATGATAAATGGAGTTGATTTGGCCTTGTTAGTTTTGTTAGCTTGGTTAGCAAGGTTAGCTCGAATAGCATATTCTCCTGCATTCTTCTCAGCTATCTTACATGCTGTCCTCCATGTGTTGTCCGGCTGCGTGGCTGTGGGGCTGCAAGGCTGTGGTGCTTCAGGCGAACTCTGGTTCCCGTTCAGCTGCAAGGCTGTGGTAGCCAGGCTAGCGCCGCCTACTGGTTCCGGCAAATTTAATTTGCCTCAACCATATAGTCAGGGAACTAGCAATGCGTTTCGGTTTGCTCCGTCCGCCAGAGCGGACGGACCAATCAGCGAGCAGATGTGGCGATGACGGGCGATGACGGGCGATGACGTCGAACTGAAGCGCCCAAACTGAAATACCGGTGTAGTTCCCAAGCTGCGGTAAACAGTTGACGAGATGGATGTCGGCGAAGCTATACGCTCTGTGCTTGAAACTATTCCGGATATTGAAGACTTAAAGCCAGAACAAGAAGCATGTTTGACGAATTTTTTGGAGGGCAAAGACGTTTTTGGACTTCTTCCTACCGGGTTTGGGAAAAGTTTAATTTACCAGCTGGCCCCGTTAGTGGCGAAGACATTATGCAAGCCAAACGCTAATGCTAACCCTATTGTCATCGTTGTGTCCCCCCTGCTTGCCCTGATAGAAGACCAGATTAAGGAGGCAGGGATACTGGGTGTAACAGCAGGCCAGCTTGGCGTTAGTGATTTACATAATAAACTGAAATAAATAAACGCATAGCATACGTCACCGCCAAGCAGCAGCGATTAGTCGAAGCAAACGGAAGCAACCGCCTCCCGGAAGCAAACAAATCTCTACGGCTCGTGTTCAGACGCTATATGAAATGTAATGAAGTAAGCGGCTGATGCATCAGGCTAAGGCTGTGGTGCTTCAGGCGAACTCTGGTTCCCGTTCAGCTGCAAGGCTGTGGTGCTTCTGGCAGATCCTGGTTCCTGTCCGGCTGCGGGGCAGTGGGGCTGCAGGGCTGTGGGGCTTCAGGGCTGTGGTGCTTCAGGCGGATCCTGGTTCCTGTCCGGCTGCGGGGCAGTGGGGCCGCGGGGCTGTGGGGCTGCAGGGCTGTGGGGCTTCAGGCGGCCTCTGGTTCCTGTAAGCCCTTCGAACACAAATCAATACTGTGCTTTATTTCACCAGCGGGCCAAAATTAAATAGGAAATCCATAGAGACGGAAAACAGCGGAAAACAAAACAAACAGCTCAATGAAGGAATTGATTCCAGAATGCGTATGGCTTGTCATGCGATGGCACATTTCATAACCATAACTATCAATATCCACACTGCCTCAGTTGCACCGAGGTCAGGCCAGTGATTAGGGAGAGAATGACAGTTATCAGAAATGATGAGCGACCACGGTGCTCTCGACATAGCCCTTCGGTATCAAAATAAGATTATTTATTTGCGTTGCTGCGTGTATAATGTTTTATTCATTTGTTTTTTGTACATCTAGCTGCGAGAGATTCATGTATTATTTTTTTATGCATAATTGGTTGACCATGTTTTGGTAACTAACTGCAGGATGGAGTAAATTAATACTTTATAATATTATTCGAATTCAAGAGTTTATTTAAGATTATTTAACAACAATTGCATTTAATATTTTCTCTTCCATTTACCCAGTTTGTGTTGTACCCAGACTGTTAAATGCCAACACCTTCAATGATTGTTTTCTATGCCAGTGTATTGTTTCAGGTGTTGTAGTGTATATTATGGGGTTGTGAGTATTGCATTAGGTTCTCATTGTACACATGTTCTCTGGAGGTCACTTCTTTATGAGATCCAGAGTGACATGTCTTCAACACACACCTCGTCTCTTTCTCTGGCTGTGCATTGTGCATAAGCGTACATGAATACCGGCCTAAAAGCTTCTTACGGTTCATCTTAGAGCCGGAGGCAATCCAGCATCCTCTTTGTTTGGCCATCCCTCTCCCCGATTGTTATGCTCGCTGCTGTTGGCACAATGCTCCAATCACAGAAAACACAGACGTGAACATTGTGTGTGCAGACACATGCACGGCTGCATCCAGTCAGGAGGACCCATGCAATGTTTTCAAATTGCTATGCCCAAGATTCTTGTGGAAGTGGGGCGAGAGAGAGACACACACACACACACACACGGCACAAACAACACAGACATACACACTCTCACACACACACACACACACACACACACACTGACACAGACATGACACACACACACACACACACACACACACACACACACACACACACCGCAAATATGACGCTCTTGAATGATTCCTCTATTTTTGTTCCACATCATTGGACAATTTCCTTTTCCTCAAACACCCCCTTCTCGGTTCAAATACAGACATTTTGTTTTTGACGTTATGCTGATGAATTCCTTCACTTCCTTTCCAAAGCTGACCATTTCTGGTGTGTGGATTCTACTGTATGTGCGTTACAGCCACCACTAACGTGATGCACATGGGCCCTCATGCAGCAGGGAGGCGATGCCAAACAATCGTATCGCATGACAATCGCTACAGAACCCCTGTGTGTGAAAGTAAATGTTTTGGCATATGTGAATTTGATCATCTTTAGAACTAACACTTTTAATGGGCTCTGCATGGCTTCTGCAGTGTTTTGCCTCGGGCTCTTTACAACAGAGTACATAGCATTTAAGTAGCTAAACCTTTTATCCTTTAGCCTTTCCCAGACTCACCCTTGGGTCAATCTACATTTACAGTTATAGGAAATCCAGGTCAGACATCAATCATAATACACTATTGACTTTATATTATAAAAAATCTTTCAATTTCAGCTAATGAAAGATTTGACATTTCAATATTTCAAATTAGCACAACTACCTGCCATGACGCATGAGACTGTTGTTTAATGTCAATGTGAATTCATAACAATTATGTAATAAATAGTTATTATATTTAATTACTACCCGATTCAATCATTACCTTGAACACTTTCCACATTCCTTAAGCGATTCCTTTTGAAATGATAACAAAAAGTGAGGTTGATTGATTGTAGTTTCATAATCATTAAAGACAATAACATCTGTATTCTCTGACAGGATATGAATGAATATAATTTTCTAAAATAATCCACAAGGATTAAATGTAGGTCTACACGAAGTGTCCTGTATTTGAGGGGAGGTATGGACAGAGCCTGGTTACTGTAATGTAACTGAAATTTAAGGTGCTCATAATCTAAGTAAAGCGTTTAAATTAATAGAAAATCTGTTGGCTTTTGAAGCTACGTTAACAAAAAAGTTACACATTGAGATACGATGCTGGTTGTTATTAGTAGTCAGATAGTTTGTCAGGGAATAACAAGCTTGAAAATAGACTATTCAGGCAAATAAATTGGTGTTTTTCTCAGACAGGACTTCAAACAGAGACGTCATGTCAAAATAAATCAGGCATCTAACTCCAGGATTCTCAAAAATACCCTGAAACCACTGACAGAATGGGAGCCCGATATAAATAATTAGCGAGCTTCTCCGGCGTTTGTCATTAGACGAGCGGGAAGCGCGGCACGCTAGACCGCGGATTAGCCGCGCTAAAGTTGATCTCTCTTGAAATAAAACGGACCAAACTGGAGCAGCATGACAACCCCTCAACCAGCACAGCATCTGGCGCAGATCAGCGGAATTTAGGCTTTTTACACGGGGCTGTGTGTCACGTCGTATCAGAGAGTGCTACACATTATCTCCGTGTCACAAGTCCCCCCACCCCCCCCCCCCCCCCCCCCCCCCCCCGACCCCCAACGTCTCCCAGCAGCAGAACTAGCACACATCCCCCGGGGCACACAGAAGTTGCCTCAAATTGATAATCCCCCGTATTCGTTATCAGGGCTCCGATCCGCACTTCGTTTCCTAATGACTTGATTACGTATCAAAAGATGATTCATTAATACGGCTTCCTCCGCTGGCAAACAGTTTACACCGTTCATTAATTACTGCCAGCGTCTCTCCCTAAAAGTCATTTTGAAGATTGGCTCAGACCCCCCTCATAGCCCCCACACACCACAATACATCAGGTGAACTTTTTTGAACTGGTTCTAAATGCCTCTTCACTGGTTTGAAGGTCTCTGCTATCACCTGACTCTTACACACTTTTTCCTTGTCTCATTTATAAATTCTTAAAACTCAGCAGTACACTATCTAAGTGTTATTGATCATTTTAGGGAAATGGTAGAATGTTTTCACAACATAATTTTTTTATGCCTAGAATTTTTATTTTTCACACTTTTGTCATTAGTAGCTTTTATTATTTTTTTTTTTACCAAAATAAGGACCAAGGAATAAGGTTCTTTTGGGGTGATTCCTCATGTGATTATTATACAGACCATTCTTCTAAGGAGAATAAGCTGATGTTCAAGAGAAATGCCTGAACTGGACTTTGAAACCTGATCTGTGGTCAGATGCTGCAATTGCCATGAGCTTGAAGCCGGCAGATAAACCTATCAATAATCCATTATACATTTTGTCACATTCAACCACATGAACAATTTCCTTTTACATCTGTTTTCAGTGGAGAGGAGAAACCATTAGAATGCTTTTAGAATGATAGAGAGTTGCATTAGTGTGTGCCTGTGTGTTTGTGTGTGTCTCTCATGGGACACCAGAAGGCTGTTTACCGTCTTTTCATGTCATGTCACATTTCCCTCATTTCAGACTTGCTCTTAAACCCTCTCAGTTGGGTGTCTACTCCTCCCTCCCACTCTCTCTCTCCCTCCCCCCCTCTCTCTCATGCCAACTTCTTCTTGTTTTTCATTATTCAGGAATGATTCACTTCCAACATGTGCGGGTGCCAGAAATCTTAACTCCGGCCCTCCATGATGTGTTGACATGAGATCCAGGGCCTTGGTCCGGTCTGGTTTGAGTTTCTTCTGGTCTTGTCAGGATTGGTCTGGTCCCTTCTGATCTGGTCTGATTTGTGTCTGGTCCCTTTCTGTCTGGTTGGAAGAATATAAAGGTTTTGTGTTTTCCTGCTCTTGTTTGTATCCTGGACTGGTTGTCTGGTCTGCCTTGGTCTGGTGAAGTCTTGTTTTGGTGAATATACAGATATACTTGTGAAGAAGATCTCAACATCTCCTTCTGTCAGACAGAGTTAACATATAAACAGAAATAAGCATTAGTAAGAGGAAAACATACATCTCATATGATGAATTATTTGTTATGGCACTATGTTTCAATCTTCTCGCTATGTGAACTGTGTGTGTGTGTGTGTGTGTGTGTTTGTGTGTGTGTGTGTGTGTGTGTGTGTGTGTGTGTGTGTGTGTGTGTGTGTGTGTGTGTGTGTGTGTGTGTGTGTGTCTACACAATATATACCTAGGGTCC
>NC_140282.1:14192542-14225042 GCF_964030765.1 Micromesistius poutassou
GATAGACATAAACATAAATAGATAGGTAGATCAACGGATCACAGGCTTCAGCCAGTTGATCTTGTAGTCCTGCCCAGGGAGGAGAGGTGGAGGCTGGGGTGCAGAGAGCTGAGTCTCCCTGGTGTTCTGATAACTACTGTGTGCGTAGAGGTCATTTTAATTGATTTATCTGCCTGGCACCGCATCCACCGTGGTGCAATCTATCTTGTTTTAGAAATGCAATTTTACTGGCCGCATCTCGGCTGCTCCCAGAGAGAAAATCAATGATTATTTTATTTTATTTCACAATGGGAAATATCAAACTGTGTGTCTGTTGTGTAACACTTCATCCAGTGACAGAGAGGATGAGACATGAAACATCTTAGCTCACTTATAGCACAAATATTAAATATAACAATCGTACATCATTTAGAAGAATAGAAGCATCTAAGACCACTTATGGAGCAAACCTTAAATAGAAACATATGAGATGCCTTATAGAGGACAATCATTAAATAGACAAATCTTAGATAAATTATAGACATTAAATAGAAACGTGTTCCCTTTTATAGAGAAAACATTCAATAGAAGCATCTTAGATGACCTAAGCCCCTTTAACTTCCAGGTAAATTACTGGGATAACATTGCAGGCACCACTAGAGATTGACACTATTCATAGCTATGTTAAGGAACATTTCTGTCTTGCTCCTTTTCACACATGGCATAGCAATGCCAGAATATGGGCCAAGGGACAGTCCAGCAGAGGGTGGTAATGCAACACTTAGAGGAGCTCCCTTATTTCGGAACCTGTCCAGTTTCCAGAAATAATTGAAAAAAGGAGTTTTGTTTGCAAACAAAATAAGCTGTATGAATATCATTATCGGATCAGCCGAGAACGAACATTGGCTCATTAAGATAAACAGGGGCTTTCATGTACATCTAGTTGAGTCTTGAGATTGGTTCACTCGCTCCACACTCATGGATCCCAGCTACCACAAACCTTGATGACTGAGAGGAGCGCCCTAATTTCGGAACCTGTCAAGAAAGAAGGAGCTTGTTTGCAAACATAAGAAGCTGTATTGATATTACTATTGGATCCCTCCAAAAAGCATTGCTGTGTTAAGATAAAGACTCACGCACTCGCCGATTCCATATGCTACGCTTGCTCTACGTGAAAGAGCCTTACATCAGACGATTTAACCAATTTCGCGCCTCTACCACCAATGTGGCTGCTTTCTTTCTCACCACAGCCGTACAGGCAGTGATCCGGGAATGTTACTTTGTCTTGAGCAGGCACATTGCCGGTACAGATTACCGGGAATATCCCATTCACACATGACCCCATGCAGGAAATATTCAGGAAGATTGCCAGTCAAGACAGCATGTTTGAAATGTTCAGGAACATTGCAGGGTAAGACAGCATATGTGAATACAGAGCCCCCCTGGGGTCATATGGTAGAAAAAAATACCTTGATGTGTAAATCCGTGCAACCAAATTTGTAAACTGTTCCCTCGGATTCCAAAACCGTGTGCACGGATTGGGGAAACCGTGCACACAGATTGTTCTACGCAGAAGGGATTCCCCATGAGCATTGTGACGGTGAACGCCTGTCTGATTCACTGATTACTGACTGAATGTAGGATTTATCTGTTCACATGATGATGATATTTGAATGTTTGTTAAAAATAAACTAATCTCTGACTGGAACACTACGTTTGCCGCATCTTGAATATATCTTATACTGACGCATGAGGCCTGTGTCGGACCAGCCGTCACACTGCTTCATGGGGAATCCCTGGTGCATAGAACCCACCATATCCGTGCGCACGGATTGGGTAAACCGTGCACGCGGATTGGGAACTCGAGGGAGCGGTTTACAAAACTGTGCGCACGGTTTATAGAAATCTGACTGAACGGTTTACATATCCGGTCGCACAGATTTACACATCAAGGATTTTTTTTTCTACTATGTGACCCCTTATAAAGAACAAACAGTAAATGGAAACATCTTAGATCACTTATAAACAACACACATTAAATAGAAACATCTTACATCACTAAGAAATATCAACATTAAATAGAAACATATTACATCGTTTGTAAAGAACAACAAAAAAAAATAATAATTATATATATATATATATATATATATATATATATATCTAAGATCCCTTATAGAAAACAAACATTAAATATAAACATCTTAGATCACTTAGAAAGAACAGCATTACATCGAAACATCTTAGATCACATAGAAAGAATATTTTACATAAAGGCAAAGCCTTAAATATAAATATCCTTGATAACTTTTAAAGAACAAAGATTAAACAGAAACATTTTTGATAACTTATTAAGAACATGAACATTGAATCAAAACAACTTAGATAACATATGAAGATGAAACATTAAAAATAAACTTCTTACATAACTTATCGAGAAGAGAGGGCTCTTGAAAGGAGAAACGTGTTTTTTGTAGTATTTATTATGTATTTAGAATCTTTGAAACATGTAAGGTGATACAAACATCAAAGGAGACTGATCTCCTCTGATCTTTGATCATCTGGTTTGTTGAAATGTTTGGTGCTCCTTTTGGTTTTGGCTCATCTATCTATCTATGTGTCTTTTCGTCCATCAATCTATCAGAAGGCAAGGTCATTATGGTCTGCACTCACAAGATGTGCTCCATCTCTGTCTGTTTCCCGCTTTAGGACCAAGATGGGCGAGAAAGCTATTTCTTATGCAGCCCCGGGAATCAGCTGCAAAAATACTTAAAACTGACTCACTTCCTCATTTCAAAGGCCACCTGAAAGACTTGGAACAAAACAGGATTGGCTGCTGCCTATGCACTTGATTTTTTCGTTTTGCACTTCTATCGGCAAATGCTATGTGTGCTGTTGCTTGTTACAGTGGCACCTTTTTTACCCCGGGCTGTGCTGCCTTCTTGGCCAGGTCATCCTTCAAATATTTTTTTTATGTTTCGTAATGTTTTTTTAATGTTGTTAATCTTCATATCTATGTGGTAGTACTATAGTAGTGCTATAGGATAGTACTCTCCCTTCCGGGTGGACCACCCACCCGGTATCTGTCGGCGTCAGTCGACATCCAACTCATCGCACTCATCCCACGTCTACTCTGCAATCTTCCCTTTCAATCAACACTCTTCCTGAAGGTCGAGAGGTTAGCCTTTAAATAGACACCTAGAGACCAATCTCCGACACTTCAAACCTTAAACACCTGGAAGTGAAGTTACCCACGTGTTATCTAGTGTCATAACATGTCATTCCTGTGACATAGCGTGACGTTTTCCTCTGCTTTAATCTGCCGGTTTTCATGGCTGTTGGTGTAGGGACTTGTCACTCCCCCCCCCCATCCCTCCCAAATCCCTGCCACCTGCCTCCCCCCTGCGGTGCTTGGCAGGGGTTCTGTTCTTTCACCTCCCTCTCCTCTCCTTTCCTCTCCTCTCCTGTTCCCTCTGCCTTCCTCTCCTGTTCCCTCTCCTCTCCTCTCTTCTCCTCCCTCTTCTCTCCTCTGCTTTCCTCTCCTGTCTCCTCCCTCCCATCTCCTCCCTCTCTTCTCATCCCCTCTCCACTCCTCTCCGGTCCTCTACTCTCCTCTCCTGTCCTCTCCTCTCCTGTCCCCTTTCCTTTCCTCTCCTTCCTTTCCTCTCCTCTTCTCTCCTCTCCTTTGCCCTGTCCCATCTCCTCCCTCACTTCTCACCCCCTCTCGGTTCCTCTCCTCTCCTCTCCTGTCCCCTCTCCTTTCCTCTCCTCCCTCTCCTCTCCTCTCCTCTCATGTCCCCTCTCGTCCATCTCCTCCCTCTCCTCTCCTCTCTTTTCCTCTCCTCTCCTCTCCTCTCCTGTCCCTTCTCATTTCCTTTCCTCTCCTCTCTCTCCTCTCCTCTCCTCTCCTTTTCTACCCCCTTCTCCCGTCTCCTCCCTCTCCTCTCATCCCCTCTCCGGTCCTCTCCGGTCCTCTCATCCCCTCTCCGCTCTGCTCCTCTCCACTCCTCTTCACTCCTTTCCTGTCCCCCCCCTCCCATCTCCTCCCGCGTCTCTCTTCCCTCTCATCTCCTCCTTCTCCTCTCCCCTCGGCTTGGCCAGGTATTACACACACCACTGCCCCTCAAATAGAAAGAGATGGAGAGGCGGCTACGTAGGAGCTCACAGCCCACCTCACTGCTCCTCAACAATGACTTATTATAGTTATTAATAGTAATAATAATTATTATATTATTGGTTTCCATAGTAGTGCTCAGGTGCTTACTCATTCAGTGCTTCCTTGTATGTGTTTCTTGAGATTCAAATTCTATCATAACAACTGATCAAGTCTATGTAGTGCAGAAGTATCAGTATCAGTCATGATGAAATATTTGTAATGAAAGCATTATAACGTAATCAGCCGGTGATTTGTAATGGCCTCAATCACTTAAAGAGCGCGGTTCCTTTAGATTCTACTGCCATAATTCATTTAGTGTGAAATTGTGTCAGGTAAGTCAGACTAGACTCACTACTACCTTCAGAGACAGAAAATGCTCAGAAAGAGGATTTTAAGAGAGTAATGCCGTCCATTCCTCCTTTTCGGAAGGGACTTGAGACCTCAGATGACTTTAATATGTCAATGTGAACTCTATCCAACCCTGATGATGAGACAGCCTAGCATGGAACTTCAAAAGACACGTAGAAACACTTTGACTTGAATACTGTATTGCATGCGTAGTTTCTCCCTCACGGTGAGCAGCATTATCTTCTGATGAGGGGGACCTTGGTCTCTCGTTGGGGTGTTTGCATGGTTCATTAACGGTCAGCTCGGAAGATATGATTTTGATCGATCAAATAGATAACACATTTTAAGTGCTTTAATTACACCTGTGCGCCGTGATGAATCACTGTTGCCATGTGGTGAGAGATGTTGCGGCTCGCAGGTTCTACATCCACGCTAATGGCCTCCATTTGCTGCTTTACTGAGACACAGAATAAGGAATCATGCGCAGCTCGCTGCTACGACGATATGTTGCAGGCAATCTGTTTATGCACAATAAAGCCCCCCCTGTTTCACCCGTCTCGGCCCCGGAAATAAAGCAAAAATCAAATAAAAGCGGAGGAAACATCACAACATGAGAAACGGCTGTGAGAAATGAGTCTCCATGAAGCAATAAATCGCCCGCGTACACAGATGAGAGAAGAAGGGAATAACAAAGCCCGGGGTCTGGCTGATTGTGTGCTGAGAGACTTAATGTGGGTGTATTGCCTCTGTGGCGTATGGCTCTAACACCGCCGGGGGAAGCAGGGTAAAATATGTCAAACATTAGATAGTTTTACTAGAGGTAGAGGTGGAGAGAGGAGGTTGTTCCCTCCTCTAGGTAGAGGAAGGGGAGATGAGTTTGTTTCTTTCTCCAGGTAGAGGATGGAGAGATGAAGAAGAGAAAGGATACATGAAGTTGTTTCCTCCTCCAGGTAGGGGAAGGAGAGGTGAGGGAGAGGAAGGAGAGATGTGGTTGTTTTGTAAGTAGAGAAAGGAGAGCTCACTCTAAAGCCACCCTGAGGAACTCAACTCTATCAGGACAACACCACCAAAACCCAATAGAGAAGAGTGGAGGAGAACTGAAAATAGAAGAGTAGAATATGACAGTAGAAGAGAGCAGAGCAGAATAAAGGAGAGAACCAAACGTGAATGTGAATGGTCATTGGCACATAATATAAAGCTTGGTTTTGGTTGATTACTACATCTGAGATTGACGTATTGAGTGTTCATCTTTTAAAGCCCTTTGCTCTACAGGCTTTTCCTGATTGGACATTGCCACGTGAGATGTCATGAGGGGGCGGGCCTCCGGCACAACTCATAGTAGCGTGTTAAGTCCACACCTGGTGCTAAAACCTTTTATGACCTCTTAATGTACGGCTTAATGATATGTCTTGCCGACCTCACGCCCCGCCCGCTCCTAATATCCCCCCTGCCATCTAGATCACCCAAAAGTGCTGAGAATCTCAACCATCTCTTCCACTGCCTGACCAATCTGAGGCACATCTTTGCCTTAGTAGCACATTCAGCGACGGCCGGCTAATACCCCCGCTCTACAACCTGGCCGTCCCTGATAATGCTGTGTAAAATCTCTCATCTTGACGTAAGCTGCCAAATGCTGAGTATGGGGAATGTTTATCTAACAGAGAGAGGTGAGAGTGGTGGGGTATGTTTATCTAACAGCAACAACAGCCAGGGAGCGCAGAAGGTAATCACTTCAAACAGTGCTGCACTTGACTCTGGCTTTAGATCCTCACGCTTTCCTAATCAGCAGTTGACCGGTCCGCTGTTTTGTTCACATTGAATATGTTTGCCCCCTGGAAAGAGTGCATGCTAAATGAGTTGACGAGTTATGCTGTTTTCCAGGGGTTGGCAAAACCAGAGCTTTGCTCTTAGAGAAATAACCTTTCAACTTTGAAATGAGTCAAGGTTCAGTATTTCTTTCCTGATTTCTGGGAAAATAAATAATAATAATAATAATAATAATAGCAATACAAAAACAGGAACGGGAATGGAGTTTGGAGCCCTTGAGGTGTTGATGGTTTTACTGGTATTCGCAGGATCAGTTTTGAAACAGCGGTGGTCAGAACACCAGATGTGATGACCTTCTGTCATCTAGGAGGGAGATGAACACTCAAGACGGATCCTCAAAGAAAAGCTTCTTGCTGCATTCTGGCCCGGGTGTCACCGGGTGGAAAACAGCAAATGGTGCTTTTCCAGGAACTACAAAAAGGACCTAAGGTCAAAGCCAGACTTAAAAGCAAGGTTTCTGCTGTAGCCCTGGGTGAATTTGTCCACATGAGTGCAGGGAGAATGGTTATTACTGCGCACGTGATGCTCAACCACAACCACACAAGAAACTGATGGTGAGGAGAGAGAGAGGGAGAGAGAGAGAGGGAGAGAAATAGAGAGGGGGGGGGGGGACGGGGGTCAGAGAGAGAGAAAGAGAGAGAGAGAGAGAGAGAGATAGAGAGTGAGAGAGAGAGGATGAGCGGGGAGGGAGAGGGGAAGATAACAAGAGAGCAAATGAGAAAGGCATAGAGAGAGAAGGAAAGAGAGGGATAGAGAGGAGAGGCACATAATGAGAGAGGATGAGGGTGGACTAGCAAGAGAGAGGGAGAGAGAAGGCAGAATTTTGGCCAGCCAGGAAATTGAAGCCATCACAACCAAATTGAGTTCAGGTCCTCTTGGTGGGAAAGAGAACACCAATCAATTTGGCCTCCTGCTCACTGTCTGTCAAGGACACCTGGCCAGCCAATGGGAGGCCAGTAAACAAGCCTGAAGGACACCTGGCCAGCCAATAGGTGGCCAGTAAACAAGCCCTGCACTGGCCTGCATCAGTCTCACATATCAGTCATCCACCGTGCCGTCGGGCTTATCCCCCCGGGCAACAGGACCAGGTTTTGGTTTGGAAAGAGAAAGTAGCAGTAAAGCTGTAGGAAGCTTTAGTCTTAGAGCTGGTAGCTGCATCATGTGGATGGAGAACGGGAAATTAATTTCAGACGGGAGACTCGCGTGGCACTTAAATGACTATCGTATGATTGGATTCCTCTTAAGACACCGACAAGGTGGATGCAGCCCGAGCGTTGTCTCGAGCAGGTCTCAGGTTGGAGCTGTGCGTTAATGAGTCGTGTTTAGCCTCTCCCACTGGCTAATCTTTGGACAGTGACACAACAGTCTCCTGCTAATTATCTCCATTACACAGCAGGAGCGCTCCGTATCTCTGCTTCTGAGGCAACAGTTGACGAGGGGTGGGATCATATCCCCTCAAAGGTCTAATTATCTCCGCCGGCTCCCAATTAATCCATTAAGTTGTTTTTGCTTTTGCGCCGGCAGACCTGCGGCGGGTTGCTGCACGTTGTCACGTGACTTGTTGCAGTGCATTACGCAACAACTTTCTGTTGTTTTGTGTCTCAGCCTGCCCTTCATCTCACCTCTGCTCTGAGAGGGAAATGCATATCGAGCTCTTCCTTTGATTGCTTGTGACACCAGCCGCCCTGTCTGGGTTGTCACCTGAAGGTGTGTTTCTTACACACCTCCAGTAGCTTACAGAGATGGAGTCCAGAGCTTAACGTATGTAAAACCACGCCCGCACTTATTGACCGGTCGAATCCCCGTCCAAGCGCCTGCAATTTCATAATCCAGTGGACTGCAGAGATGGAGGCTGACGTACAAGCAGATAGGACACAAGCTTCCTGATGCTGCTGTCGTCATCAAAAACTGCTTCCTCAACTTTCTTTCTTTCTTTCTGTTTATTTGTTTGTTGTGAATATGGCTGCGATCTCCCAGGGATTGTTGCTGTACTGTTGCCCTCAGTGTTTTCTGAGACGCCATCGCGTTTGATTCCCGTCTTTGTCGCACCACCAGTGCCTTTCCAGCCATAAATTGGCAACCAGGGATCCTAAGGAGGGAAAACCAATATACATCCAGCCTTTATTTGATGGCACCGCGATTTCCCAATTGGACGGTTATTTGGCAGGTTGTGAGTGTATGCAAATCGACCAAATCTGGTGCGCAGCCGACAACAGACAGACTGACTGAGTGCCGCGTTGTAGTAGTTTTTATGTGTTTGAGGAGGAGGCGGGAGGGGGGGTTGACAGAAACAGCTGAGTTTGTGTTGGAGCTTATGTTGATCCTATATCCCCTTATGTCTCTCTCTTTCTGTGTGACTCTCTCTTTATCTATGTGTCGTTCTTTATCGTTCTCTATCTTGCTCCTTCACTCAATTTCTCCCTCTGTTTGTTTCTGTCTCTCTCTCTCTCTCTCTCTCTCTCTCTCTCTCTCTCTCTCTCTCTATATATATATATATATAATTTTTCCTGCTCTCAAATTATATATGTTGTTGCTCCAGGAGATACTCCAACAGTAAACATTGTGTTATATATGCATCTGTATCAGAGATCGTAAATTATACTTTATATTGGTTTTAAATACCGTCTGTAAGGGTGACTAAGGACTGAAAGCATTAGCAGAATCTGACCTACATTTCTAATGCTCATTATCTATTTAAGGGTTTCTATATTTTAAGTATACATATAAAAACATGCAGTGTTTCGTATGTTAGTATGTATCAGTACTTACTCATATGATCTATCTCACATGTTGGCATAGTGTCATTTTATTGCTATTTCTAGTACTTCTCTAAAATAGAACTGTGTTTATATATGAGCATAGTGTTTGTGTTTTTGCAGTTTAGTGTATAATAGTACTAAGATTGTTTTTAATATTGTTAGTTGTGTGTTTGAGTTAGTGTGTGTGTGTGTGTGTGTGTGTGTGTGTGTCCGTGTATGCGTGTGAATAAATAAATAAATAAATATATATATATGTATGTATCGTTGTATGTGTGTGTGTGCGTGTATGCGTGTGAATAAAAAAAAATAATAATAAAAAAAAAAATATATATATATATATATATATATGTATGTATGTATCGTTATTGTTGCATCATATTCCTAAAATCATGATTCTGTTGGTTTGCATTTCTTCATCTTAAAGACAGTGGCAGGGGCGGAAATACAATTAAGCCCCGGCTTAAATAATTAATTTTATGGTCAATAATCCTGGCAACATATTTTTTCTTCTGTTGAGCCTAATGGGCTGGAAAATAAGAAAGAGGAGGAGGCGGAAGCTTCTCTGTTTGTTTGGTGGCGGAGCTGCAAGTGAATGTGAGCGAAGCGAGCATGGATGGTTCCACAGTTTACTGCATGGCTGCATGGCTGCGTGACCGCATGCTGCGGCGGGGAAACAGGCTTGTTGTCGCAAGATAATGTCTGCATGTTCACATGTTGCCCTCCCTTTGGTCTCTCCGTAAAAACCTTTTGAGCTGCTTCTCTTGCTCTTATAGGACGTTACCTCATGCAGCTATTCTTTCAGAACCCATTATCCTGTCCTGTATCTTCTACCATCCTCTTCCTTCTTCTGTTCCCGCTGAGGGACAGGAAACACTTTCAAATGTTAGAAAATGCATTCAACCCAGTGTTATTGTTCAACCGTACCAAGGGATGTTGCTCAGCAGTACTAAGTGTTGTTGTTCAACCGTACCAAGTGATATTGCTCCACAGTACCAAGTGTTGGTGTTCGACCGTAGGCCTACCAAGTGATGTTGCTCCACAGTACCAAGTGTTGGTGTTCGACCGTAGGCCTACCAAGTGATGTTGCTCCACAGTACCAAGTGTTGGTGTTGATGTTGGACCGTACCAAATGTTTGCTAGCTGTTAGCTAAGAACCACCATCTGGTTTGCTCTAGTTCTTTTTTAATCATTCATCTATATTCATAGGATGAAATTTTATAAACTAAATGTGCAGATCTAATATTATATAACTGGCCATTATTCGGTCCATCCATACAAAGGCAAACAAGTGTGTGGATAATTCAGGCGTGAATTGTTATTTTGTTTGGATAATAAGCACCAAAACATTAACTCCTAACCTATCTCCATTCTTCTAATGACGCTGTATGTGTTAAACTAGGCTACAATACTCAGAATATGTGTAACGTAGCTGGACACAACATTCAATGATTGCTTGGTTAATTCATTGTTAATTAATTGATAATTAATGAGCCAGTGAAATAGAAGATTGTGTTATGTATTATCTTTGCTAAATAGTGAAGTTGAATCCCACTTGGGAGTGTTGTGCCACATGTCCTTGCAGGATCATGGTGGGATGGGTCTCTTAAAACGTCTTTTAGGAACACTGAAGTCATTCATTACGCAGGGAAGCGGTCGATGGGAGGGAGGATCTGCTAATCTAATTGTGTCTTACAAGTGAAACATTAGCAAACGCTTTGAATCCAAATACGCTCAAAACTAATTATTTACTACTCGAGGCTACATTTCAAGCCTTACCTACTCATTTGTTTCATGTGAAACAGAAAGGAAACACAGAATAGCTTTAGAGGCAAAGTCACCTTTGGATGGCCGATGTTTTTAAATGGGTCTACCTATTAAATGTCACAACAAACAAGAGTGGTTGAAGCCATAAATAAAAGACTCATGAATCAAGCTATGGGCTGTGTCATAGTAGAAGTAATTAGTGATGATATAAGCTGAGTTTGTGTGAGTGAATTAGAAGCTGTTGTTTTATACTGAGATGAGCGGGGAGGAGCAAGGAGAGAGGGGGGTAAAGGAGTGGAGGTTACGGGGTGAGCAGACTAAAGTAGAGGTGAGGAGAGGAGGGGTTAGGAGACTAAAGGAGAGATGAGCAGTGTGGGAAGGAAGTGAGGTGAACAGAGGAGAAATTAGGAGAGGAGGTAAAGAGATACAACGATACAACTTTATTAATCCCCCGTAGGCGAAATTGCTTTAAATTCGTTAATACTGTAGTACATGTCCTGTCTCACCTTTTAAACACACTTTTTTCACACACATACATTCATCCCTACATCCTTACATCTACAACATACATACATAGATACATAGATACATACATACATACATACATACATACATACATACATACATACATACATACATTCAAGCATACATGTAAGACATACATATTTGGAGTAAGGAATAATCTAGTCATTGGTGATACGCTTATACCACAGTAACCAACAATTAATTCATATTAGTGATTATCATCTATAACTTTGCTGTTTATTTATTTTTTTATCAACTTTAATAAAAATGTTCAGCCGGAGTGCTTTGAGGATTGTTTCTGCCTCTTCAAGGAAACAATCTGGTCAACAATTGTATTCGACCATTGCTGTCATTGTATGATTGAATGCACATTGATTTGGAACTGTTAAAAGGCAGAGGTCTTCTTAGAATGGACACCCTTCAAACATTATTGACAAATCAATATTTTAACAGCATTTTAACAATGCTGTGGTATAATAATATACTTTTTCTCATCGTTCCGAATCATTATCTCAGAACAAAATGTGAACTGAGATTATTTTGAGGAGAATAAGTAAAGGTATAGGACCATGTTGGAATACCAGTTGGGAAAGTCAAACAAATATCACTGCTGCATCCATTTACATCTGATCCCTGTAAGCTGGGTAATCATCATGGGTAAACACACATTATTTCAACAGGATAAACAAAGATCTGCTAAACAAGCGCATGCCTCGCCAAGTATCCGCTGTAATAGGATGACAAATACATTCCATCACAGCTAATAGGAACGTAAGCTACGGTGACATTCAGTCAATTGCGACTCTATTTCAGCCTTGCATCAATATGGAATAGTCTGAAGACATTCAGCACATATTTGAGCAATTCTCCTGTTATTTAGTTGTATATCTGTGTTTGTTTCTGTTGTTTGGGGCCGGGGTTCTTGTTATTGATGTAAAAGCGTGTTGACTTGGCTAGCCAATCAGCATGCAGAACACCATTTCTCATGCGGCATGTGAGGAGAACAGTATGCATAAAGTTTCAGCCATGTGTGCAGGAGAGCCATGGCTTCAGCATTGACATGCTGGGCGGTATCATAAACACACACACACACACACACACACACACACACACACACACACACACACACACACACACACACACACACACACACACACACACACAGACACAAATTGATAGATGACTGTGTATATTTACTTGATGGCCTTCATTGAAGAAGTAATGTTGTGGCCTTCGAGCCAGTCCGATTAGAGGGTTTTTTTCAATGTGAATTAATTCATTCATCAATTTGAATTTAATGCGGATTGCTCGGCAATGCCGGTCTGTAGAGGGAGAGAACTGATGATGGCCATTACAGCCCTAAAAATAAATGTACTGTAAACCAAACCAGACATGCTACACGCAATCCAAAAACAGAAGAAATAAGGATCCATGCAAATAGTAATTTTGAGCAAATAGTACTGAAATTACCAAACTCAGTTACTCTTGTCCCTGCCACCTTTTTTCCATTCATGCAGGCTCTTAAATATATCCAAAATGGGAAATGAATCATAGCTAACGAGAAGCATAAGCAATGCTATCAACGTGGTTTAACTCAACTTGACAGGCATTACAAAACGTAATACAATTTACATATAGTCTATCATCTCAATATTCATGTCTAATTTAATATTGGCAAGTCGGTTATAGATTATTCAGAAATGATCATTAAAATAGATAATAAAAAAATAATAGTGTTTTCTAAAAATGTACACAAATATGTCAATCTCCACATGTTCATATACATTATAATACATTTGTTTGTGTGGGTGGCCCCAGAAGGAATCAATCCACCTACCCTGGCAGTGTTGATGCCTTGCTCTGCTAAACAAGCAATAGTCTGTGTCAGCTCATCTTCACATCATAGCATCTACCTCATCTTTGTGATTCCTAGAGCGATATGCATTCTGTCCAGATGTTGTCCTCTGATTCCTTGCGCCTCTGCACTCTGTCCAGATGTTTTTTTTAGAAACTAGGTCGGGCAGCACTTGGAATTTTTAGTTACTCCAATTCGGATTTTATGCTTTGATTGATCGCATAAGTCTCTTTGAATAAATGTTAATGGCATAACCAGGCCAGGCAGAACGGTTAAAACCAGTAAATAAAAAAGAGTTATTCTATTATTCATATGTAGAAAATGCTTAGCATGTTCATAAATTACTTATGTGGTTCAGTTAAGCGTCATAGACATTTCCTTTTGGATATAAATTATATTGTCTCCATTCAAATGTAATACTGATATGGAGAGTGTTTAATGTGATTAATAATTAGTTTACACATTTTGAGTACTGCAATCTGAATATTGTTAGTTTGGAGAACATACTGTGTTAAAGAGATATAGTATCAAAGTAAGCTTGGAATACAGACTGTTTTAAAGAGGTTTAGATTCGTGTAAGCTTGGAGTAAAGACTTGCTTAAAGAAGTATAGTAATAAACTGAGGTTGGAACACAGACTGTGTTAAAAAGGAATAGAATCATTTAAATTTGGAGTGCTAAAGAGGTTTAATAATAGAACACTGGAATAATGTTAGACAATGTGATTTGTCAAGCAGAGGCCGAATGTGAGAACGTGCCAGGATGGTTGGGGTGGCAATGAATATTTTCTCAGGATAAACGGAGCATGCTTGGAGGTGGTGAACACGCAACACAAAACATCTGTACCTGCTGTTTTAAGAGTAAATATGTTGTGTGAGCAGGTGGCAGTCTCGCGAATGTAGCTTGAGTGTGTGTATATCTTTATATCCTGCCTATGAGCGTGCTTGTGTGTGTGTGCCGGTGTGTTGTGGCAGAATGCAGATTTTGTTCAAACTGTTATTGTGTGATTTATTGATTAAAACCAGACAAGAGACGCTCAGAGTGATACCACAAATACAGTAGTGTGTACTTCCCTAGAGTACTTTTTTATAATGTTCTGTTGTATACGCTACTATTAGGTACTATAACATATTATACTCAGATCACAATACTGTAGCACTAGACTACTGCAGCACAAGACTACAATACTGTAGTACTGTCTACAGTTCTACTATATAATACTGCAGTACTGTCTGTTTTAGAAGCGGGGGGACGAGGCGTCACCCACAGTGGCTGATGTTTCCCCCGCGGTTGACAGGATATGACACGTTAAAAGATGCCACCACCGTGGAAGTTACTGTGCAGTGCAGTGCCAAAATAAGAAGGCAGAGGAGAAAAGACATGTTAAAGAAAAACAACCATGAAGTTGAATCTTGAGTGTATTAAGGCAGAGCTGACAGCTGGTATCGTGTATCCAGGCATATTTTCAATAGATTTTTTGTTACTTTATTGTTTTCAACTTTTATCTATGCTACTATTTACCCTATTACTGTCCTGTGCTTGGTGCTGTGGCTCCCGGATTTTCCTTCTGGGATCAACAAAGTTCTATGGTATCATATTCTATCACATTGAACATGTTTGAATTCCTCCCCAAATTATGTTTTGTCAAGGGGATTTTTTTTTGCCAAGAAACATCCAGGTACATGTTTGCTTTCATTCAGTCTTAGTTTCTTCCATCCTGGTATGACAAAATGTGTTCCTGTAGTTCCTATTTTTGCGGCTCCAAATGAACCAATATCTGATCAAACATAGTATGCCTGCTGAAGAATGACTCCCTCTTGTGAAGATACAGTAACCACGGAGACAAATGCAGGATCCAATGAGCTGAGAGCATACGTAGAGGACTCGGTGTCTTTACTTACAGGGCAGATTATTCTCCACAGCTGCACTTTCCCTGTTGACCAGTAGATGGCAGAGCATCTATGGATTCTAAGGAGAGGGCAGAGCTAGGTAGAGTCATAATGTCAGAGAGAGAGATAGGGCGATTATAATGCCAAAGAGAATGTAAGGGAGACTTGTAAGGGAGAATTTAAAGCCAGAAAATAGTGAATAATAGGAAGAAGAGCCGTAGAATAGGAGAATAAGAGCAACTGCTGCATAGAGAGAGAAAGTTTGAGAAAGGTCGATTAAGAGGTATATGGAGCGCTATAGAGAGAGGTAGGTGGAGGGCTAAAGAGAGATGTAGATAGAGAGAGGTAGATGGAGAGCTAAGAGAGAGGTAGATCAAGAGAGGTAGATGGAGGGCTAAAGAGAGGTGTAGATAGAGAGAGGTAGATGGAGAGCTATAGAGAGAGGTAGCTAGAGAGAGGTCGATAGATAGATAGATAGATAGATGTATACTTTTACTTCAGAGAGCTATATATATATATATATATAGCTCTCTTTCTCTCTATCTCCCTAAATATATATATATATATATATATATATATATAGAAAGAGAGAGAGAGAGCGAGAGAGAGAGAGAGAGAGAGATGGAGAGCCATAGAGAGATGTAGTTGAAGAGCTATAGGGAGCTGCAGAAACAGAGAGAGAAAGAGAGAGAGAGAGGTAGATGGAGAGCTAGAGAGATAGATAGAGAGAGGTAGATGGAGAGCTATAGAGAGAGCAGGGTGTGTTTAGCTGGTTGATGCGGTTACTGGTCAGGCGTAGAGCGGAGGCTCTGAGGAGATCTTCTCACACCAGGTGTCAGACCGATGCTCCAGCAACGTGGTTAGGAGAGCGATGGATTACACTCTAGGCATGTGTGTTTGTGTGTGCATGGCTGTGTGTGCGTGTGCATGGCTATGTGTATCTGTGTGTGTGTGTGTGTGTGTGTGTGTGTGTGTGTGTGTGTGTGTGTGTGTGTGTGTGTGTGTGTGTGTGTGTGTGTGTGTGTGTGTGCGCGCATGTGTGTGTGTGTGAGTGTGTGAGTGGCGTACCCCAGCAGGTGAGCTTCCAGTGTGACTCTCGTCTAGTGTATATGCGGTGGACAGAGTGTGAGACAACCTGCATCATGTCGTGCTGTGACATGTGCATGTAGAATATCTATTTCTCTCTGAGGGGGCTGCACAAACATGCAACACTTTATATATATATATATATATATATATATATATATATATATATAAAATGGTCAATCATCAATCATTAGCAGACACTGTGGCTGCAACTTGTTGATCGGTCATTCATACATTGATGCTTTGTTCTGTCTTGTTGCTTGTTGGTGTGAATCAGTGGATGTTTTTGTAGAAATTGCGAAGGCAAAGAAGGTGTGTAACACGTGTTCATAGATAGCAACCTATTGGGTTTGGTTGGGTCTGGTGTGGCGTCTGCGTCTGGTCTCCACATCCCTCAATATGGAGACAGAGACGACCAAAGAAACATAACCCAAGAGAAGTGTTTTCCCCTTTGCAATGGAACCAGAGCAGCATGGTGCATACTGCCCATACTGTGGAACATCACAATCTGGATCAACCTCTGCTGGAGTGGAGCCTGTAATCTGGAGGTGCTGCGAGATGTAAGAAACATGCTGGGGAGCGGGAGGGAGAGAGGATAGAGAAAGAGAGGTATAGGGGGAGAGAGGGAGAGGCGGCAGTGTATGTTTAAATTCTCCCCCAAATTCTACACTCAACACTTGCCATTTCAACAACTTAATTGTAATTAGTTCTCTCATGGCATTTAAGAAACAGACATATACAATTACATATATATACACACACACACACACACACACACACACACACACACACACACACACACACACATACACACAAACACACACACAGTAGAAAGTTAAAAGGCATTAAATTATCTAGACCTGAAGTGCTTGCTAATGATAGCTAATGATTGCTTGCTAGACCCTTTCCTTTCCTGTAATGTGTATGTGTGCCTGTGCTGCTATTTACAAGGCACATTTCCAACATGTTTGGGTTTGGATCCACTCCTTGGCCAGGCAGTACTGGAGCAGAGAGAGGTGATGATGGTGGATATCTGCCATGCTAGCCGCCGTAATGTGTGGTTTACTACTTTTGGTGAGCTGGGCTAAACAGTGGTCATCCGCGTGCAGACAAATGCCAGACTGAGAGCAACACACACAGACACATGAGCACACACAAACATACAGACGCATGCACACACACAAACACATGCACACACACACAAACGCAGACACATGCACACAATCAAACACACAGACACATGCACACACACAGAAAAAAAAACTGACACATGCTCACACAGAGACATGCACACATAGATACACACACACACACACACACACACACACACACACACTTACACACACACACACACACTAACACACCCACACCCACACAAACACACAGATGAATCAAATAAATAGACACGGACAGATATATGCACACACAAAAACATAAAGGCCCATGCACCCAAACAGACATACACACTGGCGTATGCACACACATTCTGACAAACACACACATACGCATTTCTACTTTTGCATTTAGATGAATGTCAGCTAGATTTCCTTTCCACGTCTGTATTTTCCCTCAACACTTTCTCTGCCACCAGCTCCTGTTACAGAATCGATTTAATACCATCTTGTCTAATTAATAACGATGCCAGACAGACGGAGGTGACGCCTCTTAACTTTGTTGAGCAAAGGTTCTCTACACACTGTCAGTCTGTGATGTGACGTGTCCTTTATCACAGGAGCCCAACTGACATTTCTCCTGGAAGAAGAAACGCGCCTTAAAGCTGCTTGAAACCGCTGAATATCTCTCCCTGGAGGAACTACTGCTGACTGTGTGTATCATTATTGAGTTGAACCCATTCATTAAGATAAAATAAGACTTTATTAATCCCAGGCGGCGAATCCTGTTGGAATGTACAGTACACTAGTTAAAATTAGATAAGAAGAATACATGAATAAGAATTTAACCACCAAACATAATGACAAAATATGTCAATAGGTAGTGTGTGGTGGAGCTGTCTTTAGTTTCGCTGACCCAGACAGATCTGGGAGTCTTTTCAAATTCAACCTAATGGTGCGTTTCATTCAATGCAAGGCTTGAGTTCCCAGCTGTTAAGGGATGTTAGAACCAGGGCGACTCATGCCACGTCTCGTTGGAACACAGCGAGACCCCGGCCAGATCCCAGCAACACGTGTTTCACCACCTGCCCACACGATTCAACTCACCAATACAATCCTCCAAGACAGTCTGTTCACTTGTTCTGTCAGACGATCACCTCCTCTCTCTCTCTCTCTCTTTCCATCTCTCTCTCTCTCTCTCTTCTTTCCCTCACTTTTCTCTCTTTCTCCCTTCCCTTTTTTTTTCTCTCCTTCCCTCTCTCTCCGTCCCTCTCTCCTTCCCTCTTGTTTAATAGAATGTGGCACGCTTCCGGACCGGTTCTAAAATATATAATGAGGTCATTTGCATGAGACTGCAGAACGTCTGACCTTTGCTTTTGCCCATAATTACAGTAAAGCCTGCGTGTGTCTGTCATCAGTGGCCGCCGTGCGGGGCTTGGAGCCAGGGAAAGGTTAGCCGTTACACTGATGCTGTCTAGGGCTTGAGAGGGACACACGGCCAAATGTCATTAGAGAGCCAGGAGAAGACCCTCCTCATCTAGGACTGGAAACGCAATCAGGGGGCTGCTCAGGAACTGCTGGCTGGGGCTGGAGAGGGGGGGCGGGGTGTGTGTGTGTGTGTGTGTGTGTGTGGGTGCATGTGTGAGAGTGAAAAAAAAAGAGATGCAAAGAGTGAGAGAAAGAAGTGAAGTGCATAGTGGGTGTGCGTCTCTGTGTGTGTGTCTTTGTTCATGCTTGTGAAATTGAAACAGACAGATGGAGAGAGGAAGTGTGTGTGTGTGTGTGTTTGTGTTTAGCTAGGTGTGTGTATAGGAGCTAGGTGCATGTGTTCATACATGTGGAGGAGAGAGAGGGAGGGAGAGAGAACATACCCATTGTGTATTGGCATGTCGCTTACATCCACGCCGCAGGCTAGACGCTTGATAATATATGTCCCACTCTAGACCCGACTTGCTATGTGCCACATGCAACAGTCCACAGTCACCTCTACCCTGAACACATGACATCACCATCTGGGGGGATTCATTACTGCCTGACCACCATCAGGGCATTATTGATTCAAAAAGTATTTTACAATCGGCAATTGTCTTTTTTCGCTATTTTTGTGCATGTGTGCGTGTGTATGTGTGCGTGTGTGCGTGTGTGGGTTTGAGTGTGCCCTGTGTGCAACTGTGTGTGTGTTAATGCTGTGATGCAGGCTGGGTCTATAGAGGAACGTGACTGTACTCACTGTGTATAAGTTTCTCCCTCCGATCAATAACCCGTTGGAAACCAAAATAGCGCTTTTATGATCTAATATAATTATGCTCCCTGATCTAAAACCACTACTAATGTCTATCTTGCCACAAACCCCTCTGTCTAATTCTGAATGTGTAATAAAAAAGTGATATTGTCTAGACCAAAAAGTCAAAAGTCACATGGATAATTTAGAGAATAACTCTGCACTAGACGATTTGAGAGTTTGGTGCCATGTAAAGGTTAAAGAACACGTAAAGGTTAGCTGCTCTCGCTACTTCCTAGTGTTAGCATGTAGTAAAACGGACTCTTTTGCCTGGCTGAACCCCAAAAGAAATATTTACTATGTTTTACACCATTGGCCAACTTTAAGACGATCTGGTTCATTATAATAAATTATACGATATAAAACATACGGTATGGAACAAAGCGGTCAATTTGGTTTACTCATAAAAAACAGATAAAGCACCCAATTCTCAATCAGCCCCTCAGACAAGCGGCAATTAATTTCAAGTACCACCGCTGATGGATTTTAACCTATAAATGTCAGCTAAAGCCCAGAACTGTGCTCTTGCGTGGTGCTACTCTATATGCAGGTTTCAAAATATTACGATGCATCGTCTCGCGGAATGAGCTAACTAAGGCGTTACTTTGGGAAGGCTGATGAGGGGAGGTTTAAGGAATTGTGGACTTTAAGAGACTGTGGGCTTAAAGGCGACTTCCCAGTTACTCCAGATATTCCATTATCGTTTATTTCGGAGGGGGGATAGTTACTTATTGGTGGGTTTGAGGGGACAGTGGGCTTGAGGGGACAGTACACTTATGAGGACAGTGGGTTTTAGGGGACAGTCTGCTTTAGGGGACAGTGGACTTTAGGGAACGGTGGGCTTTAGAGGACAGCCTGTCTTAGGGGTCAGTGGGTTTTGGGGTGACAGTTTACTTATTTGGACAGTGGGTTTTTGGGGGAAAGTGGGCTTTAGGGGGACAGTAAACATATGGGATAGTGGGTTTTAGGGGACAGTGGGCAGTGCGCTAACGTCGGTCACTGGCTTGTGTGCTCTCTTGGTTCTAGTCTCAGCGGCGAGTCACGTTCCATCTCCCCGATGGCTCCCAGGAGAGCTGCAGTGACAGTGGTCTGGGAGACCAGGAGCCCTCTGGTTCCCTCCTCACACATCCTCTCCCTCTGGTGCAGGCTCACGACCAGCTCTACGACCAGGCCTCGCCCGACAAGCGGACCGAAGCCGACGGCAACTCTGACCCCAACTCTGGTAAAGTGCTGCTTTTACTACTACTACTACACATGGTTTCCTCTTTCCTCTCTGTTTGCTGTCAATCCGTGGCTGTTCTCTTCTCTGAAACCTGTCCTCACTATATTATATAGAAGCTTTTATCTTAAGCCAGAGTCAATATATGCTCTGCATGGGCCCCAGCGGGATTCAAATCCCTAACCCTGGTGTTAGTGGCTTGCTCCACCAGTCGAGCTAGACAGGGCATCAAACCCCTAACCCCGGGATTTAAATGTCTTGCTTTTCCAGTGGGTTAGGGTTAGATGGGGGTTAGTCAAACCCCTAACCATGGCAGTGTTAATGCTTTGCTCTACCAATAGAGCATCATGCACATTGTTTTCAAAATCTAGCTTTCCAACTTTTTCTTTATATATCTTATTTTTCTTAGTGTTATGCTTGTGTGCGTGTGTGTGTGTGTGTGTTGGGATTCTGAAAGCGATAGGACATGACAGAAGCTCCTATTTGTGTATTTGCTTCATCAGGAGGATGTAAATGAGAGCAGCCACTTCGGCGAGCCCTTTAGAAAGTTGTGCTCTGCGGCATCGGTGCTCACACCACTTAAGAGAAAAGCGATGGTCGCTGGTAAACAACCGCCGCATGGAATAAAACGCAGGGAATATCATTTAATGTAGAGTCATTTGATCTCTCAAGTAGGTTCCAGGAGGAGACGTGAGCGGGTCATCTCTCTCCCAGTTAATCAGCACGCCGCACCGGTCCCTCCCATGATGCACCTGGCTCCCCTCGGCCCCTCACCTATTTGTGAAGCTCATTTGATTTATTTAGCCATGATTTCCCAGTTGGAGGCCCCGGTGCTCGGCTGAAGATGTTAACTCTCCAGCATTTCTGGTGGGAATGCACTCTTCGCCCCACTTTTCTCATTTTGTCATTAAGAGGTGAAGCGAGGAGGAGGTGGTGGTGGTGCAGGAGGAGCTGGGAGGTCGAAGGAGGCTGCTGGCATGGCACACGCGTTAAAATCAAAGTTGTGTGTGACGGATTAATGACGGTTCATAAAGATATCGCACAAAAAGTTAGGTTTTAGATGTACAGAATGTGTATGGAAGTTTTGTTATAAATTCTGATTCACGATTATGAATCCACACCCCATCAACATATAAGATATGCAAAAGATGTACAGAGAACGGAAACCGCAGTCTCTCTTGTCTCAGATAATAAGCTTGTTTGTGAGTTCTGTAACATTGATTGTTTTTCATTTTTATGAAGTCACAATTACACGCAATAACAACTGAAAGCCAAGATGACTAATTTTTCTATTTTCTGTGAATAAATAGTTTTTCAGCAGCTGCTTTGCAGTATACATACTATCTTTCTGAGGGCAGTATTTGAATAAATCTTGGGTCACAAACAGATGGGAATCATCTGTTTATCATCATACATATGTGGCTTAGGTCATCTTAGACTGAGCCAGAGGTGGGTAAAAATGTATTAGCAAGAAAAGTGTGAATTAAGAATACAGAACGTTCTCTGCGATGTCGCAGAGAACGCACACCAACCGCCTTGGCATCTGACCCCACTTTCTCCCGCCAACATTTAATCAAAACATCTTTTCTTGCTCCTTAACTGTTACCAACTTCCAAAAGAATGTAGCAAAAGTTGCAAGTGAGGTAGCTTCATTTGGCATCATCCTACGTAAGTTCTTTCTTCTTTCTTAGCTTTTGAAGAGGAAGATAAATCTTTTTTTCCCTCTGTTAGAGCAAATACAGTTTTATAGGTTACATTTATTTCTGTTATTATTCTTATATTGTGTTCTGACGAAATCCCATCTTGCATATAGCATCTTGGGGGAAAAAAACAAATGAAATGTATTCATGTTTGTTTTAGGGTTCTCGTGACTGGAAGATCAAAGCAGAGTTATGTCTAAACTTAGGATGATCGTCTTGTCGGACTTTCTGTGAGCTTATACACTTCTTCAAAGAGTATTCTCAAATCACATTTTAACCATCGTTCAACAAAAGGCCCTGTCCTGTCTGGTTCCATACAGTAAGATCTTTGTTTGGACATTATCGAGATAAGCTGTATCTGTGAATAGTCTCCCCTGAATAGATTCATTACAGCTTATGAGATACAGTAAATTGCAATGGCTAGATGTGGGGGCTGTGTTCGTAGAGGAGTGTTCTTTAACTGTAGAACTAGAAAGACTTGGGAGCTGTAAAACAAATCTCTCGCCAACACTTACACCTTTGCTTTGATTCATCAACAAACTTTTCTGCGGCGGTTGTGTCTGTAAGTACACAGAGTTAATAGACATAAACACGGATACAAATTGCGTCTTCCTCCCCATTCGATATGTGTCATCGCTGGTATTAAAGTATTAATGTAGTCTTTAATAGGCATCCCTGTGAATGTGTAGCTTTGCATTACTAAGAAAGTCCAAGACAACCTATCTTCCAGGAAACCTCAGTGAAAACGATCAGTAACAGATAAAAGCCATTAAAAGTTGCCATTCCTAGAGTAAAGATGAGATTCGCAACCATTAGGAAAACACATTGTGAGCCTGTTTGAAAACGCAGCAGAGAATACACCATAGGATGTCAGATCGAAACAAAGGATGTTGAAGGGAGGTTAGGGAAATGTAGCACTTAAAACCAATGACAGATGGAGCCTTTTGAATGTTAATTCAATGATCCTGTTGCCTTCCATGGCAGATGTAGGATTTGCTGTGTGTTGTACTGAACCGAATACGACACAGGAGCACATAGAACCTGGGGAACGAAGCTCACATTTAGCTGATGAATGAGCAGAAAAACTCATTAATATCACAAGGGAAAGACTTCCACTCATGCTGTATTAGCTCTCTTACACCACAGGCACACAACACACACACACACACGCATACATGCTCACCAATGTGTGACAGAGGAGAATGGCATGAATGGGGAAGATAAATAAGTCTGTCTCATGTGTTTGTGATCAACACACATGTTCCCAGGACATGACTCTACCCACCGGATACATCTACCTCCCTGATTACTGCTGATCACTGGGAGGTGGAGGGCTGGTTATAACACAGAGAGGTGGAGGGCTGGTCAGAACACAGAGAGATGGAAGGCTGGTTAGTACACAGAGAGGTGGAGAGCTGGTTAGAACACAAAGAGGTGAAGGGCTGGTTAGAATACCGGGAACGCTAGCGCGTTCGGGAAACAGGAGGTCAACATAATGACAGGAGTACAGGTGGGACCGGAGCACATGGAACATGCCTCGTTTGTTGACTGGTTAAGGGATGGGATATTTGTTATTTGTCCAGATCATTTTGTGATGTATACTCTGCACCTCATTCTACATAGTTTGCGTTGTTGGCCGGTAAAGGATGGATAGAAAATCTTATATAAATAGAACGTAAATTATGTTTTATCACATTAAATAAATGAACGAAACAAACGATTAAATATTTTATTCATTGTAAATGATTCAAATGAACGATGCAAGGCGTGATGTCACTCTGCACACTGAGTGATGACACTGAGTTTATTGTTTATCTGCAGAGTGGAGATGAAATTAATCGGTTTTATCAACAAGGTATTATGGTTCTTGTCAGTGCTACGTTCAACGGTTTTATGTAAATCTATTAGTTCAGGTGTATTAATTAATCCACCAAAAGAGAGGATCCCGCAATACACTGAACTAAATGGTTATAAATATTAAAATGAAACGTGATATTAATAATGCCTTGCTGCTATAGCAGCAGTGTTGATTAATGCTGCATTAAAATTGACCTTATGGCGAAAGAAGGCAGTCATTAGCCAATCGTTTCACAAGTAAGTAAGTAAGTCAACTAAGATTAGTGTGTGTGTGTGTGTGTGTGCGTGCATGCGTGCGTGTGTGCGTGTGTGTCTGTGTGCTGCTGTGAGGGAGTGAGGACACTACTGAGGGATAGAGGAAGCCACTAATGTAGAGAGGAAGCTGCAAAGGGAGAGAGGAAGCTAGGGGGAGTGAGGTTGGGGATAAACACTAGTTGGTAAGATTGTTACCTTCTCTGCCATGAAAATGGAACCACTTTCACACATGAATCATTGATGGAGTGAGATGGGAGAACTCCCTCAGAAATCCGCCTCTTCTCCTCATCCTCCTCTCTCTTTCCTCTTTACCTCCTCCTCTCCGCTTCTCCTGTAATCTGCCGCTTATCCAACCAATCCTCTCTCCTTCTCTCCTCTCCTCCACCTCTGTCCTCCTGCTCCTCCTCCTCCTTCTCCTCTCTCCTTTTCTCCGCCCCTCCTGCTCGTCCTCCTTCCCTCATCTCTCCTCCTCTTCTCCACTGCTGTTCTCCTGCTCCTCCTCCTTCTCCTCTTATCTCTCCTCCTCTTCTCCACTGCTGTTCTCCTGCTCCTCCTCCTTCTCCTCTCATCTCTCCTCCTCTTCTCCACGCCTGTCCTCCTTGTCCTCCTTCTCTTCTCATTTCTCCTCCTCTTCTCCACTCCTGTCCTCCTCCTGCTCCTCCTCCTACTCTACCTAACCCTTACCAGCAAATCATGCTAATGTCCACATGAATATCGCTGTTACAATAAACATTTTGTTGAAATAGTGTGGTAATATTTCTGTGCATTATTCATTAAGTAAGACAAATGCAAGCAAGCAAATAGCACATGCATACAGAGAGACACACACACACACGCGCACACACACACACACACACTTTTAGTGTCATTGGCAGTTTTCATGTCGACCACAATGTGTTCCATGCCCCTCTGTGGTAGTAAAGGGAAACTACTTTTTCTGTGTTAGGGCTCGTCCAGTAGTAACACTTGTAGAACAGTGGATAATCCTGAGGGTTGAGCGTTGGTTTGCCAAACCAAATCTGGTAAAACCTTCTCATCAATGCCTCCTGTGTTTTTGTTTTCATTATGATCAGAAGACTTGAATCACATGTACATTACGCATAATGAACATAATTCACCGTTGTAATATATGTAGGTGTATAGACTACATAAAGTAAGATGTATTTGATTTATCCCAGATGGGGGGGAAAAGGTGGATACGTGATATGTACGTAGGCGTTGACATATTGTGTTTTAGGCTCTTTAAAGTTTACAAATGATTTAACATATATATAACTGTTGGAGCACACGCTCAGTAGAAGTAGTAGTTCCTCTCACGAGGCTTCCTCTAGAAGTTGGTAGCTGGAGAGATGTGAGTTAGCGGCTTTTTCCCGAGGTCGCCATCAGATGGCGGCTAGCAATTCGGAGCGACAGCCGCCGCAGGCCGGGCGCTAGGACGAGGTTAAAGGTCAGCGCTACCATCTGGCCGCCAGCAGCGTGCTGAGCTAACACGGGGCGAAGGAAACGACCCGCCTGCCACCGGGTCACCAAACACTCGACACTCTGAGGTGTCATGGCCCACGTCGTTAGCGCAGACCAGGGAAGACACGGCCGGGTTGCCGCCGTGGCGAGCGCTAACACACAGCTAGCACTGCTGCAATGCTAGCCCCCCCGCTGGAAGCTAGCCCCCCTGCCGTCAGCTAGCCGAGGGGAACTAACGAGAGATGAGGAGGCTGGCCGAGGGGGGAGGGAATGCAAGCTGGGCGAGGAGATTGAGAGACTTGGTGGTGGTGGGTGGTGGAGGGGGGGCTGATGGGTTGTATGGGTGTGGGGGGGGGGGGGGGGGGTACTTCAGAGGAGGCTTGGACAAACTAGGACAGAGATTGGGAGCTGAGAGAGGCTGGCTGGATGCTGGTCCCTGGGGAAACGGAGGAGGGGTAAGACTAGCAGAACTCCTTCTAGCTTCAGGTCTCCGAGGTCATCACTGTAGCTGGAGCTATCAACCAGCATAGCAGCTAGCGCTAGCAGCTACTGAGACTGTGGACTGTAGTGTAGTTAACCTGTATTCCCTTACCGGTAAGCGTGAAAGGCAAGATAAAAATAATAATTTGAGTGGCAAGGGGGGTAAGTTACTTAACTATTGTAATGTTAAACTATGATAATGGTAAACTGTGTTAATGGTAAACTTTGGTAACCACCGTTGAAATCCAGATATAACATGATATTCCATCCGACATTCCCAATCGGCACGTTCACACAATGGTTTTCAGTTCTGGTTTAAATATTAAATTGTTTGTTTGCATGTGTCATTTCCTGTTATTGTTTTGTTGGATGACATTTCATAGGCGCGGTGTAAATCCAAAGACAATTAAGGCTAACTGAATAATGTAACGGGCCAACGTGTGAGTTCTGTGTATCCCACACCGGATGGCTTGTCATACAATAACACATGCAGCAGAGCTATTTAATAATTTAGCGTGTAATAAATGTCTGCTGGGTTTTACAGCCAGGGAACAGAGGCGATCTCAGAGCTATAGCTGTGAACGCCGACCCCCCCCACCCCCCATCTCTCTCTCCGTTATCCTGACTGTTATTCATGCGTTACGGATGCCCAGCGATCCGCCACCGATGATAAACAAAGAGCAGCTTGTCACTCACGCGCTGGCAGACATCGGGCGTCTGGACGCCCGATGGACGCCACACACGCCGTCATAACACCAGTGAACCGGTGCCAGAGACGCGGGGACACGGCCAAGATCTGTCTCAACGGTTAGGCCCTTCCAACTGGCTCCCGACGTATTTATTTATAAGTACATCTAATGAATCTTTACTTTTCCATAATACATTGAATAGAGACGGGTTGGTGTGTCAGAGAATATCTATGGTGTTTTCAATTTACTGAGGACTACATATTTCAGATTTCAGAATCTCAACAGGTTTTTTTTCTTTTGAATGATGTTGAAATCCTGTTCAGTCAAATTTGCCAGCAGGCTGAAAGCACTGGCAGGCGTACCGTCTAGCGGGCTAAAAGCTATAGAGCTAATATAACTAGGGGTCTAGTAATTAGAGTAAGCAAAGAGATATATCACCTAATGAGATGGGTGGGTAGATGGGTTGTACTCTATGAGATGGGTGGGTAGATGGGTTGTACTCTATGTGCTTAGAGTACAACAAGTTAAGTTTGGCTTTAATCTCAGAGACGGCAACTCCAAGATCATGCTCCACGTGATTTATTTGTATTTTTTTGTACATTTTTTGTCTACTTCCGTGTCGAAAAAAGGTGATCGTATCATATGGTTCCGGGACTGTTTCATCGGAAATACTTGTTAAAGTGTTCCTGAAGAAGCAGTTTGACTTCCACACTGTAAAAACGATAACTTGAAATTGCTGGTCTTAAAAGGATTTTTATGTTGAGTGAATATAAAACTACAAGTTGTACTGTAAACTGTTTATTTGAGCTGTTTCAACTAACTTCCAAACGTTTCTGGTTAAAAGTTGATCTCACTCCATAAACTGAGTTGGCAAAATAAACAAATAAGAATTGAATCCTATGGTTCTTCCCATGCGTTAGCGCCCGGAGGTGGTGGAATAGGTGGTTGATTTCATGCATGTTATTATTTCACTCCTCCCCTGTCCCTCTTAAAGTGCTCGGGCCCGGTTTTGCTGTGGGACAGGAGGTCCGGAGACTGGTGGGCGAGAGGAGTGGGAGTGTGTATGAGTGTTGGTTGGAGATAGCTGGTGGTGGTTGAGTTTTTGTTGTTTTTGGTTGTTTCTACTTGTTTTGGATTGATTGGTTATTGATTGATTTATTTTGATTGTTTTGATTGTTTCTTTGGTACAGAATCCCATCTAGGTGGGCTTTTGTTTTAAGGGGGAGGGATGTGATGACCCAGGTGGGTCTTTGACCCTGCCCCTGCTGTTTGTGCCTGTGTTGCTCTCCCTACTAATTAGGAGATTGTCAGCAGGTGTGGGTTGGACCGGGAGCGCAGTCTATAGAGCCTGCCCAGACAATAGACCTGAGGGGTATTCCATCAACCAGGCTAAGCACAAAGCCGGGCTTATTTCACTTAGCTGGGCTTCTTTCAGCTAGAGTTTAGTTCCATGAACGTGACTTAAGGGAATCTCCGCTAAGTAACCATGGCAATTTATCCGACCAAACTAACCTGGTCGGGAGCAGGTTAACTGTCAGGCTAACTTGAGCGGTGTTGCAGAGAAGTCCATCTGTCGGCAACAATTGTACCATCAGAAGGTTCCGCCAAGCCTAGTCCTCACGATTTTGTCATAAATGTACATATGAAGTACAAACAGCGTATATTTTCACTAAGGGTCTAAGATTAAATGATGCAAATGAAATAATTAAATTGCTATCTATTGTTACTGTGGCTATTTTTTCAACACATTTTTACACAAATCTATGTATTATCGCGTAATCAGGAATCAGCGGCTGGGTGAATGGTCTAGCACTTGCCCTGTGATACGTGCGATCCGAGTTCGCGTCCAGAGTATTTCATAGTATTCTTGGCGTTGGCTTCATTTTGTAATTCCCTTTATTAATTTTATTAATTCCCTAATTAAGAATATTCAAAGAAATGGAAAATGAATGGCATGAAAAGTTTTTTGATTTCTCTAGTAATCCTTCCTATATTACTAATTATGTGGGGCTTGAACCCCGGACGACTGGGTGCAAGTCCGACACGTTAACTCAGCCTCCCTGTTTTTATTAATGGTTACGGTGTTCCCTTTTTGAGTTATTATATGCTTGTACTCCTCATAGACCTCCACAAGCAGCTTCTGTTCGCCGCTGGAAAAGATCCCGCTCGGTCCTTTTCGGACATTTGATCCATGATTCGACATTCATGGTTCTGGGCTGGTTACATATCTCGTGAACGTGTGTAATCCAGGATAACATTAGCCTGGCTTTAACTAACCTGAGCAAGGCGCAGCTGAACTGTGTTGATGGAACGGCTTAAGCCTCGAGTGGAAGTTGGCGCTAGTTCTAACGCGCTAGTTCTTAATCAACTAAGCGCCACTTTCGTTAGCGACTTTGATGGAATACCCCTCTGGCTTCTCCCTCCTCCAGGCATTTGATTTCCTTTGGTCCTTTGTTTGTAACACATGGACTGATCTTCACATGACCTTTTTGGTTACTACATTTATACTGACTTGCACCACACTTCTTCTTATTACATTTATTTCTAAATTAATTCTTTATTGTTGTTGAAACAGCGTGGTCTCCCCAGTTTATGTTGCATGCAGCCAGCATGCCACATATGGGATCCTATGAATCCTATGGCATCCTAAGTTTGAAAGCTGTTTATTACCCTCATGGTGAAAAATAAACAAAATGCAAAATGGTTTAAAATGAAAAAGCTGGTTTATTCTCTTTTTGTGTAATTGTTCATAGGATTTCCTTTGTAAGAATAACTCAAATTGGATGTTTTTGCACATGAATGATTCAATATAATATTGCCTTAGAATTATTAGTGTACAACTAGAATTGTGAAGTTATTTGGACCAAAAGTTGTCTCAACTTTGAAATTAACTGGTACAACTATAAGAATTAAGTTGGCACAACTGTGTGATATTTTCTTCAAAAGGTAGAAGTTTGAGTTTACATGAAAACCCCAAAATCCTGTGCAGACAGTTGCCTTGACATTTCAAGTTAAATTCACCTTTTATTTTTTACAGTGGAGTTGGTAGTAACATTCAGTTGGTTTTCCTCCATGGATTCTTACAGTTCAGGAAACATCGGTCCAACTTATCTCAACTCGTGCTGTCCAAAGTAAAATTTTCCTCCTGGATGTGTACATTATCGTCCATCAATAATGGTTCAGATAAGCTATATAGAAAAAGTAATAATAATTAAGTTCTGAAAATAACCTTGCAACTCCCAATTGTCTCCCCCACCAATAACCCCTAATCTGGGAACCCCTGGGCTAGATTTGCTAGCGTCTCTGAGCTCTCCTGCGGTTGCTTCTTAACTCAGGGAGCAGTGTTAATCTGGTTCAGGTGTGGGGCCCTCGATGGACATGACCCCGGGCCCCAACACCTCTAAAGGATTCCTGTCTCCGATGAGAGTTAGACGACTGAGGAGAGAAAAGAGAATCGCTGTCGGCTGGTAAACATTAGCCTAGCCCCACTGTCCTGGAACAATGTCTTGGCAGAGAAGAGCGATGGACAGAGTGAGAGAAAGGGAAAGAGTGAGATAGACAGACAGAGATAGAGATAGAAAGAGAGACAGAGATATAAGAGTGGGAGAGGGAGTGAGAGATGGAGACAGGGATAAAGCAACGGAGAGAGAGAGAGATAGCCGAGAGAGGGAGGGAAAACAACTGTGTGTGTTTTGTGAATTATAAAAGTGATTAATGTTGTGAGGGAGGCCAGCTAATTAGAGAGACCACAGCAAAGTCTCTTTGACCCAGTCTCAGTTTATCGCATTTCAGCAGCAAATTGGCCTCAAAAAATGATTTGCATTATCGATTATGCAGCAGCTGTCAGAGAGAGGTTATCAGACAATGGGCTGATAACGGCCCAGACACGTCTAATGTGTGGTTTTAGGAAGTGACTCGATTACACACATTTACTGGAACAAAACAGAAAACTGCCCTAGAAGTATCTGTGGTTCGATCATGCAGCAAACCAAAAGTGTTTTTCACTTAGCAATCAAACAAAAACAAGTCAAACCAAATCATTGAAAAATTCTTGAAACTGTTTCTCCTCCGTTTTGCAGTTGCTGCTTTAATGTTTGTAAAAGCTCTCCCTGTGTGTCTGAACATCTCTGTTGCGTCAACATGCCTCTTAGTGTCCGTTTCATGTTTCCTTTTCCCCGATACATTTATCTGTCTCTCTCACTGCCGCTGCCGTCTGAAAAGAGCTTATTAAATGTAGCACAGTGATCAATGCCAATAATAATAATAATATTGCAAGTTATGTATAACACCTTAAAAAACAAGGTTTACAAAGTGCTTTTGCATGAAATATACAAAACTGAAGGTTCAATGCTGTCTGAACATATCAGGGCTCGATCATTAGGAATCATTCAATAGCGATAATTTGTCACTTCAGATTTTAAAAAGTGTGGATTGTGTTGTACACGTCGAGAAATACCTATCATTCTCTGAGATAATGCACAGCAGTTCTACGTAAATCCACATGCCCCCCGGCTGACGCTGTAACACTGTATACATAATATATATAACAGACAGACAGACAGACAGATAGAGACAGAGAGAGGATAATGAGAAAGAGGGAGAGGGTGGAGAGTAAGAGAGGTAGAGAGAGAGAGAGAGAGAGAGAGAGCGAGAGAGAGAGAGAGAGAGAGAGAGAGAGGTGGTATGAGAGTGTACACCAGATAAGGGTTTTGTGTCGAGACAGCACCCTAAACCGGTTATCATCGCATTCACACGCCTCGCCCCCTCTCTCCTCCAGCCTGGCAGGGGGAAGGAGCTCCATCTCCTCCCAGGGATGAGCACCCTGGCCTGGGTAGAGTCTGGCAAGGGAGGGGGGCTGGAGGATTTGATAGGGGGCTAATCCTTGCACACCCCCAGTAACACACCACACAGAAGGAGAGAGAGGGAGAGTGAGAGAGAGCATAGGAGATGAGGAAAGTGAGGAGGTGAGGATAGAGGCACAGAAGATAAAGAGAGGATGGAGACGTGACAAACTGAAGAAGTGTTGAAGTGATGATGTCATCGTGATGAATCTGCTGACAACTGAGAGCCGGAGCCCAATCAGAATGTGCTCACTCAGGCGTATGTGTGTGTATTTATGATGTCTCTGTGCGCTGTTGCATGCTTGTTTGACTGCATGTGATTGCGTTTCTTTGCCTGCATGCATGTGTGTGTGTGTGTGTGTGTGTGTGTGTGTGTGATTCTTGGTGTGTGTGTGTGTGTGTGTGTGTGTGTGTGTGT
>NC_140282.1:14230042-14235042 GCF_964030765.1 Micromesistius poutassou
CACACACACACACACACACACACACACACACACACATACACACAAACACATACACACACTATCTCCATTCACACACAATCCCACATTGTCAGCAGACGTGTAGATGTGCTGCAGGCAGCTCAACCTTGCTGTCATCCCTCTGAGAGGCGGGGCTTATGAGAGTTTGAGCTGACAGTGAGACTCCAGTGAGTCCTTGGTGAAACCTGTCAATCAGCCACTGAGGGCTGCTTATCAAAGGGGGCGGGGTTTGTGTTCGTCCTCTTTATAAAGGATGGGAGGTGTTGATGCCATGGTTTTGACCGTGACAACTTAGAAATGGAAAGTTGTGTTCTTTCCCTCCTGTATTTTACAATTATTATAAATGATTTCTACATTATTATTATTATAGATCTCTACATATTTTACCACACCGTATAGTACAGCGGTTTACAATAGCAAACAGTAAACACTACATAGTATACTATTATATTCATGTAGGAAAAAGATGAGGCACACATATTAACTTTTTTTTTCTGTTCTGATGCACAGTAATGTCAGAATAATAGGGTTCACTGCTCTCTGTCACAAAGCACAAATCTGTGAATAGTACATGTGTGTTCGTGTGTGTGTGTGTGTGTGGGGGGTGGGGTTTGTGTGTGTGTGAAGTCTATGGCCCGAATGTCTTTGTTTGTGTGTGTGTGTCTGTGTGTGTGTAGTGTAGTGTGTACAGGCACGTGTGTGTGTGTGTGTGTGCGTGTGTGTTTGTACCATGTGTGTATGCGTGGATGTGTGTGTGTGGCTGTGGCTCTCTTAATATACGTAAAATGTCCCGTAAAATATACGGGACACAGAAGGGCAGGTAACCCATAGAACGTCTGAAATTAATTCAATTAATTAATAAAACAGCAGCCAGCTTCCTATGATATCAGCCAATAGAGGAGGAGAGAGAGACCTGCGGTGTCAGTGGCGGCAGATTAAAATTATATTTATTTATAAAAGATATTTTATCCCTATTGCCATGACACCTTGAACCAGAAGGTTAATGTCGGTTGGAAAGGCTTTGCTGAATTCTATTGTAAAGTACACTAGTCACATCTAACAAATTTCCACTTTGGACTATAAAATGTATATATATATATATATTTGACTATTTTACCATTCATCGTCTGTTATGTTAACGTTGAAATAAGCAGAAAGTAGGACTGCTGTCTCCGTCATTATTAAACCAAAAGGCTTCTCCTTCACCCCAAGAGGTCAAACGTCGTCATTCTCTCTATGTAGCTATGTCTGTATATGGATATAGAAATAAATATCTCATTAGAGTAACGCTTCACCAATATTCTTTTTCCTGACACCTCTGCTAATGCTGTCCTCCCTTGTGCTCGCCGGCTATTTAGAGAAAAGCGAGTGGGTCATGTTAGAGAGACAGAACAACAACAGTAGCAGCAGCAGCTGGGTGCTAGCAGAAGAGACGTGGAGTAAAGCTCTGCTATCAGCTCCGCCATATGCGTTTCCGAGAGCAGCACCCCAAACCACCGAGCGTCGCCGCGCCAGATGTTCCCTCCTGTATCGCTCCAAACGTTTTCCCCATAAACCGGGAACGCTGCGCTGCACTACAGTATGTGGCAAAGCAAACAGCATATTGTACGTTAAAACAAATGTTTTTCCTTCTCCTCTCTCTCCTCTCTTTTTTGTTACACAGCTATTTGGATGCTGAACAAATGTAGGAGCGCTTGCACACTGCCAGGGGAGTTGGTGGTTGGAATTAGTTGTGTGGATCTTTGTATCCTGAGAAGAAGCCTATGCAACAAATACACAAGTGTGTCACATCGATATATTGATTTTATTTAAGTGATTGATTGAGGACGAAAAAGTAATTGTACGGCTACGGCTATGGTTACACAGAGGCCCAGAGGTCCTCAGCTTGGCAGCGACGGGAGCGTGCGTGTGATATAGTCTTTGTATCCGCATAGCAGTGAGGAGTGCAGACGCCCGCACCCGCGTCTAAGACCCTCAGAGCAATGCTGAGCTTTCACATCCGTCTCTGCGGTGGTCTCATCTGATCTGCTCTAGCACTGACAGACCATCATGTCGTTATGTTGACAACACCCCGTTGGAACCCTGGGGGGGTGGGGGGGGGGGGGGGGGGGGGGTCACGTGATCAGCCATGATGGAGGCTGATGCGTGGAATGCTGTCGGAGCAGCCGGGCCGCGATGACCTCTCCCTAGGGTGCGTTGGTTGGGGGAGGGAGGAGGGGAGGGGGGGGGGGGGTGGGGGGGTGGGGGGTTAGAGTATGGGAGACAAGAGGAGCTGAGCCAGCTGTTTCTTACACAAACTCCGCTGTCGTTCCCCTCCCAAACCTCCAAGGAAGCCCAGACACCCTTGTTGTGTCCTCTATCGCTCGTTCAGACTCGTTCAGTCCATACCATGGTGTGTGATAGGCGCGATAGGCAATGGGGTCAGAGGAAACTTCCATAAGGTCAGGGGTCACGTGGTTAAGAGTAGAGCTGGAGATTGTGCCTCTGGTCAGTGTCTGGATGACTCACATGCTCAGGGTCTAAACCGCTCTGTACAAGGTTTACACCACTAGGGTCTATACCACTATCTACATGATCTACACCACTATGGTCTAAACCACTATCTACTGGGTCTACACCACTACGGTCTAAACCACTATCTACAGGGTCTAAACCACTATCTACAGGGTCTACACCACTATGGTCTAAACCACTATCTACAGGGTCTACACCACTACAGTCTAAACCACTATCTACAGGGTCTACACCACTACGGTCTAAACCACTATCTACAGGGTCTACACCACTAGGGTCTAAACCACTATCTACATGATCTACACCACTAGGGTCTAAACCACTATCTACAGGGTCTACACCACTACAGTCTAAACCACTATCTACAGGGTCTACACCACTACGGTCTAAACCACTATCTACAGGGTCTACACCACTAGGGTCTGAACCACTATCTACAGGGTCTACACCACTACGGTCTAAACCACTATCTACAGGGTCTACACCACTACGGTCTAAACCACTATCTACAGGGTCTACACCACTAGGGTCTAAACCACTATCTACATGATCTACACCACTAGGGTCTAAACCACTATCTACATCATCTACACCACTAGGGTCTAAACCACTATCTACAGGGTCTAAACCACTATATACAGGGTCTACACCACTAGGGTCTGAACCACTATCTACAGGATCGACACCACTATCTTCAGGGTCTGCATCATTATCTACACCACTAGAGTCTAAACCACTATCTACAGGCTTTACACCTCTAGGATCTCCACCACTATCTTCAGAGTCTGCATCATTAACTACAGGGTCTACACCACTATCTAAAGGGTCTACACAATTTAGTGGGTCTGGGATCTCTTGAATCACTTTATTGAGAAAGGAAGGGGAAGGGTGGCAGAATGGAGATGAATTGATACTGCATTGCGAAGTGGAGAGTAAATTATTCAATGTATTTGTGTGTGTGTGTGTGTGTGTGGGGGGGGGGGGGGTCTGTGTGTTTCTGTGTGTTTGCACATGCATGCGAGGGGTGTGATTGTGTGTTTTTACAGTTTCTCTGCAACAAAAGTCAATGTACTTAAAACGTAGACAGGTTTGTTTGATTGATATGTAGTGTATTAAAAATTGGATGTGTCGCTTTGTTTATTGTGTGTGAGCAAGAGAGAGGGATAGAGAAAGAGAGAAGCGGATAAAATTATATATATATATATATATATATACAAATAGAGAGTAGTAGAAAGAGAGAAAGAGGAAGAGAGGAAGAGAACGATATAATAACGGTATAATATCTGATACCTCTGCTCAGCTCCAGAATGCTAATTATATTTATATTCCACAAAGAGAAAGTATATATATGTAAGATTACCCTTTGGGGAATATTCCTCCACTTTGAATTAGGGCGCACTAGAATCAAATACTATGAATTTTTATTCTTCTTAATGAAGAAAAGGCTCTGTGGAAACAGCCGGGCCCAACTTGATTAAAGTGCAGTGCAGATTCTATAGATCACAGTCGGAGCTGCAAGGGCTGCTTTTAAATAGCCGTCCATTTAACACAGCGTTACGTTCTTAATGGCAAGGTGATAATGCCGTCTTCATCCTGGGAAGAAAGCGCTCCTGATGTATGCTTCTGAGTTAAAGCGGCGCTAGAGATCTTTACGACTGTAAGGAGGTACCGTCGATTTCAGTAATGAGTCAGGCGTCTGAAATGTGTAGGAGGTTGGAGGCGGGGTGCCTAGTGGTAAGGAGGGGTAGTGCAGGGAGAATGACGCTATGCTGTTTCAAATGGTCGCATGGAGAGGATGGTCTCATGGATCCGGTTATAATGACAGCTTTCCAGAGGTCTGGCCGTCACAAGGCATTCCTAGAAGCTCTTAAATGTGCTCCATCATTCAAGTGGTTCTAGTTATTATTCCGAAGAACAAGAAATAGATAGACAAACATTTTAGATTAATGTTTCCCTTCCGAGCTAAACGTGGTGAGACATATTTTCACTAAGTGGTTGAATGAATTTTATCACTTGGAGATAATTTGGCATGCCAGCTTGTCTTACAGGGAAAAGCTAATTGAAAATATGTGAGACAGGGGGAGGGTTGATGCGCTGGACAGAAGCTCCCGCTGGGATGGTAAGCGTCTCCCCCGAGACTCCACTACAATACAAACATCTGTTGGGGAACGCTCGCTTTTCTTTATTTTCTGAGTGTTTCTTTCACGGAACTATCGTGACTACTTCCTCTCCTTCTCTGGCCCCAATCATAAGCACACAGTCACGTGTTGCAGATAATCTTTGATGCGGTGGCAGGATAGGATAGTCTAGTGGTTAGGGTGTAGAGTAGGGTACTTGACTCCCAGCAAACGTTTCAGGGTTCGATCACTCATATCCGAGAGTCCACTATAGGCCATCCTTGAGCAAGAAACCCTAAGCCATCCTGCTCCTTAATGTCATGTATCTGAATATATATTGTCACAGGTTGC
>NC_140282.1:14240042-14300042 GCF_964030765.1 Micromesistius poutassou
CACTAACTGGGCTGAAAGTAAAACGGATCACACATCGCTTTTCTCACAAACTTTATTTAAGACAACAAATACACCAAACCAGGATGTATCACAGGCGTCATATAAGATCGATCGTACGCTCACGCCTGGTTGATTTGGGAAGAGCTGCATAGAAAAGTCATTCTGAACTGAAATGGAATCCCATTTTTTTACCTCTCCCCTGTGTTTTCTGAAATTGGTCATCCGTATTCCACTAGTAAAGACAGACGAGGTGGTCTTGGTGTTAGTAAAGGTTATTATAGAAAAGGTCCTTATATACCTGGTTATATATTTATTTAGTTCTGTCATTAATACTTTACTAGTACATACATGCTAGTTGGAGGAGCGTGCTGTCATGCTAGAGGGCGAGCCAGGCAACATGTTAACATGCTAGTGGTAGAGACGCAGGGAACATGAGAATATGCTAGTAGTGGAAACTAAGGGAACATGCTAACATGCTAGTAGTTGACACTCATTCATGCTAACATGCGTGTGGGAGAGACAAGGAACAGGCTCACATGCTAATGGAAGGGACAGGGAACATGCTAACATGTTGGTGGTAGAGACAGGGAAAATAGTATCATGCTAGTGATGGATACAGGGGACATCCTAGTGTGAGGAACAATGCAACATGCTATTAGAAGCTAAGATCATGAATTTACAAAATGTGGCATCGACTCCCAATCACTTGTAAGCACTTTGAAAAAAAAATAGAACGATGTTCATTGTTTTGCATGTGATTGGTTTAGAATGACAGCTCATTAAAATAATGTAAATCATTCTTAATAAATCCTCTTATAGCCAATGGGACGCTCTATGTATCATTATGCAATGTTTTGTAATTATTGCTCCTCCAGATTAAAGCAAATTTGCAAATTAGAAAATTTGGGCAAACATGCCCACCCCCTCCATCAAAGTGTGATACACAACCCATGTGTGATGAGGTGTAAACATGTGAGAAATGGCGTGACGGCGCGTGGTTGAGCTGGGCTAACGTGGCTAACAGTCTTAACGTCCTTGACAAGTTCACAGTTTGCAGAGCAGCAAATTTAATTTCCATGGCTGGAAATTTCAAAGGTATCACCTGGTGTAATTGCCAGACTAGTGAATCCATAAATCATTGTTCAGTAAGGTCATCTTGTAATTTCTTCTCTAATGCTGGCATTTATTTTCCTCGCCTCCCCTCCTTCTACTGGTTTCATCTCACCAGGTCATTTGAAAGATTAATTGCTGCCATCTTCAAAAACAACAAATTAGTTTCACTCATGTACCTACGTAAAAAAAAATAGAGGATTGCCAAACATATCAACTGTTACACAGACCAAGAGCTTTCTGGGAATCTCCCTTGCTCTCGCCCTCGCACTCTCTCTCACTCTCTGTCTCTCTATCTATCTATCTATATCTATATATATATATATATATATATATATACACACAGATTGTGCATAAAAAAAGAAACACATAAAATCTACATATAGGACCTACTAATATATGTAAATGGGATCAAGAGACTATATCTCTACACCTTCTCTCTCTCTCTCTCTCTCTCTCTCTCTATCTATATATATATATATATATATATATATATATATATATACATTGATGGGAGATGCGTGTGGTGCACCTGTCTGTGTGTGTGTGTTGACCAGAACTCGTTCTAGACAAACTGCAGACAATATTGGTTGTTATTGAAGCGCTGCTTCAGAGGCTGTGCTGGCTGCCCTCCCACTCACAGATGGATATTGGATGTGGCTTCTGGGCTGAGCAGACTTCCAGCGCCGATGTGATGGACACTTAATTACTTGGCTGACACAAGTTATCCGCCACCTGCACCCAACACGCGCCAGGCCCTCACCTCCACCCCCCTCTCTCTCCAGGAGTCATCCTCTTCTCCCATGTTTTTCCTATCACTCCATCCGGCTGTTGTCCTTTTCTTTCTTTAGCTCACTTGTTATTCTTTCTCTCCTTCATTGCCGCTACATTCAGGAAGTATTTGTTGTAGTTTGTCCTGTGTGACACTGCCCCTGGGTACTGTAGTCCTCTGCTGGATGCTAGGTCACCTGTAATGATTCATATGATCTAACTAATTAGGCCTTCTCTCCGGTGACATGGCCGCACGACGCCCGCCAAGCCAATAAGCCGGCGGAGCACAAGACAGGCTGCCAACCTTATTCTACCAGTTAGGAGCTCTCAAAAAGCTACATATTGACATATTGCTTTCCTGTTAAAACCAGTATGGAAAAAATTATAACAAAAAAGAAGCTCTTAAAGACCCTTAAAAAACGAACCATTGTATTAAAATAGTTTAGAGGTCTCAACAATGAGTTATTCGATAGTTTAAAGGTCTAAAAACCAATTTATTCTACCAGTTTAGAGCTAAAAATACCCAACTTTTCTACAAGTTTAGAAAACTCTAAAACCCAACCATTTTTACCAGTTTAAGAAAGCTCTGAACCCCAAAGTATTTGGTATTATTTATAGCTTAGAAATCTTAAGTCAAAACTCCACGGCCGTGTCGGTAGAGATGCTAAAAAATATGTCTGAATTTTAACATCCAAAATTGATATCCTATTTGAAGTGAGCAAAAATACAGCCATTCGTGCTCGGTCAGCTTTTCTCAATTAAAATCATATTAGTCTAGTTATTGTTTGTGTTGTGATACAAATATGAGGCAAAATTCACACTCTGCATGCTTTGGGATTAATATGAACAAATTCAATCATAACCAGTTTAGAGAGCAAATCCATCCCAGATCCTGGTTCATTTATCCTGCTAGTATGAAGATGCTTTGGACATATGGCTGTTAGCTAAACAATTTAAACAAGGAGACAACATGGATTAGGGTGCCAAACAGCAACAGTGTGTGTAGACAACACAAGATGTTGGTCTATCTTCTCATGACCTTCTCAACAACCATCTCCTCTGCTCACACTACATGTTGCTGATTAAAAGGAAATGGTAATTTAACAATTCTGTGTGACAAGTTAGGCAGCAAGGGCCTATTTTTCCAAGCCTACTGTATTTCTGTAATTCAATTTCCCTTTAATAGAGCGCCAGGGCCTGTCCCCCTCAGGTGGCTATGAATAAGTTTACGTGTAGGCAGAGCGGCTCTGAAATTACAATTATTACCGCAGAAGATGTATCTCAACAGTGCAATTACTTGGCTCTCAGGGGATTAACAAGACTCGTTTTATTATCAGACTCCTGGAGGGCCTCGGTAACGACCAACACCAAGAATTATGTCTGCCTCATAGTGTAGTACACATCTTCCTCCCTTCTATCTCTCTCTCCTTCCATCCCTTCCTCTCTATCTTTATCCTTCTTCATCTCTCTCTCTCTTAATCGCTCTCCCTTTTTCTAAATATCTGCCGTCCTCTATTGCTCTCTGCCATTCTCCCTCTCTCTCCATCTCCCTGTCTCACTCTCTATCTTTCCCTCTCTTTACAGCTGCCTCTCTCCTGCAATCGCTCCCTCCCTTTCTTTCTCTATCTCTCGCTCCTTCTCTTTCTCGCTCTCTCTTTTTTTCTGTTCTCTCTCTCTCTCACTTACCTCCCACACTTTCATAACAGAATAATAATTCTATTAGTCTTTTGCAGTACCTCACGCAGTTTGTGTATGGTGCTTTGCCTGCCGATGCTAATGTGCTGCTGTGTGCGTGTGTGTATGTGCGTATGTGTGTTTGTGTGTGTCAGTGTGTGCCTACGTGTGTGGGCTTGTCCACAGAAGGCAACACAGCATCCATTTTAAGAATGCCTCTTTTCCATGTAGTGCCCATGGATGACGCACTTCACCACGAAAACAAAATGAAAGTGTTCTGAGCTCTGAACAATGCGCTTTAGCAGACATGGGATTTCAGAAAGGCAGACTGTGTTATTAAGTGATTAATATAATTAGAGAAATGCAGAGGTAATTACAGTCACATGTTGATTGGTCTGTTTTTAGGGCACCCATACAATAATAATTCTGATATGAATATAATGTATATATAGTAATTATTATTATATAAAATATATTAATAAAGATTTTCCTAGTTTTCGTGCTTAAATTAAATGAAAATATTATTATAAATATAATTTAATGAAAATATTATAAAACAAATATTGTCCGGTTTGATTGTGTCACCTCACCTGGGTACATGCTCAACCATTAATATGCATGGCTTCATTGTTGCTTTGGTATTCAAGGTGATATTTTCATGTTATGTTTAATTTTAGTCTGGCCCTAATTGCTACAGAGGTAAAGCACAATCTTGATCCTACTGGGTTTCAACAGCAGAAGAGGCCTACACAGATAGCCGGAGCAGGCATGACCTTGTTGAATGCTAAATGAACATACTTAAATCAATAATTTATTTACATCCTTTATGTATACAGCCTGTGGGGTGTTGATTAATAAAAATCATGTAGCGGCTGCTGTGTTTTGTTTAGTGTATGTAAATGAGTTGTTGGGTTAGAAAAACACAATTTAGTTTAGTGAGACTTTATTTAACACCTATCTAGCTTATAAATTTGTTAGCTAATGTTGCAGAAACTTAAGAGGGTGAGGACGTAGTGTATAAGGCCGCACACAGCACACTCCAACTGATGATTTTGCTGGTAATAGATAATATCTTCATCCTATGAATGATTGAATTCATTGTTGTCGTTTTGTTTTCAGAACCCCTTCTGTTCATCGGAACAGGGCTGTGTGATGTGCTTAACATGCTGTTAACAGCTGTTTTACAGCAACATTCTCTCGTTTTTAATTATCCTTCCAAGTTGAAAGTGGAAGAATGACAGCTTAGTACATGACATCGCAGCAGGACCAGGCGAACCAAAGCTTTCTGAATGGCAGAGAACAGGTTGAAGATCCAGGGTGCATCTCAGGGTGGCTGGGCGGGGGATAAGGTGAAGTCACAATACTTGGTCTTGGTTTACAGCCCTGCCCTCTTCCCCCACTTCCCCTCCCCCACTCTGTGTGTTCCGGAAGACAGCGGGAGAACACATTACACACCATTCGATTTGTGCCGTGGAGCTGCTACACTGTGCGGTAAACATGACCATTATAGGTTGCCTTCGGTCGCTGCCTGTGCGGTCAAACCAGGCACTCACATTGCGTTGGAAAGAAATTCCTCATGCGTGTTGATGTGTGGCTGTGGATGTGTTGGAGCATAGGTGTTTCACTGGTGACCCTAACCTTGTGGCAGTCTTACCCGTTTCCTTGTCTTATATGCCCTGAGATGTGTAGGCGGGCAGTGGAGTCGGTTTGAGGACAGGACCTTCCTGTGTTTGTCTCTCTCACACCTCAATGTGTCTTAGTCTGTTCTAACGATCGGGACACTAACTGAAATGTATTGAAGCGCGTGGCAGGAAAGAGCAGAAATCGGGAGTGACTTCTGGGACGACAATGAGAAGGCACGGCTCAGTGATCGAGAGAACGGTTGCGAGGGAGCAGGAGAGTAAGCATTGTCACAAGCAGGCATCCAGTTGTCATGGGAACTCTGTGGCTTCATTGGGCTGCAGCACGTTCTGCTGCCGTCGGTGGCTTGGCATTGCCGGCGTAGCGCTGGGTTATCGTCCCTGCAGCCGCTGTGCTGCTGACGGCGCTCGTGATGTAATTACCTGTGTGCACCTCCCCAAGTCTCTGGCACCAGCCTCTGTCTGATCCTGCTGCAGCTCGTTCCAAGTGTCATTTTAACATGTTTGGTCAGGGTTGTACACGTTCACACAGACACAGTAAAGGAGGGGTTTATGACTGGTTTATTGTGGTTTGGAAGAAAGACATGTTGTAAATATTGTATCGCCTTCTCATTTGGTCTTTTTTGTCCTTTTTATCCAAAGCTAATTCAGTGGATGTATATTTTGTAGATGCATGTCATTAAGGGGCAGACTGGGGACATGGGGGTTTAAGGACAGAACCTTTGGGCTGTGAGTCACCATAACTTCTTATATGGCCACATCTCAGATATAAAGCATTCAAGGTTTTAAGTGTGGAAGAAAAGTCTTATGTAAGTGGTTTTACTTCTGATAGGTGCGTTACCACTGACACTAGGTCACCTTTTAATAAAATCGAAAAGTTAAGTTCAGCGAAGAAGAAGAAGAAGAAGTCCTTGGTACTAACTTCTTAAATACCAAACTACAGGCACAATGTGTAACATTGCCATCAAGCAATGAAAATTGAATCTCACTCAGGTTGCCGGGTTGAAGACATTGAACGAACACGAGCGCATGACAATCGCAAGATTATACTAGGAGACAAACGCAAGGCTCTTTTTCAAAAGAGGACAAGGACGAGTCAAGTTAAGTCAGGTAGAAGCAAGTTCAAACTCAATTGATGCCAAACCTTATTTCTGTGCTGTGTAATTAAGTAAAGCTGTAATATTGTTAATTCTGACATATCTATGCCACAAGTATATGTGGAATAGATATGCGTGCTCTCTTTCTCTCTTCTCTCTATCCTATCTCTATCATGTCTCTCCTTCTCATGTTCTGTCTCTCCTCTATCTCTCCCCAGCTCTTCTATCTCTCCACTCTCTGTGTCTCCTCTCTCATCTGTATCTTCTCTTCTACTCTCTCCTTGGGGTCAAGATGGAAGACTTTTAATGGATGAAAGGCTAGATGGAAGGACAGATGGATTGATTGATTGGTTGATTTATTAACAGATGGATGGATGGGTTTGAATGATTCAAAGGGCTGATTATTGATAATTGATGAAGGTTGAGTTTAAGGATCGTATCGAACTCCTTGACACTACAGGGGATGTCAAAACAACAGTTTTAGAAGCTCTCCTATGCTCCATGGACACTCCTCCCTTTGTATTTATCAAACTGTTCCCCAATGTTCGAAGGCTTCACTCAATAAACTTTTGTTTTCTAGTAGGGCTGAGGCCAGTGTGATATTTTAAATCCACCAACTTCTTGCTATAACTTCTGGGATGTTGCTAATGTAAACGTTGCATTTTCAAAACACTTTATTTGTTCATTATAGCTTTTTTTTCTCTTGTTCTTTCCATACATCGCACAAGGCGAAGGCTTTAGGGTAATTCATATTGGAACTTATTGATTCTTAAACCAGCCTAATTCATTATTCATCTTACTTTCTCTGAAGTTCTTTAACTTTGATACAATATTCTTCTTATCAGAAAGCTCATCCCAAGAGTAATGCAATGGGGGGTTTTTAGAGAAATGCAGAATCCACCCTGCATTCCGGCGGATGGTAGAGGTAGTCTTCTTATCTGCTTCTCTCTCTCTCATGATTTTATCTGTGGTAATGTACCCCAATTAATACATGATTTGTGATGTTAACGTTAAGCCATCAAATATGTCATAAATTTCAATGCAGGCAACCAGAGCGTGACATCCACATTAATGTCATGCCATCTCGAGCAAGATGTGTGACATTACGGATGGTATTTGTGACATAAAATAGACTAGTTCATTGATTAAAACACCTTAGGTTTTATAGGAAGACAGTGTTATGAAAAGTCTTATTGAAGGTAGACATTGTTATTTAAAGTTCATCAAAACATCAGTATTATTATCTCTGCATGGGTTGTCTGCCACCACCCCCATCTGAAAGCCATTCTCAGTACAACGCTGACATTTACTTTACAAAATGTCAGGTAATGACGTTGTTTACAATTTAATCTGCACATGTGGATGCAGGAACTCGTTGACAAACAGATTTCAACATATTTATTTTACCAAAAGAGAATTGCAGTTGTGTAAAGTTCCGATTTTTTAAGTTTCGGTTTTATACCATTCATTGCAAGCCCCTCTCTTTTCCATGACATGATATACTGCACTGTACTGTACTATACTACACCTACATATCACTACACTATAACTACACTTCAGGACAATATACAATACTATATTATGCTATTCAATACTGCTTGGTGGTACATAGACGTAGGGCCCTAGAAGGCGTGGTGTGGATCATGATGAGAGTTTGAATGTCTGGAGTATTCTGAAAACATTATGGAAACACTGCAGACATATCTCTTGTATCTCTGTTATGGAGTGGCTCTTCAGTGCTTCATCGTTCGCATTCAAGTCCTCCTGCTCTCCTCTGCTCCACCAGCCAGCCTCGTGCCTCATTTGATATGACCGCTGGGACTGTGGAAGTAGACGTGTGGAAGAGCTGTGGTCTGCTCCTAAAGGGAGGCCCCTGGGAGGAGATCCATTACGCGGGTCCAGGCCCCCCCAGGGAGCCGGCTGCTCTCTTCTGCTCACCACAGAACAATCACCTCCACCAATTACTCGTCTCCTCTTCTTCTCCCCATCACATCACCTCTTCTCCCAGGCCAGTAACTCTCCATCTCTGCTATCTCCTTCATGTCTTCCTTCATCCACTCCTTCATCTTCTTCATCTCCTAGTTCATTTTTTACTCTTCCTCAATGTATTCCTCCATCTCCTCCCTAATCACATCCTCTTCCTCTTCCTCTTCCTCTTCTATTATCCTCCATTATAGAGCTGAACTTTCATTGTCAGACATCTACTCTAGCTTTCCTCAGTTATGTTGCTGTTGGATAAGGAGGAGGAGGAGGTGGAGGCAGAGGAGGAGGAGGAACATGGCTAGAGGAGGAGGTGGCAGGAGTTAGGGGCTTAAGGGAGCAGGGAGTAGCTGTGGGTGTGAGTGGCAGCTGGAGCCCTGGCATGGCTGGAAGCTGTCATGCTGGACCAACACAAAGCTCATTAATCCCCAAATAACAACATCTGGACGCGCCAGCAGCATACTAACTATATGCACGTCATAGACCTAAATCTCCCTCCCTCTTCTCCTCTCTCTCTCTCTCTCCCCCCACCCTCTTGCTCCCTCTCCCCGCCATCTCTCGCCCCTCTCCCTCCCCTCTCCACCTCCCTCTCACTCTTTCTCTGCCAGGCCCTGGGTTATTGGCGTAGACTCGCCCCATTAGTGCCTCGCTCCCATTTTGCTATTAATTAGCCAGCCGTTATCTCATTAGAGATTAGCCCGCAGACTGAAACTCCCTCACAGTTACAAACCGGAAGGCGGTTTACGGTGGTTACCCCACCTTGGTGGTCTGGTACCAGACGCTGAGTGGGGGGGTGTTTGTGGAGGGGTAGCGAGGAAGCGTCCGTGTCATAGAAACTATGGATGTAGCATCTGTGATGTCACACACTGGGTCACACACGACCGTTATGGAGATGTAGATTTGCCCACTAGGGAGTGTTGCCATGATTGCAAGCAGCAACGGAAATAATCCATTCTTCCGTATTTAGTGTACAATATCTTGCACCAGTCTATGCTTCATAAATATGCAGTCCTTAATTAATGAACCTTAATTAACTTTTTTACTGAAAACCTGTAAACCAGGACGTAGCAAAATCCATTCTATGAAGATGAACTATCCACTGAAATCCTAAACAGAGGAAAACAATTATTGGCTTTTTATTAAGAGAATTTAATCACATTTCCTCCCTTTGAATTCAAAATTTGACGGATCATTCTGCCTCCCACCTACATCGAAACACCTAAAGGCTGCTAGAGAAACGACACGCTACCCTCTACTGTGTACCACCTAAAGGCCCAGAGGCACTACATGCTAGTCTTTAACGTGAAACACCTAAATGCGTCAAGAGAAACTACCCGATAGTCTCTTCCACGTGAAACTCAGACGGTAATGACTACTGCTTGGTCCGTCTTGTGGAAGCTGGCAGCAACAAACGTCTGCATCTCCTAACTCCCCTTGCCATATATATATTATGTATAGTAATATTATTCAATTAAGTCATAATATTTAAAGCTCTCTGTCGGCAATCCTAAGACTGGCTGTGTGTGTGTGTGTGTGTGTGTGTGCGTGTGTTTGGGCAGGGGGATGTATCTGTGGGTTTCTTTGTGGATAGTTACAGTTTTTCTATAGGTCAGAAGAAGAAGATCAACATGAGCACTCTGACAACAATAAATCGTTTCTAATTTTCATAAGTTACCCTTTTACGTGGAGAAGGGATATATTGGAAAAGGAATAGAGATGTTGATTAAGCTTTAGGATATCCTTCTCTGTTTAATAATAAAAAAAAAGGATAAAAAAATGTGAATCCTTCTAAATGTCACCTTTTTTTGGAAGGTATTATGATGGCTCATCATCAGCACAATTCACCGAAATGTCAATAGACGGATAGTAGCTCAAAAGAGAGGAAAAAATATTTAAAACATGAATTTTATTGTTTATTAAGCCCAGCTAAAGATTTATAATTAAGTGCGGCTAGGTAAATATTGTATAATTATATATTGTTTTATATATGATATTCTTTCAGTCATGTTGAATCGTAGCCTTGTGCCCTTCAGCAGACTCACCCAAACTCTAACTGCAGCCATCCCTTGTTAGCAATGCATTGAATAATGAGCATGTGTGAGAATGGGCGAATGATTCATTGTGAAGTGGTTTGAGTGGCCATCGTTTTGGAAAAGAGGTTCAGAAATTTCGCATTTTCCGAATTTACTCTCTTCCAGTTGAAAATATATTCTTTGTTTGTGTGAGAGTTTAGATTGTTGGATTGCTGGAAAAATGATGGATGGGTGATGGATGGATGATGACGGATGGATTAAATATGAATGAATAGATAGATTGATAAAAAATAAAATAAAAACAAGGAATTCAACATAGAAGACCTCTTGATCTTGACCCTTCAACTCCAATGCAAACCACTAACAGTCAAAACTAAGTTCCCCAGAGGTTGTTTGTATCATAGAATCCTGCTAGCCGACTCCTTTAACTCTCCTTAACTGTATCACCTATTGCTATGGCTCTAGTGCACCTCAAACGCCCATCGCACCCAACACACTTTTTAACTAAAATAGCAGCTTGTTCCCTGGGGGGAAATTGCAATTGATTGCTAATTGCACATCGTGCACCTGTCTTCAGAGCAGCGCTACTTGAACAGATCCTCATTACTATGCAAAGATTCACTCAACAGACTTATACGTCAAGGAGCTAGGCTAGTATGCTTTTACCGCCATATGGCTCTGCAGGGGTCTGCGTTCTGTGTGAAGAGGAGGACTACTACAGTCTGAGGTGGTCGTTCCTTGTGCAATGCACAGCTTTAAAATGAGGGGTCTCCACCTTCTCCTTTGAAGACGCTGCCAGCTGCTAGCATTCAGAGAATAAGATGAAGCCAATGCCAAATACTCCTACTCTTTTGAATTGAGAAATAGAGAAGTCAAAGTTTAATCCCACCCTCTGCCCTCTACAATCCTCTTCAATGGATTGTGGTTGGGCTTGAACGATGTTTGATCGGAGAAAAACGCTGGTCTACAGTGTACTGAAATGTCTCACTAGAACAAGAGCGGTCTGGAGCAGAGAACTAGGAGGTCAGGAGAACATCAGTCTGGTTTGTCCTATGTTGCTTCTCGCCAGGTTGTGGTGAACTGAGGTCATAGTGAATCCAGGTCTGGGGGGGGTCAGGGAAAAAACTGTACTCAGGCTTAGCTACTTGAAGAGAAGGAATGATTTCAGAAGTTTATACATTACCTTATCTTCCAGCTTGTCTTCCAGCAGCATATTGTAACATTACATATAGTTATTCAAACCCAACTCGTACAAATGCTTGCATAAATCAGTTCCATATGCAGAGTGTCTTGAATTGCCAATCTTGAAGTTTCTTTGTCACTTTGGTGATATGAGGTATTTTTTCCCAGAGATACCAACGTTGTTGCCACCACTCAAACATGTCATTGAGCCTTTTTCTACCGCAGGGAAGGGTCTCATAGCTGCATGTGGTGTTGATTTCGATGCGATTTTGCTATTCTTTCATTAAGGCTGCGAGGACAAGTTGTTGCTGTTTGGGTGTCGTGTTTTACCCCGATCCTGCTAATTATCTCATCAAAGTCTTCACTTAAGATGTGTTTGGACAATGTGCCCAGCCCACTCAATTGTTTTCCTATGGAGAAAGCGCTGCTACGAGTGTTTTGAGTCGCAGCTTATTCTGTGTGTGTATGAAACTTGCCATGTTTGAAATGACAGCGCCAGACTAGCGATGCACACGTGTCCAACTGAGTCTCTAGTAACTACACATCAGACTGGTTTATCCCTTTACATTACTTTTTTTTAAATAAAATAACGATTTATTTAGTTTACAAGCAACCATAACTCATGTATTGTTCACTTCACAGTACGTACTGTACTGAAAATGTAGTATTGTATAATTGTTTTTGGTCATATATGAAAAAGTCTTCCTAGAAAGGAAAGGTTATCAGAACTCTTGAGTGTCTGAGTTGGTTGGTGTGTAGTTTTGTATCATACCAGACTTCAGGTAGATCTAGCAGAGGAGAACCAGAGAGAGAGAGAGAAAGAGGTGCTGAGAGAGAGAGGCCCTGATTGAAATTGTTTTCTGCTGCCCAGCGAGCCCCGTGATTGGACTGATCTCCATGCAAATGAGCAGTCCCAGTCTTCCAGCGGGACGGGAATAGAAAAGCCTGATTAATAAGTGAGCTGATCAGCATTGTTTAAAAAAAGAAAACTGATGCAGTCACAAATAGCAACCTTTGATTGGCGTAATGGTGATGTAATCAACACATGGCTGCGCAACGCCTGGCCAGCACTCGCATCAGAATCTCGCCACTGATTGAGTCTTTGTGTCGCTCACAGCTCAAGGTTGGCTTTGTTGACACCTTCCAAAAGGCCAAAACAACAACTTAGTAAACGCAATAATATAGTTCCATATGACACTGCCTTGATCCAATGTACATTGAAAACATAATCTGAAGAAACAGCTTTAGGAAATGTATTCATAAAAATGCTTTTCCATTTTTACACAAAAGCCCATATGAAGTTACAAAGAAAAGAGTCATATACCAGAGGTTTTCCAGATCAACTCGACAAATCTTCAGCGAACACACTGCCACAGCACACAGCACACACACAGCACAGTCCTCTCCTCCATCCCCTCCATCTCCGTCATCTCCCGTCCCTAACGACACACCGCCCCCCCTCCCCTATCTCATTTAGGGAATTCATCTTGCTGTCACCCCGGCGATGCACGTCATTATGCGCTATGCTACCTCGCTGGCCACCCAGATTTCTACGCTGGTGTCTGGCTCAGGTAGGGGGTTAGCAGAGATTTAAAATAGTTAGTTAGCTAGCAGAGAGTTAGCATAAAGTAAGTTAGAGAGTTAGCTAGCTAATAGTTAGCATGAAGTTAACTACTCTTATACATTTAACATTATTATTAAACATTAAACATCTCTGTTTAATGTTTTTAAGCTTTCCCATATGAATACAATCACAGACATGTCACATTTAGGCCTTCATTATACATAGGCTACATTAATAATAGAAAATGTTATAGATTGTGTATAGAGTGCAATAGGAATAAATTCTGATGCACACATACAAGTAAAATGTGACATGATATTAGTAGAGCTGAAGCTGGATGGATAAGATCCTGTGGCGTTGGGAGATTGGACCCAACGCACCGCTGAGATCTGGGTTGACTAAATGAGCCACGACATGAGGCTGATTATCTGGAGAGGTAGCAGTCCAAGAAAATAGATTAACTACCCTGCTCTGCAATGTGATGGTGGCTAGGGACAGCTAGGTGCTAGTGGTTATGCTGTAGCCCAAGGCTAATCTCAGGAGAACACCTACAGCCAGACAGCACTCACATCATCACAACCACAACCTTTAATAACCTCAGCTAAAAATGTACTATGTTGGTACAAAAGAGCATGCTATTACACTTATAAAAAGGGTTTAAAACTAAAAGTAGGCTATTCATTCATCCGTAATTTCTCATCCCATAATAATTTCCATTTTATCTAGTACTCAATGTATATTTGGATGTTAAAATATAATTAATGAGGATTATTATATTTTAAAATGAACTTTATTCATCATCATGAAATGGGTACATGTTTAAGTTAAAGACATCATTTCGGACACAAGATAGCTTATACTTAAGTAGTGTTTTATCGTCTCATAATACTTACACTTAAAACAGTTATGGTGGTGTATGGTATATTTTAAGGTCTCCCAGTTCTGACTGTTGGTTGGTTGTTAGTTTCAAATGGCGACAACACTAACTGATTTGTTTAAGTGATTTATATTGCTTTAGGAAAGATATTTTAGCAAAAACTACATATGTACACTGTAATTTCAGACATACAAAATAGAAAGCATTTATTTTTGGAATATTGTGGATAAAAGATATAGATGTATATAGAATACAGAATTTGAGAATTAAGTAATTGACATACAAAGAGATTGGAATTGTACAGTATTTGAAAGAAAGGTATTAGCTAGCCTCCTGCCTAACTGAAAAAAAAAAAGTTGCACTCATATCCTCTCAATTTCAACTCAAAATTTCAAATATGTCAGATATATCTATAATGAAAAAATAACTAAAAACAACTAATCTTCAGGTTTTAGTCTAGGCAAGTCTTGATATAAAGAACAACACATAAATCCCATAAGGAGTCATTGCTTAGCAGCACACTGCATCATTAAGTATGCAACAACCTTATTAAGATCAACTCTTTTCATGCAAACAGAGCTCTATCTCAGCAGAGATGACTCCTTAATGACAATGTGATATTGCCTTGTATTTGGTTACTGGGCTGACATTTAAACAGTTCATGATTCATGGCGATCCCGGTTAGTCTAGATCAGGGGTTCCCAACCTTTTTTGTGCCAAGGACCGGCAGAAGCATAAAAAAAAAATCATGGACCGGTTGGCAATTTATGTCAATTTTAATATACATTTCATGAAAATAACAGCCTATTTCAATTGCCAGACCGCTTCAAAATGAGACATTTTGGCCCCTTTTTATTGCTATAGACATTAATGTTATTTCAATAAGCAACTCACCCAGTGATTACAGCCTAACCCTATAATTTCTAAAAGTAAATGTAGAGATCACAGAAGAAGAAGTAGAAGAACAGAACAGTTTGAATGTGATCATAAACTGATTATTGATTGACGGTATATTGATACAGTTCCTCTTTAGCTGTACACAAGACTTGTCAGCTGTTATTCCTGCGGTTCCATTAACAATATGCAATTATGCATCCAAAACAAATCCAATGTTCAAAACCAGGATACAATAAAACAAAACAAAAAATAGAACCACTTTACAAATACTAATGACCAACTTACTGAAATGAGTGTCAGTGAGACCCCTGGGCCTGTTTGCCGGCCACAAGGACGTCATACCGAGACAGTGAGACGCGCAGGGTATTCCTCACATCCAGTCTGCTTCTAAGTCTGGTCTTAGTGGTGGTCATGGCAGAAAACCCTGCCTCGCACAAATGCAACGTTGGGAACAGGAGCAGCGTCTTCAGAGCGAGCATGCTGATCGCGTTGTATTCTCCCAATGCTTTGATCCAGAAGGATGACAGTGATGTTGAATCAAAGGGTGTTTTCAGTCCTCCGTCATTCCTGAGTTCAATCAGCTGGTCGTCTTGTCATGGGAGCCGGTCTCGACCATCGTCGTTTTGAAATGGATCACGCATCCATCCTTTGCCATTCCTCGGGTCCTTTGCAGATGGAAAATAGCGCTCAAATGCATCGGACAGTGATGTCAGGTGGCTGTGTATCACCTCGCCAAGTCCCTCTGGCTCTTCCGAAAAGCTGGACAAGTTGTTGAACATGTCAAAAACACCCGGTTGACGCACTGTGCCCAGGTTGCCAGTTTGGCTTTGAATCCGGCGATTTTGTCTGCAAGCCTGAATGTATCAGCCATCCTCCACTGCATGGTCAGATTTAATTCATTCAAGGCCATGAACATGTCGCTCAAATATGCTAGTTTTGCAAGCCAGCTCTCGTCACTAAAGTGCGCTGCTAATGGTGACTTTCGGTCGTAGAGGAATTTCTGTAACTGCTCCCTTAACTTGAACACTCAGGTTAAGGCTTTTCCTTTCGACAGCCACCTAACCTCTGTATGTAGAAGAAGGCACCTGTAATCAGCATCCATGTCCTCGCACAATAGTTCAAACATCCGCAAATTCAGGGCATGGGCTTTGATGTGGTTAATGACCTGTATTGTGTTGTTCAGGACTGTGTGGAGTTCAGGGGACATTTTCTTACTTGCCAGCATCTCACGGTGAATCATGCAGTGAGTTGAGTCGCATTCCGGCGCCACTTCTTTCAGCTTGGCAGTGAACCCGGACAACCGGCCGGTCATCACGGCAGCCCCGTCCAGTACAGACCCTGACACAAAACGCCCAATCCAGTTTGCCTGCAGTGTATTCTTTCAACAATATTTCGGAGCCGGTGGTTGAGCTCGGAAGTGAAAGAATTGATAGTATTGCCGAGGATATTGAGGGACAATTGCTGGACAGAATAAAAGCATCTCCGTGGTATGCAATACAAGTGGACGAATCCACTGATGTGGAAAATGATGTGTATGTCCTTGATTGATTGATTGATTGACTTTATTAATCCCCAAGAGGAAATTAATTTGCCACCAGTCTGATATGTGTATCAAGATGAGGTGCATGAAGATGTACTCTGTTGTCCTAACAACAGTATTGTTGGAAAGTGGAACCTTTCCCACTATGCCAGCTGCTTTTTCCCCCAAAGGTTCAAGGCAGATGTCTTTTGCAGTGGGAAGTATTAGCTCCTCTCCAATTGTAAAGGGCCTTTTAGCTTTAGAAATCCGGTGAGCAACAAGATATGAAGCCCTCATTGTAGCGACTTTAGCTGATGTTGTGGACTTTAAAACTTGCTTCTGCAAATCAAACTCAAGTTTTTTCCTTTCGAAAAAATCTTGTCTTTGAGAGAAGGGTGCTTTGTAGTTAAGTGTCTTTGGAGCTTGGATGGCTTCATTGCTTAGTTGGCAAGCGTTTGTCCACATAAAATACATAATGGGTTTGGCGCCTCCAAATCGCACATTTTAACAAATCCGTATTTTATATACACAATGTCGTACTTGCGATTGAAGCTTTTTCTTTTCTTTTTGGTAGCATTTTCCACTTGTTCATTACTATTTCTTTTACTCGAACAATCCGTAAAGAAACGGCTCATGGAGGTTTGCTGAGGTCCGCTCATTTCAGTGTAATGCTGCAGCTGTACCTAACCTGCATACGGCACCGGTGCATTGCGCTGTTCAGTCTGGTCGGGTACCAGTGTCAGGAACATATTGTCCACCAAGCCATCACAGTGCAAAAAATTATTATGATCGGAACAAGCCATTCCACGGCCTAGTAGTAACAGCTCTGCGGCCCGGTACCGGCCCCCGGACCGGAGATGCCTGGCTGGGGATGCCCAGCTTTTGAGCTCTGGTTTTGACTAGACATACCGAACGATTACCAGATATGGAGCTCTGGTTTGGGTTGGATGTGGGGATGGGATTCCCAGCTATGGAGCTCTGGTTTTGGGTTGATGTCTGGATAGAGGTTACCTCCCCTTTCTCTGCTTGGCCCGCCCAGAGAATTTGGCCCGCCAATGAGACAATGAGCTAGGACCGTGCGAGCGCCACATGTGTGTGTGAACACACACTGTAATGCAAGTGTTCTTTGTTATTTGGATAACCGTTCTGCTGTTGGTGTTCTGGCGCATAACACGCAACACAATAACGCAAGCTTGCATAAAGCTCCCATTTGGTGAAAAGACTAGACTGAGTCAGGTTGGTTGAGAAGGAATTGGGAACCGCGACATGGAGGAGAAAAAGATTGTTGCCCAGGATTGTCCCTCGGAGCCCCGCTGTAGCGGGCAGCGGGGCTGGGTGGGCAGCCCCGGGGGCGGCCAGCGTTCAGCCCCGGGGGCGGCCAGCGGCCAGGGGGGCTCAGACGGACCGCTGCCACGGCAGCGGGGCTGGGCGGGCAGCCCGGAGCACCCGGAGTGTTCTGTGGCCGCAAGCTCCTCAGGGCCACACCCCCACCCTCCACCTTGACCCGCCTCTAAAAACGGCGCGTTTGTGGAGCGCTCATTGTGGGACTGGCTCGTAGTGGCTGTAACTCTGCAGCAAAGCTGAATTTCTTGAACGTCTTCAAGTACTGTATTAGGGGCCCACTAATACCTATATTAAAGCATCCATAAAATAGCATGCCATGGGACCTTTAATAACATACGATGTGAGACCATTTACCAACCTACAACAAATATGATGAATATAAAATATATTTTGTATTGTATAATGAAGTTTTGATTGTATTGATTATAGTATTGATTATTTCTCTTTCATATTTTTTTGAACGTTGTTCTATTTCCTATTTATTTATGTAGCAGATGTTTTCATCCAAAGAGACTTACAGTGAGTTCAGATAAATGTCATCAAGGAGGTAGAGGTTCAGGCATGTTGCTCTAGGTCGGCCTACACGTAAGACTGCAGACTTTGGGGTTCAAACAACCTTGGCTGGGAATTTAACCACCTAACAATCCTTTTGGTCCCATTGTTTTTCTGTTGATTCATAGTGTTTATATCAGTTTGTGTGTATGTCCTTTCTCTCTAGTTTCTGATGTTTGGTTTCTTCTCCTCTCTCCCCAGACGGTCCGCTGGGTCCTCGCGGGCTGGTGGAGGCCACCGAGATGTGCACCCAGGAGTGTCTGGTCCTTGGACACTCGGACAACTGCTGGATGCCCCCGACCCTAGGGACCTACCAACAGCCCAAGTCCCCGGTCTCTGGTTTCGGCTCCTCACAGCGGGAGTGGGGGCCCAAGGACGCGCTCCTCAATGGACACACGCTGACCCGATCTTGGAAGCACGAGGGTGGTCGCTCGGACCACTTTGGAGACCGCAAGATATTTGGGAGTGGAGAGGGACACTTCACCACCGCCAGCAACATGGCGGACATCCCTCTGGCCAGCCTGAAGTCCTACCAGCCAGCCTCCTGCCCAGAGAGTCCCAAGGAACAGCAGCTATAAGAGCAACTATCTGAACGATCTGTCTCCGTCCCTCTGGGACAACGGCACACAGGGGAAGACTCGCACATAGGCTCCTTGTTTCACCTTTTCTCCTTTTTCTTCTTCTTTCTTTTGTTTCGTTGTGTTTCTTTTAGACTTAAGTTGATGCTTCTGCGATCGCTCCCTCTCTTCTGTAGACCACTAGATTTAGCGCCTCTGCTCTGCACCCTTACAGCTTAACTTTAATACAATACCAGTGGGAGTTCACTTTTTTTATAATCAAACCTGGAAGGGATTTCTTTGACTTTACCTTTTTCTGTCCACCTCCTGTGATTTTGGACGAAAATCTTGAGGACGACCAATGCGCAGGAATAGACAGAATGGAAAAAAAAAAAAAATGAAAAAAATAAAAAGCGTTCCTAAAAACGTCGCTGGGTGACCAATATATCCTGATATTTGTGGTGTGGTTGTTATTGAGTTATTTGGGACTATGTTAATCAACACAATCAACGTAACTGGGAGAAAACACTGTTAGTGGACTCTTGTTTACTCTGTCTATGTCTGTGTGTTTGTAAATAGGACCTATTAACCAATCATGTACCCGTTATAATCCGACCAGTAGGACAGTGATCCTCATTATGGCTTCGTGTTACATTAAAACCACAACTCAGCTGGACCAAGATTTTTAAAATGCGGCCAAACGTTTGTTGACTTCATCATTGCCCTAGAGTTATTTTAAAAACCAATTTCCCCCAAAACTATATTCCACTTTCCATTTCTTTGCTTTTTTGAAGTGCTGCACCACCGTTTGTTTTCAATATATATATATGTATTCTGTAAGAAGGATGTCAGTACTCAATATTCTACATTATACAATTTAAATGGTGGAGAAGTTCCTCTAAAAAACGATTTTAAAAAGTGTTGAGTAAAATTCAATAGCAATATATTTGTAAATGGCTAAATGTTTTATCTAATGTTGATCTTAATACTGTATACATTTTATCAAAAGTGATTTTCATCAGAGCTCAAATTCTCAGTAGTACTTGCAATTTAGTTACATATATGAATATAATTTCCATACAGAATATTTTTCCATACGTAGAGAAAACAAAACGACGACAGACCTAATTCAATGTGCCTTCGTGATGTTTTTTACGCAAAATTAAAATGAGGACATCCTTTCTAAAAGACAAACAGGTCATGAATGTTGGACAAATTTAAACAAATCATGCAGATTTGAAAAGACTAAATTAGCTCTGTGAAATCAAATGAAACGAACAGGCATGTGTCATCAGGCATAAATTATTCTATCATTCATAACTTTTCCTTCCCCCCCCTCCTCCACAGCATGGAAGGCTAATTTACACAAGGGAATAGCATGCGACAAGTTATAGCTCTTAAAATGAAGTGGATTATTTTGTGTCATATTTCATTTTGTCTAGAACAGATTTGTGTATTAAGAAGGCATCGTTTGTAAAGCACCTTCATGTTACTGTCACAAAACAACCTTCTGTTTGGGGTGGAGTGTTGAGTTTGCTTACTGCAGTATGTTTGTCGTGGGGGTGTGTGACATCACAGATATTGAAACAGTTAATCCTTGTTATTATTCTACAGGTATACGGCTACTGCAATAAATGTTTTCATTATGCGCACGCTTTATCCTTCGTCATTTAGCTGGTCTCCAAATGCAATATCTACACTGTGTGAATGAAATGGAGACATTCCAAGAAACCAGGGCAAGGTATCCATTCAATAAAATAAAATATTAATATTATATTGTAAAATTATAATAAAAAGAAAAATGACAATAACATTTAATATAATCTAGAAGTATACCTAATGGGTTGTAAAAATATATATATTTTAATGATGAATATATATATTTTTATGTCCCTGGTGACTCATCAACTGCGGGCCCAGTCCTAGAACCGTTGTCCAGGGAACCAAGCCCTGACACCAAAAATAAATGTTTTATCATTTTTTACTCAGAAATCTTCCACATCGCCTGCATGTCGGGGGAGCACACACTGGCTGCTACCCCAAGGTTGAGAAGCCTTGTTGTATATGGAGCAGTTTATAACTAAAATAAGTCATTGGTATGGAGGCACACCTGCAACTGTGGCGGTTGATAAAAAGCGGTGTTCAGGATCAGCTTAAGTAGCCTGTGCACCAAAAAGGGTACTTGCTGCAAAGAAATGTGGGCACACGCACTTCTGCCGTTCGCATCGTCCCTTTGAAAGCTGAAACCAATGCTTATGTGTGTGTGTCTTGGATGTGTCTAACTTGACTGTATAGAGGCAAACCGGGAGCGACCCCCTCCTCTGTAATGACGGGCCGGAACCCTGACTAACCAGTGAAGTAATTATATTTTCTTTTATTCCTCTCAGTTTCTCTTCCCCTCTTGATCTGTTTATCAGCCGCACCCCAGCGGACCTGCTGCTTAACTTCCCAGTTCCCAGACTCGCCATCGACTGGCCGCGTCGCTTCCGCGCTAATTGCCTTGGAAGTGTGAGGGGAAGCAAATTAGTGTCGCACCACAACCAAGAGAGAGGGGGGAAAAAAATCCCAATCGCATTTTCTTTCATATGGCTTTGAGAATATTTCTGAGCGTGCACACAGTGGAACAGACTGACTGTTCAGTTGGGATTCAGTCAGCTCTCTCTCCCTCTCCCTTTCTCTCTCTCTCTCTCTCTCTCTCTCTCTCTCTCTCTCTCTCTCGCTCTCTCTACCAGACAGAAATAGTGGTATTTACATATTTCAAAGGCCATATTTAAAGATAATAAGAGCTGCCATTGATCCAAGTCTTGTTTTCCGACTGCAGTGATTTAATTTAATCTCATCAAATGAATGTATGTTTTCATGGAACCCTGAGGGTCCGGTTCTCCTGCACAGAATAAACTTACTTCAGAAGTTGAGGAAACCCCGAGCCCAAGACATCTAATTGCGGTGAAATATTAAGGCCAATGAATAATGTATTTATAATATTGATGTAATTTAATGATCATATATAATCAATATCTCAGTGCCATGTTATATCTCACTATGTTACTGAAGGGGGTTATTCGAATGTGGTTCTTTAAAGTATATAAAGTTAATGCAAAGTCTTTGGGTCGTTTCTATGCCAACCGTGGCTCCTACTCTTCCGTGACCATGAACAAATGTAAAAGAAGCAGACATGACTATTGTCCAAAAGACCTCAATGCACACTATTCACAGTCAACCAAAGTATTTATCCCAATACATTTGACCTCCTTACATTACATCCTTACAAGACTTCCTTACATTTACTTTTGGAGTGCTAGGTGTTCATTAAATGCCACATTATGTTGGAATAAAATCATAAATTGTAGTTCAAAACCTTCCTATCGGAAAACATTTCATAAGGAATACAAGGATTTATATAGGGAGTAAACCAAGAAAGTACATTATATTCCACTTATACCACACCTACAAACAATTATCAGATATTAGTTACTTTCATCCCTAACGTTATCGTTTTTTTATCGACTTAATCAGAAGAAATAAAAATATTCTTCTGCAGTGCTTTGAGCATATTGTTTTTGCGTTGGCATGGGAAAATCTGGTCGCAGAGGGGTCCCGCTATTGAAAGATAATGCACGCCACGAACATTAGTGAACAATCACAATCAAGGATTCCACAATGCTGTGGTATAAAGTAATAGGATCCATCTGTCTGACAGGACCGTGTTGATGCAGCAGCAGGAGTTTCACCTGTACACAGTCGATGGGCTGAGTGCATCTCGATGGCCGCGAGTCCTTCTAATAAGCACTCTGCCCACATCCTTTCAATTACCACACCGGGAGACGGGGCCACCAGAGAGGAGATTGAAGAGACACTTGATGCAGCCATTGACAGAACGTTCCGGCTTGTTGACGTAGAGCTCAGGCCCAGGGGGATCAATGGCCGTTCTCCGCTTGCTGCGGACAAGTCCATTTCTGAGCCCAGAAGAACCTGAACATTCCGGAAACACGGATGCACGCTGGACCCCCCCCCCCACCCCTCCCACACTCGCAGCCTAGTGGAGAGCAAACACACAGTGAGTTCCCTGTGGAAAGGAAGACCTGAGCTGTGAACACTGTCCGTGGGGAGAGCAGACAGATAAAACAGAGATGAGTGATTCACTTGTGTAGTCGGTGTGAAGTCGGTGTGTAGTCAGTGTGTAGTCGTTGTGTAGTCGATGTGTCGTCTGTGTGTTGTCTGTAGGTAATCTGTGTGCTGTCAGTGTGTAGTCTGTGTGAAGTCAGTGTGTAGCAGTTTGTAGTATTATATTTCCATTTAGTCATTAACCAAACACTTATATACAATGCAAAATTATTTAAAACCATTAAAAGCACACACAATCAAATTTAAAGCCTCTACCAAAAAAACGTATCTGCAGAGTGCATAGCTAGTGTGTCTAGTGCAGGCTGTTTAAACACACTATTGGAGCAGGTTGCAAGGAGGTTATTGGAGCAGGTTGGTGACTTGTAACTGGTGAAATACTGTACCCTGCTCGTAGATCTGTTCCAGTGACCCTCTAAGACCATCGGGCGTTGTACAGGAAATAAAAGATTTGCTTTGTTATCGTAGGGGTGTGTTTTAAAATACTAAGCTACTAGGTTTTTAGGGAAGAGACGGTACGGCGGCAAGGTAATATTTCTGTTAATTTTGAAGTGTACACACACTTTGGCTGTTGACTGTTTGCTTTGGGATTGCGACCTCTTGTAAGCAAAGTTTGTTCTGCCGTTTGTTTGCATATTTGACTTGGGATGCAGGGTAATTCTAACAAGGGATATGTGTATCCATGTAATTACTTGTTTATATTCCTGTATGGTTTATACATCATACTTTGGTTGAAGGTGTAAAAAGATTAAAAGAAATGAAAACGACTTTAGATTCCCTGACACAAAGGAAAACCATCAGGCCTTAATCACAGATTCCTATTCACACTTAAGTTCTCGTAATTGAAATCAAAAATCAGTTTTTTGGCTGCAGAGCATCGTTCTGAGTGCCTCATGTCAGTGCACCTTTTGACCGAGTTAAAATGGAATTAGCCGTAATTGTGTCAGTTTTCAGATGATCCTAACAGGAGTTCCTTTGAGAGCCTGAAATACGGGCCTGAGATAAGCAGGAGCCATTAACAAAACCCTCTACGCTACACCCAGGGTGGGCATTAGCCCTGGTAAGAGCTTTCAGCCATTCATATGCTAATCAACCAACACAGAATTCCAGTTATGTCTTCAGTTGCTACGATTTTGAAGAGATTCATTACATTGCGCTCTCACCACAGCCAACGTTTTTGATTGGCTAATGCTGAATTGGTGATGTTGTTTTAACTGAAATATGAGTGAATACTGTGTGACTAATGAAAGGTTTATTATATGATCGAATTTCATATTCTCTACTTTAATTATATATATATATATATATATATATATATATATATATGAGAGAGGAGTGAGCATCGGCAGATGGTTTATTGAAACAGGGAAACCATTTCAACGTATTCATTAAAGAACATCAGCCAGTTTTATTGTCCGTTACTGATGTAATCGAGAGATTGCAGGGTGAGAACGAGAGGAACAGAGGTGGCGTGGGAATCTGCTAATTAAAAGCTAGAGACACTGTAGGTCAACACGGACATTAATAAGAATCATCACTATTATCCTTCATCTATTGCTTTAGATTAAATCAAATAAGTTAATTAAGAAATGCCTTTTAGTCATCATTTTCAGTTTGTTGTACGGATGTAATGTGATATAATCTAATGTTACATCATGTAATGTAATGTAATTGTTTGACCAATCATAGCAGAGACAGAATGCAAAGCAGGTATTTTGTGTTGTGATACCTAGGAGTTTATGAGATGCGGCAGTTTCATGGTTCAGCAAAACTATTTATTCAAGGCTTCAGAAACCACTATCAGAGGACACACAGCAGCATGCCATGTCTTCCTTACAAAAATATGAACCTTCTTGCAACATGGAGGTTAAAGTCATCATGTTCTGAACAAAATGTCCTCTCCATAACAAATACCCACCTTCACATTGCAGATGTAAATGAAACTAAGATATCTGACAAAGCTGCCGCTCTTCACAAATGTTTCATCTCTATGTTGAATGTGGAATTTTTTTGAATGGCATTGACACTTTTTAAACAAAAAATTTCTCTCTGCCTTAAAGATGCATCCCATATGACCACAAAGCTATGATATGATTGCAAGCATTGCAATAAAACACCTAAACAGATATACAGTGTTAAGATCTGCAGAAGTGCTTTTTAAACGGGGCAGCGGCCCATAAGTGGTTAACAGTAGGGGAACATCTGGGTTGCGATACGGTGACAAGTAAATTTTTTATAAAAAAAAATAATCTAAAATATATATGCACACAACCATAACTTGGACATGATAGTGAGAAGGGTTTGTTTATATTAGTGCACAAAATCTTGTTTAGGTCCTCCTTGATCAAAGTATAACCATAGGGGATTCAGAGAGTTTACCTGCTTGAAGTTTAGTTTTAACAGTTAACAACATGAACCTCGCCACGCCCTGCTCCCCCTCGCGTGTCACGGTTCATCTTCAATCTCCCGACACACGTACGAGTCATTTCCTGACCCCGTCCTTCCCGGGATACCAGAGAACATAAATGTCTCTCTCTTTCTCTCTGACCTTGCTTCTCATCTGTAATCTCCTTTGAGGAAATTACGTTCACTTTATGAATATATTGTAATTAGGAATATGTATTCTATGGGGCCAGTATAAGATATAGTTTCCGCCTAATCTCTCATTTATATGCAAAGAAGCAGAGAGCTTATTCTGCCTCGGCTCCTCTAAGCGATCCCTTCTTGCCCTAATCAACTTCCTCTTTTCTCCCCTGCCATTGTTCAGTTTGCCTTATTGGACGCACACTGCGCCACTGGGTCGTGTATCATGAGCTGAAAGGGGGAGGTGGGTTGGAAACAACGGGTGAGGTCGGGTCAGGTCTAGAGAGCAGGAGGTGGCTAGGAAACAATGGGGGAGTTTGGGTCAGGCCTAGGTAGCAGAGACAGATGCAATGTTTGTAACACTTTTTTCCAAACCTCTCATACAAAAACAAACAGCGTAGGTTGGGGGGGCGGGGGGGCATTCGGCTCCTTACTTTGTAATTTCGTTGGATGATTTTGATTAACTCTAAGAATATTTATCTATTCTCTATTCATAATACTTCATACTTTTATAATATGTCAGCTACTACTACTACTACAACTGCAACAAAACAACAAAACAAATCAATAGTATAAATAGAAGCCTTTAAATATTGAAGGCAGATAATCTTGAGTTGTATTTTACTCAAGAGTGGATTGACTGTAGGCTATAAGCATCAGGCTGGGGAACTCATTCAAGTTTTCAAGTTTTTTCACCTGCTACTGTAAGGCCGTATCAATCTGTCTTCTTGCCACCGATACAATACCAAATTCAGCATGCAAAACATTCCAATTGCCAATATTATCTACCGATATATACACATGTACGTGTATATATATATATGTATACAGTATATGTGTGTATATATATATATATATATATATATAGCCTATATCTATTTATTTTGCATTGAGCAGACAATTCTAACAACATTTTAATAAGGTTTTTAATAAAGAATCTCACCTCAATTGAAATGCACCCCTAGGTAGCATCTGCTACTGCCTGTGGCCGCGCTCCAATGAAACTATAGAACATATAGCACACTCTTTTTGAATGCTCTTTTTGCTCAAATGCGATATTACAATTACGATCATTTTTACTTGGAATATGAAAAACGAGGGGTTGGGAGACCATTCATCATTTTTTGGGGATTAAGTTAATAGGATACTTCATATCCAAGGTTTTTGAGAAGCAGTAGTGAAGTCTTCTTATGTGACAAGGACACAAAGATTGAATAGCTTTCGCTCGACTTTGGGATTTCACTGAAACTTTGAACAATGTAAAAAAAAATACTTTTTTGTTTCATGATAATTTGAGGTATCCCCATATGTTCAAAGCCATGCTTTATTGGAACTTAAAGCTGGGGTAGGTAACTTTGGAGAAACCTGCCAGACTAAGCTAGAATTTGAGAGTATCCAATTTAAAAAAATCCATGTTCCCTTCGGGCTTCCCTCCAAAGCCACTCCCCTATTTTTGTGCAATAGGTCTGCCTAGCCTCTGGTCTTGCGCAATAAGTGCATGGCCAGAGTGCGTGCAGGTAGGCTGGTAGCTAGGTAGACACACAGGTAGGCCATCCAATCATTTCATTTGGCCCAAATGAAATGATTGGACAGACTTAGTACATGCCAACATCATCCACAGATACCTGGGTTTTTTCCTTCTTTTGTCAGAGCATTTGTTTTATTGAATACAGTAGGAATTCAGCACCACTATAACAAACTTTGTTGAGAACCCTGATATGTTGTCAGATCATGTTGTACGTTGTTGCTTACTGTACTACTCTATCAACTTCACTAAAGACCACTTTTGGGACAAATAAAGTGTTTTGATTGATTTATTGATTGATTGATCGATTGAAAGATTGATATCTGGAACCAAAATATTGGCAAATGTTATTGGCCAACTGATATGTCGTCTGGCCCTAGTTTGCTGCTGATTGTATTTTTCACAATTTTTACCTTCCCCTTACATATTCTGATGCCTGACTAAAGAATACCTTTTTCAATTTTGGTTTTAGGTCATTAACACATTAAGCCTGATTTTTGGGGAAATTATAGCCAAATGATCCCTCAAATGATTTTTACACATCATAGTGTGTCCGGTTTATTAAGCACATTCATTGTTTCAAATCAATAAGCCACATAAAGCTCAGTTTTGTTGGTCTTTTTTTGTCTTTTAGTCTGATGCTTTGTCGGCAAGGGTAAATATTTGCATTGCCTCGTAAAGCCGTTTTCACACTAAGCCGTTTGGGACATGCCGACACTTGACGTGATCCTAATGTGTTTTTCCTCAGGGCGTGTGAGTGAAGACAGACCTTCAACAGTCATTGACCTGATTGGTCGATGAGATAACAAGGCTGGCCAATCAATCACTTGCGTGGCTATAAAGATGTCAGAGGGCCTAATGTGCTCTGTTAGACCTGTAACGTCTGATGACGATGTTGATGGCACAGAGAAATGTTATTATAAAACACAGCCATTATCTCGTCCCGCAGCGTTCAGGTTCAGTGATTCATGTGTTCGTGTTCGGTATCAATCTAAGTGTTTCCTCCTTAAAAAAAATAGAGGGAGAACAGGTCAGCACCCACCTCTATGCTGGAAGGACATAGGAGGGGAGAGCAGTGAAAGAGAGGAGGGGTGAGTAAGAGATGAGTGGAAGGTAAAGGAGAGGAGGGGAGAGGAACGGAAGGGAGAGGGAGGGCCCACCTATGAAGGAATTTTGTGATGTCATAAAGACGCTTTAAATGGAGCTCCAAAACACGTTGACTCTCCTTCAGACATGCACAATCGATTAAGCACCTTCACTTCAAAGGCTGAGGAGCCAGCCTCATTTCTAGGATGGAGAGAAGAACTGGAGGAGGAGGGCAGAGGAGAACAGAGGGGGGATGGAAGTGGAGAAGGGGGGAGAAAGGGGGGAGGGAGAGAGAGGAGCCTCCTTCACAGAGATGATCTTATTATGCATATCTAACACACACACACACACACACACACACACACACACACACACACACACACACACAATGTCTCATGTAATATGTAGATATTGATATTTGGATTTTTAAGATGACAAAAATGAGGTTAAGAAATATGTTCATTATTATTTGTGTTAATGATAACACATTCCTCTTCCATCATCCTTGATGAGAAACATGAAACAGAAGCTATAGGCTATATTTACATTGCTAAAACATCAAACACGGTTAGAGACCCACATTCATGCCAGTCGTACCTCTGTTCTTCTTCAACACTTCATACTGTGTTTTTATTTTAAGAAACTTCACACCCTCTCATAATTCACTCTGAACTTCTTATGTAACTGACTCTGTTGTGTACCCTGAAGGCATCAGCACTTTGATTCCTCTGTATCTAAACTCACTGTCATAACCCTGGGGAGAACACATCCCCAAATCACTTGTAAACAACTCCAGTAGTCAATGGGTGCAGTTCACAGGCATTTACAAGCAGTTGGATTATTAATTTGTTCATTGTAGTCAAGATAATGCTCCTCTGGAATCTGCTAAGGTTGGAAGGGTCAAGGTTTGGTTATAGCTTAAGGGTTTGATTTTATGATTAAGGTTTAGGCATTGGTTTTAGGGTTAGGTTAAGGGTTTGGTTTAGGATTTTGGTAGGTAAGGATGTTTTTGGAGTTATGTTTAAGGGTTAGGTTTTGGTTTTACTGTTTAGGGTTAAGGTAAGGGTTTTGTTCCATGGATGACAGTCCCAGTATAGGGCCCACAGTCACAGGTTTCCAAGAAATTACAACAGGTGGAACTTGGATGGGGAGTGTTCCCAAGACAGACCCTTAAGAGTTCCGGATTCCTGAGAATTAAGCCCAGGAAGACCTCAGAACTCAAAACTAATTAACATCATAATTTATACCTTCCTAATAGTGGGATTATGTCCTATATATATCCTAATGGTCACTGGAAAAAATTCTCACACACATATCAATGTTTTCCTTTATCCCATGGTACAATTTAAACTTAAAATCCATTTAGTATAAATGTAAAAAGAAAATTATATTTTAAAAAGCATAGAGGATTAAGGGAAAAAATAATGTATTACATTTTTTTTTTTCATTATTATTATTTGGATGGCTACTGGAAATGTTTTCTTTTGGCACAATATAAACATAATCATATATTCGGGTCTTCTAGATACTATGTTATATTTTATATTATTCATACATTTATATAAATCTTCAGTGGACATAGATTTTTAAATAAATATGATCTTTAGATCCATTTAATCAAGAAGTGTTGATAGGTCATCTGACTTTCCGTTCAGTTGAAGGAGAGAGTCAGAGCGATAATGAAATTCGGTCGGACAGTGTGCGTTCCCTGAATTTCTACATATTTATGCACGTTTGAAGGTAAGAATTAGGGTCTTGTGTTTGTTTTCCATAAATACCGCAGGTATGGATGTCTGCTGCTGTTTACCATGACGTTAGGAACATGGTGAAAATATGCCCTTGACTTAATCCCTCCCTCTTTCCCCTCTCTATCTCTCTCTGTTTTATTTATCTTGCTCCATCTTATTCACTTCCTCTCATTCTCTCACATTCAATCTCTCTCTCTCACTCTCACTCCATTGCTCTCTCTTTCTCTTTCTGCCTCCCTCTTTCTCTGTCTCTATGTTTCTCTCGGTTTCTTTCTCCCCATCACTTTTGCTCTCCCACTCCCTGTCGCTCTTTCTCTTTCTCTTGTGTCTCTCTTTCCTGAAGAGACTCTTGCTTCTTAAAAAGATCATCTGATGTTCTGTACCACCAGTATGTACTAATATTTCTTATAGATATAGATAGAATATGAAATAGAATATAGAATATATATAACATGACATAAAAAAACAGAGGTTGGTTGATGTTGAAGCCATGTATGGGCATTCTTTGATTTCAACCCTGGCTTGGAGCTCAGGGGTGGAATCACAGAGCGAGCCAATAAAAGCTGGAAATAGAGGTGTTCCGCAGACCAGCTCTGCTTTTGTATTACTTTCTTAAAGTTCTAAATAAAAGTCTTACACTTTATTCTGCGGTTTCCTGATCTGTCTGCTGTCTCCATCCTGCCCCTGCCACCCCCTCCTCCATCACCTCTGTGTGTGTTTCCCTGGCCTCTGTCCTCTCCTCTTCTCCGGACGCTAACTGCTATGCTATTGATACCGCCGTGTTTATGTTAAGACCGTAGGCTCGCCTGGCAGCCGTACCATTTGATTATGTCATGATGTAACGTGGTACGGCGTTGCCGCAGGCAACAGATGAGGGCGTGTGATGAATGCTTGGTCCATATTCATGTTTTAGCTATGTCTCTATGATAACAACAAACAAACCTGTCATTCATTTCATTTTAAATGCCTGGGTGTGTTTAAATTACCACTACTTCAACAGCAAATATTTGGTCACACACACACACACACACTGAGGCAACACACACACACAGACACTTTCCACGTAAACGACAGTAGACTCATCCAAACATTTCTTAGTCTGCTATTACACTGGTTGGGGAAGGATAAATAGGGAGAATTAAAAGTGGTTGTGATTCTGGCTGAAAAACTCAGATGTTTCTTTTTTTTAGTTCAAGGTCAGAGATGAAGTAGTGTTGAGGTGAGATCTTTTACGAGGACGCAACTTGTTCTAATTACGATGCATGGATAGTGAAGGATTTTTACGAGGACAGAACCCGTTCTAATTACTCAAGTTTTTTAATTCTCCAAAGGTCTGTCTTTTTTGGTGCGACCCGCTCAGTTGACACACTTTTGTGAAATGAACAACCTCGCTGTTCGTCATTTAGCGATGATAAAAACTCAAGACACAGACAAGAAAATATTTAGCCGCACAATGACGCATTCAAGACACCGCAGCCCCCCCCCCCCCAAGGTCCTCACTTCCATTTGTCGTGTTTGTGGCGTGACATCGTTGCAGCACATGGAAAAATCAATGAAACACGCAATGGTGGCGTGTACATGGGTTCACAACATAACGTCAGGCTTCTGAAAGCCAGTGTGGAAATGTTAGACCTCTGGCACTTTTATTTTTACTGCAAAAGAAAGACCATGAAGAAGTGTAACAAAAAACACAGATAACTCTCTACTCTTATCTAGGGGAAATTTTACTGCTTTTAGAGCAGACATTAAGAGCACAATATCTTATTGGCAATACGTGGTTTAAGCTTCATTTTAGTCATACTTTTAGTCTCAATTCTTATGGGAGAATTAGTCGCTACCTCACACAGGCAGTTCTTGTACCTGGAATTTAAAAGGAACAATTTGATGAGTAATTCAGCATAAAATGATACAAATAAAACGCTTGTTTTGTTACAACGCGGCACCAGTTGTTTTCCTCACTAAGTGTCTCCTTGAGGGGAATGGAACAAGATAAAATTGTATTTTTTCCACACCAATGAAGAGTCAAACGTCTGAGTGGAGGTCATGCTATTATAATCACAGTCTGCTGGGCCAGAGGAGAGCTGTCGGTCCCCTGTGGGGAGAACTGGGGCCCCTGTGGTGAGGTACTGGTTAGGACTGTTGGGGGCACCTACTGGGTACAGTCAGTACCTTTTGATCTGTTGAAACAACAATTTGAAAGGGCATATAGCAAAGCGTTGGTGTGAGTTGAAGGAGGTGTACGTGCATGCAAATCACACAGAAATAGAAACTGAAAATGTTATCAGGTGCCGTGTAAAATACAATTTGAATACATGAAAGTTATGCCAAGAAGATAAATAGTGTGATGTTGAAAAACAAAAAGCACACAGATCCCACTTGTCATCAGTATCTTTGAGAGCCGTTCTGTTTGGCAGATGAGCGTCCATTGACTACATTTTGTTGTTAATTTGTCTCTCTATCACCAACAAAGGTATTTCCACAATGGCACTTAGTCAGATGAGGTCTGTTATGGAATGGTTTAGATCGAGCTGCTGAGGATTCTAATTAATCAACTCACTGACAGGATTGTAGCAGAGATGTGAAAACAGAGTATATTGTGACAGGTCTCGGGTTCTTTGAGGTATAGATAACTTCAGGGATATTTACAAAGGTGGAGCTCAGAAGTGTACAGAGATGTCTTTCGGTTTTAGCTCCTCATTTCATCCATTCCCCGTGTGCAGAGGGGAAATGGAAACAAGAGCCAATCTCCTGGACACTGATTGAGCCAGTCGTCATCACGTCCCGCCGGATCTCGTATTAAAGCCCTCGCTGCTTCACGCTGGTGAACACGCTAGGACACGTCTCAGTGTTCCCTCACCACAAAGCCCAACGTTAGACCAACCGACCAGACAGATAGATAAAAAAGACAACACATTCAGGTGGGGGGAATGAAGCAGAAAGTACAGCACAGGAATGAATCAAAAAGAAAAAAATATCACGAGAAAAAAGAAGACTCAACCATATCTTTGTACTTTGTAATATGTATATGGTAATTAAAATGTATTGAATTGATGTGAACATTGAAGTTGACAGTTGAGGTTGATATTATTAACAGTAAAACATCCAAAAAATGACAACTTATAAAGATTTAATTATGGTGAATGTAAAGCAGTTATCTTTGTTGAGCTCTCTAATTTTGTGGCTTTGGAGAGAACTAAAACATTTTGTTTCAAATGTTGTTATATCTTAACAATTCTGGCAGTGGAAAGAAAGCTTAACAGCTTCAAATATAAAGATGATAAGAAGATAGAAGCCTTGAATGGTAAACAAAAATTACGATGAATTGTGGTCATATTGTGGTCAATATTCAATGAGATATATTAAGACATATCCCACATGTTAAGTCATGAAATATCTACATAACTTGAATCACTGATTAGAAACACTGTCTGTCTCTGGATATATATATATATAAACATAGATATACATATATGTCTATCTCTATCTCTATCCATCTAGTAGATTTTGTGAATATTCAATGTTATTTCCTCCCAGTAAACGCCAAAAAGTTAAAGCTTAAAAAGAGCAGTAATGTTCAGCCTCTATGGCTGATACAAAGGTGAAATAAATGAAATGTGTGAAGGTACTACAAAGCGTAACCTAAGAGATACACTCGACCGGGTCCTTCAACCTAGCCTTTTAAAGCCTGTCAACTGCCTCCTCTCTTCTCCTCTGTGACTAGAAAGTAACATCGCACAAACACAAAATAACATCACACACTGAGTCGCTTCATTAAAATAAATGTTTGAGGCGCCTTATAAGACTTTGCTGCCAAACATTTGGATTTGATCAAAGCCATGGTTGGAAAACCATCGGGTCTCGAGGACTTAAGGCGACAATGTCTTGTGAACAAAGTGTCGGGAGAATCCTGACACTTCTATTCCCAACCTCTGACACGTCCCTTCAGTAGATACATAAGGTCTAGACAGACACTAATCTGAGTTGATGTTACACTCTAACATTCCTGAGTGTATATTTATTCATTCATTCCCACTGCAAGTTTAAAAGATTGAATTGAAAGTTACTCTCTCTTACTCCCTTCGTCCCTCTCTCTCTCCCTCTGTCTCTCTCTCTCTCACTCTTTCGCTCTCTCTCTCTCTCTCTCTCTCTCTCTCTCTCTCTCTCTCTCTCTCTCTCTCTCTCTCTCTCTCCTGCCCCCTTTTTCTCTCTCTTTTATTTTTCACCCCCAGCTCCCCTCCCTCTCCCTCCATCATGCTCCTTAGGTCTGAAATAAGAGTGGCCCGGAGGAGAAGGATAATTATTAACAATTAATATTCATAATGAGGTCGGGTCCCAGGACAACTGGAACTGAGTCTCAGTCCAATAGATTCAGAATTCAATCTGTACTTTACATAAACCAATCAGAATGATGCACACTCCTGCATTCCACTGGCACCCCAAAGCTCACTCTCTGATATTTAACAGTGAAATCTGTCAGGATTACCACATCGTATCCTAAACCTATGCGGAGGAGGAGGAGGAGGAGGATGGGGGAGGAGTGGGAGGAGGAGAAGTGTGAAAGGGAGGAGGAGGAGGGGGAGGTGGGAGGAAGTGGAGGAGGTTGCAGGGAGAGGAATTAGCAGGGAAAGTGACATTCAAAATGTACTTTTTAATTAACTCCAGTTCTGGGATTATAAATTTGTGTCGGTAACTTTAGTCTGAGTGGGAATATTAAAAGTCGGTTGATTGCAGAGCCTATATCCAACATAATAATATTAATTAATTATATTAATACAAATTATTATAATAACATATGTTATTCAATATAGTTATCGCTTTATATTTTTTCTGTTTATGTGTATTATTTGAAAAATGTTGTGTATAGGAGAGAGACACATTTTATATTTTGAATGAATAATCTGCCCACTTCTTGTGTAATACATGATGTGTTTGCTGTAGATGTTGATTAGAACACAATCAGGTTCCTTTATTTTTTTTTTACAAAGACAGAGTGGTTCTGCTGTTTTCCCCATAAAAACAATTACTGAATCCCTAAAATAAAGGAAAAAGTTCACATATATTAACATATGGGATAACATATTGTTTAAGGCTTTATTGACTTCTAATTACTTACTTACTCAATTATTTGGTAACCCTTTAGAATTAGAGTACATTTTATTAACCATTAACATTAATAGTAATAAATGCAGTCATAAGAATGAACTTACAATTCATTAATATACATAGTTAACTAATGTCTAGTAATCACTTACTAATTGTTTCATGTTAACTAAGGTTTTCATTAACTGATACATTATTTAATAGGGTCAATGAAATAATGTATGAATGAATACCTTAATAAGCCTCAACACCATTTGTAAACATGAACACCATTGGAAGATGATTACTAGACCATTTGTTCACTTTCAATTAACTTTGAATTTTATGTTAACGCTTTTGACTGCATTAACAAATCTTAATTAACGGATAACTTGAGTACCCTTATTGTAAATACTTTTACTCCTTATGCATCAAATGATCTTCCCCTCATTGGGAGCGACATGTTTAGCTGCACATGCTTAGTCTAAGTTTTTCCGCTAAGTGTTTTCCCCTGTGGAGCCACCTTGGGCATGACGAGACAGGAGAGGGCAGAGTTGGGATTCTCAGCAATGCCTGCATTGTGTTCAGCATCAAACTTTTATCAAGACATAATGGGGATAAATGATGCATGTAATCAGTGGCTAAATAATGCTTGAATATGCATGGTGGGCAGGTAGGCTGTGACCGGGTGTCTGAGCGGTCGGCTCCCAGGTGGATGGCCACCATCTGGCCACCCCTGCGTGCGCTGACCCGAGTGCCAGACTCCTTAGTGTGCACGGACGTGTGCACGGACGCCGGACATCATCTGGTCAGGCCCTCGCACACCTGAACACATGGACACAACCTTGCCATGGAGTTAGGGGACACAACACACTCTGCCACTGCCCACAACACAGCACAGAGAGGTTGCATACTTCTGGGAGCAAAGCTTTGCCTTCCTGAACAGCCAACTTGCATTTACTGGGTTCAAGATTTTGTTTATTTTTACAGTTTTACGTTAAAACAGAAAAGAAAATCACAGGGTTTCCTTGGTAAATAAATGAACCACATTTCCAAAAGCAATCAAATATCTGTGCAGGGTAGAGTGGATGAGAATCAATGCAATGGTTGTATTGGTGTTGTCTTCATGAGTCTCTGAAAGGTGAACATAACAATTAAAGCAAGCAGATGTTACGATAAGCATAAGGAAATGTACAACTTCTACTAACGTGTTTTGAAAGGCTGCCATGTGTGAATAAATTTCCATTGAAGCTGTTCAACTAAATGTTAATAACTTGATCACATTTAGCCCAATCTGATTATGTACGGTTTGGAAGAGTAGAAAGTAAATAGATGAATTGTGTTCATGTGTGTTTATCAGAGCTTTATTGATGTCTTATTGAGTGATTTCAACCAGAAAATTTTCAAACAACTAATAAATTGAAGGGCTCCGCAGAACATTCTGAATCAAGTTTGCAAAGGAAATTATCGGCAGGTAAGTTAAGAAAAATACAGATTTGTTTCTGCTCTGTTTACAGTGAAGGAAATGTGTAGCCCCTAATCCCAGTTACAGTCTCAAAGATATCATTGAATTAAAAAAAGTTTTAATTCAATACCGTCACATTCAGCTTCATTGTTTTTTTGGGTGGAGGAAAATCTGTATTTCAATACATGTTGTGTTTTATTGTCATTTTTTGTTTGACCCTTAATTTGTCTTCCTAATCCCTTCCTCCATTAGTGGTTCCTGGCTTGTCGTTATCTTCCGCCACTGAAGGGCCCTGGCGGTGGGCCCCGGAGGCCCCAATTCCGGCAAGCGATTCAACCACAACACCCTCCTCTCACCTCTCCTCACCTCTTATTAATATCAACATCTCCTTTAGTTCCAAAACTAAGGTTTGGTGTATTGATTGAAACTTTTGCAGAAGGTTGTTGATGGTTCTACCCTAACAAGCCGCCTGACGGCTGCTTGTGCATTCTGTTCCGGTCGTCTCCTTCCGAGGTTCAAGGAGGAGGAGGAGCGAGAGAGCAGAGTTTGAAGAGGAGGCAGGGACATGTATTGTAGAACACAGTCATGAGGGGTTTTTTTTTTTTGGAAAGAGAATAATAAAGGCTGACCAGAGCATAGTGTTGTTCGCATGCTAACAGTCTAGCATTGCTACATTCATTTAGCTTTCAGACGATGACACGCGACATGACGATGAGTACTCTGCAACCTCCACTGACCGGGACACGTGTCTGGTTAGCCCCAGAGTCTTCCTGGATCTGCTCATTATGTAAATTACATCCCACGGTGGTTGGTGTAAAGCACTGCTCATGACAGCGAACAGGGCTTCATTTCAGCAATTTCTTTCAGAGAATGTCGAGGTTCTGACAATTGTCCCCGATTGGTGGAAAGGGAGGGAGAGAGATGAGACAAACGAGGCGATCTGTGACACGCATAATGGGAAGCATTCTGGGGGTTTTCGGCAGATGACTATTAGGGGAAGAAGATGGATTTGTCTGGAAGCGGTACGTGTTTGCAGATTTTTGGACTCAACTTAAGGATAGACTCTTCCAGACTTCCTTACAATTCTATTTCCCCCCGTAATGCATCTGCTCAACTTTCTTACCAAGGACACGTTCATAATAACAATATTACAAATAAAGTCATGGTGGATATTAATCCACTGAAGAGAACATCTTCCCTCTCAGGGAGATTCTTTTCAACTTTACTAAGAGAAGAAAACCCTCAGCAGAAAGATTTTCTACATTATGAAATGTTGTTAATACGTCGCCAACTGTTGGGTCCGCCTTGTAATAATAAAAGAAGGGCTTCAATGAAATAAAACAAAAATCCATAACACAGAGGCCTGTGACTGGTATATTAGCAAAGCACACAGCTGTTTTCCCAAACCACCGGTGTCTCCTCGTTTTCTATCGACAACAAACACGCCAAACACACAAGACCAGAATTAGTATCTCTCACGAGGAATCCGCTGCTTCCTTCTGAAAGCCATTCTGCTTTTACTAAACTCTGAGTAGGAATGAGCGCTTTGCCCTCTGTATGCACATTGTTCTATTTAACAATCACACGACAGTTTATGTTTATATTCATAAAGCCTGGCACACAATAATTGGCTGTTTATATTACAGTATTATTTATTTCTTGCTTGTGCTGTACTCTGCGTCTTAAAAGGAGCCAGCATGAAGTGAAAGGCTTTTTGAGTTTCTTGGAAGTGTTTGTCTATATGAATGTGGATACTTTTATGTACCTTTCTGCTTACTAAAGAGTGTGTCAAACATCCTTATGTTCAGTTTACTCAGCTTCTCATTAATTTAGTAGTGGTAGTTGAATCATTATTATAGAGGTTTTAAGACAATATTTGCTAACGGTGTTGGCTGCATTTTTGCCTAAGTGCAAGTTTTATCTTGCCTGAAAATCGCTGGACAAATTTGCAAATGCATAGTCTGAAACCTCTCAATTAGTTTCAGATTTCCAAGGGGTAGTATGAACCAGACCAAAATGCCTCTGAAGCATTGAATTGAACTATAACAAATCAGAGCAAGGAAACATGCTACACATTAGTGGCAAGCATTGTGGTTTTATATTAAAATGTATCAATGGCGCTACTATATCTGCACAGTCATCGTATATAACCCACCTCGTATGAGATAAACGATTGTGATTGGCCTTACCCAAGCCAGGTCTGCTGGATATCTGTGGGAGGGAGGCCAGATGCATATGCCAGATCAAATGAAGCATGATCTCCCCCGATTCGTCTGGTTCCCAGGCTAGGATTCAGCATAAAGTCATTAAATCCCACAGTATTATAGTTGATTTAGATTATTAAGCATCAAATTCGCAGTATTATAGTTTACTAAGCATTAAATTAATGGTATTATAGACCGTTTATTTCATTTATGAGGCCTCAAATCCACAGTATTATAGTCTATTTCGTTTGGTAAAATTGTGTGGAAGAATCCTGACCTTTTGTGCTTTGCGTATCAGATTTCCTCTGCTTTGGAGGACCAGCGACTGCTGATGCAACAATTGGAAGCTCAAAGCACGGCTGACATTATGTCCTCTCCGGCTTGCCGTATGTGTACACGACTAATTAGTGGGAAAACTCTGTCACAAAGCCATATGGTGGCGGTGACGGAGCAGCTTGAGCAGGGTTGCTGCCACCAAAAACATCTAAGAATGTCAACGCAATCTGTCCGGCGCCAAGGTACCGCCATATGCAAATGAGGTTAAATGTTCAACATTTTTTTTATTTTGTGTCGCAGAGACGGGGAGCGACAGAGCGAGAGAGAGAGAGAGAGAGAGAGAGAGAGAGAGAGAGAGAGAGAGAGAGAGAGAGAGAGAGAGAGAGAGAGAGAGAGAGAGAGAGAAAGAGAGTATGAGTAGAGATATGTTTTCCGTACCAGTTCAAGCAGGATGTTTTTATGTCTTTTATAAATGTCTATATATGTCAGTCTTAGTAAATTCATCCATAACGCAGGGGCAGAAAGTAATAGGAGTTGGAGCACGACATCATCTGACTCACTGATATCAACACTTCAAAACACGTCAACACCATCAGTCATTACACCGAATAAATCACACTGCTAATTCTGGGTCAGGAAGATTGCAGAGGTTAATGTGTGTGGGTGTGTGTGTGTGTGTGTGTGTGTGTGTGTGTGTGTGTGTGTGTCTGTATGCGTGTGTGTGTGTGTGTGTGCTTCACAGAGTGACTGAGTGAGTTATTTTTCATGTTAATGAATGCAAGTGGTTCACAGACTAAAATAAGATAATTTATAATTTGTTATTTGTTGGAGATGCGTTGTCAAAGTAAAAAAAACTGTTTAGCTTTAACTGATGATATACAAATAAATAATAATAATAATAATAATAATGATATTCATACAAATAATAATAATATATTTTTGTTCATCTTAAAATGAATAGATGAAAATAAATCAAATAAATTAATTTATAAAAAAAAAAATACACATTGTATGAATTGAAAAAGGAAATTTTAATCTTCATTCAGTGTATTGCTCAGCGTGGAAATGGTGGCAGGGGAGTTGTGGGAGGAGGAGTGCTGGGTGGGGGAGAGGGGAAGAAGGAGTGGGCCAGTGCTGATTCAGGGAAAGCAGCTGATGTCTGGCTTGAGAGGGAAGGGGAGGGTGGGGGGGGTTAATGGGTAATGACGGGAGACACTCTCAGGACTTTCAAGTTCACAGGAGGTCGACACTCGCCGCTCCGATGCTGCGGGTGATTTAACTGTGGGAGAATCTCCGCTCCGCGTGTTCAGTCAGCTCTGCTCTTCTGTCACTGGTTTGAAACACAGATACAAAGAGTAGAAAATAGAGAAGGTTAAACCATATTAAATTAGCACTTCAATAAGTATCCATCGTTAGGCGCAAAACACTTTGGCATTTAATACTCTTAACCTTTATTTATTTAGTCTTATGAATTCACGAGAGTCTCTTTATTATTAAACTTTTTTTTTTCTAAATGTAGGCCGTTTCATTTAATTTTATATCTCTGAGCTCTACTTTGTCTAATGGCCCATTTATCTCATCGTTAATCAAGTGGAAAAATAAAAAAAAGTTTTCCCCTGTAAGAGTTCAGAAAAGATAATTCTCAACTAAAAGGTATCTTTCTTTGGTACTGTAATGAAGATGTACAACATCTTTAGCTCAGAAGGCTACTGTAATGTAGAGGTAACAATGCTCTTTCCCTGAACTCACTACTATAATGTAGAGGTACCACAGCACTTTCCCTGACCTCAGTACTGTAATGTAGGGGAACTCAGTACTGCAATGAAGAGGTACCAATGCTCTTTCCCTGACCTCTGTACTGTAATGTAGAGGCACCACAGCTCTTTCCCTGACCTCAGTACTGTAAGGTAAAAATCATACAGCTCTTTCCATTGACTCTCTAGAGGTCATAAAGCTCTTTCCCTGGCCTCAGTAGAGTAGCACAGCTTCCCTGGCCTCAGTACTCTAGTGAACTAGGACAGCAAAACTGAAAGGCAGATTTCTGCTCACCAGCTCAGGGATGTCTTGTAAGATTTAGATGCAGTCGTTTGACAGGAAAGGGCGAAGACATGGGAGACTGTCATGCAACTGACAACCAATGACCTCTGTCCAAAGTGTCAAAACACTACACACGCTTTTCAACGATTCAGTTCCCTTACTGTTTTAGTGCTACCGGCTTAGCATGACAACAAAGTTACAGTTTTACTATCTACTGCTATAGCAGTAGCTCATGGTGGGTGAATACTGACCTACCAGATTCATTTTTCACTTAGCAACTTCCAGTGAATTCAGATACATGTCATTAAGGAGCAAGTGGGGGTTAGGGGTCATCTTGCTCTAGGATGGACATGGGGATCAAACCAAGAACCTTATCTTTTGGGAGTCTGATACCAATACAAATTTTAACAAAACAAAGTAGAAGGGACGAAGATAACTTTACTTTATTTAATAACATAACTGACCAAACTGGTCTGGTGTGGTGTCTGGAATCTGGTGGTTTGTTTGTTTGGACTGTTGTTTGGCAGGGTTTCAAGGCACATTCCTTTCCCGAGTGTTTCTAACAGTGAAACCCACAACATCAATATAAACCTCGACCGTGTTCTTAAGAGTTAAACCCACAACATAAACCTTGACGGTGCTAGCACCGCAGCTAACTGCCACCCCCAGCCTCATGAGTCCACGTCGCTCTACTTTAAAAGCCAAAACACTACCACCCATGCTGGCTTAAGGCATCATTGTTTTAGCTGACCCTCATATACAAACTATAGAAACAAACTTTTTAATCCTTAGTCACTTCAATTTAACTTTCTCTTCTCTTTTTGGCCATTGCCTTCTCTCTCCTCACAAGACATGATATAAATGTTCACATAGGAGCGGAGAAAAGGGCTCTGGAAATAGCATCGGGGAGAACATTTATATCTAGAAAGCTTCACATTACAAAGATGAATTGAGTAAGAGACTAATTGAGCCGATGTAATTTGTCAATTAAACGCAATCTATTTCCCACCGCGCTGCCGCCTCCTTGCGATTCAAATATAGTTTTTTTTATGATCGATTCAATAAAAGGGTACTTTGTGGTTAAACACTAGATGTAATGCTCTCGTGAATAATTAAAGAAGACCTGAAATTTGGCATTTAAACATTTATCTCAGCAACCAAATTTGCTCATGCAATTAAGTTAGGCCTAAGCTGTGGTGATGAATGTGGCTGGGTAGAATGTGGCTTGTACACCTTCCAGACTTCTCCTCTTGAGAGTTTATACCATCCATAAATGGACAAATCACTCAAACACTTTCAATACTAATACTAATGCTAATATTAAAACCAATACTGAAAGGTTACGTACTGAAAATAAGCTACCGTCAATCCAGTGTCTAACAGCACGAGTCTGACCATACATTCTAATGTGGAGGCATTTATCAAATATTTTAAATCGAGTTCCAGACTTGTGTGATTTAGGTTAGCTTTCAGACGTTGACATACCTAAACAATAATCATTTTAATTGCATTTAGTTTACAACAAATCTTACTGCATTCAACTAACAAATTGAACAAACCAATTAGGTATAATTGTAATTATACAGAGAACATAAGTTACAAATAAAATGCTCTTGCCATAGTTAACAGAAGGGTTGATGACATTCAGTTGGATACATTTATGAGATGTTGCATACATATTTACCATAGGTAACAATAGGTAACAATTAAGTGAAGTAATGTCATTCATCGTCCACTGGCATGTTTTCCACATTAGTTATATTATAACAGCAGGCCCTGGATTTCAGGCCCACAACCTACTGTTATTTTTCAATTCATAACTTATTTGCATAACTTATTTCATAACTATATTGTATATATGTTATTTCCTTCTTCTTTTTTGAATATGTATGTAGGCTTACAGTAGTTTGAGGTATTTTGTCTATCATTTTCTTCATCGCTGCAACAGATTGGAAAACAAATCCTTGTCAAACTTATCTTTTAATTCAACTGTGATCTAAATGTAAATCTAAAATGTAAATCTAAATGAAAAAGACAACAGAAGTTTGGTCTCTACCCTGTAGGAAGATGTTTTAGCTTCAGAAAGAATGATATCACCAGCCCACTATCTGAGAGAGGAACCACAACAGACCTCATTATGAATAATAACTTCAGTGTCCCCTTCATAAGCTCCTTATAAACTTATGTAAATGAACATGCGTACAGTGGAAGGAAGTGACATTAGTATTAGTCATGTTGGGGTTTATGTATCCCCATGGGCTGGGGGACGCTGTCATTGTCGCTCATTTGAAAATAATTGCGGTGTTCAGAGGTTGGCAGTGGTTCAGCTTATCTGTGATTGGGTTGAATAGCGACTTCAGCAGAGTAGCGGCGCCACCCTTAAACATTGCTCAGCTAACAACAGAATACCCGAGAGAAAAGTAAAAAATTAAGCTCTTAAGATGCTTATTTTAAGACATTTATCACTCAACAAAAAAAAATATGTGTGAAAAATTATCTCACAAATTTTCTTCTTTTCTATGTAGGAAATATAAACACAAAAAGATGAAGCACTTAGCTTTGAGAAAGTACGGAGAAGTGTGAGTTGCATAATGAGATGAAATTAATGTACGTGTGCAGGTCTCTTGTATGAGGGAATGTGTGAGTTATATAGAGGCCGATTTTTTTCTCATGTTGATGATGCTTTGGTAATACCATTTAATAAATCATGCCAATAAAGCACATTTTATTTAAAAAAGTGATACTGAGAAAGCTAGAGAGAATTACAGATTTACAAAGTTAGAGTAAGAGCGAGAGAAAAAGAACGTGTGTGTGTGTGTGTGTGTGTGAGTGACATATCAGTGCCACAAAGGTAAATTATCTATGCTAATCCTGAGTATATTTTTTGTATACAGTATCTTTGGTGATGCAATAAAGTGGCAATAAGACCTTAGAGATGCCACTTCTTAAAATGTTGGTCATCTTATTAATTCCGATATGGAATCTGTTTTCAAGTTGAAGAAGATCATGTTAAAATATGTAATATTTATATCGGTACATGTATATACCTCCTTTATTTATAGGCAAGCCTTAACATCTTTTTAAAATCTGTCTGTGGGCACTTCATTTATTAAAATATAGCAATGTGGAAATTCTGAAAATGTATATTACATGAAGGATCAGAGTGTATGGCTTATTTCCTTTCATATATTTTGTTTTGCCAAATATAAATCTCATGAATATTCAAAAGGCTTAGAGCTTGGCCACGTCAGCCGACTTTCTTGAAACGTACATTGCAGTTACTAACCCTCATCCAACCACCAAAGCAGACACCGACCTACAGAACACAAATTAACACCAACCAAACCCTATCAACACATTCATTTAGCACCAACCAAACCAGAAACCAACCTACAGAACACACATAACACCAACCTAACCTCATCAACACATTAGCACCAACCAAACCAGAAACCAACCTACAGAACACACATAACACCAACCTAACCTCATCAACACATTAGCACCAACCAAACCAGACACCAACCTACAGAAGACACATTAGCGCTAACCAAAACCTACAGAAACACAGCACCAACTAAACCCCAACCGACATAAACAAAATAGAACCAACCAAACCACAACCTTCACAAACACATTAGCGCCAACCAAACCTGACACCAACCTACACAAACACATGTACACCAACCAAACCCCAACCTAACAAACACATTAGCACCAATCAAACCCCAGCTTACAAAAACACATAAGCACCCACCAAAGCAGACATCAACCTACAGTACACACATTAGCACCAAACAAACCCCAACCTACATAAACACATTAGCATTTAATATTTAATATTTTTTGAGTCAGGTTTAAGTCAAAGAACTATCTGGATGATAAAGGTTTATATTTACACAATTACAAAGTACAAGGGTTTTTTTCTTAGGAATGGGACTCATAACCTATGACGTTCGTTTATTTTGTATCTGTCATTCCGAGGATATTGTTTGCATTTCATTACCTTTATCTTTAATATGTCCCCTTGTTAAGGACTTTGGATTGCATTTTTTTCACAGAATGTGCCTTATAAATAAAGTTTTAATGATCGATATTTGTTGATCCAAAAATGAAATGCAATAGTAAAACATAACCAACATTTGAGTCATCCAGTGAAATCCTCTTGGGGGAACTTACACAGTTCAGAAAAGGTTGAGTTCAGAAGGACAGTAAAAGTTCAGAATGACCCTCAAAACAATTGTATGGATCTCTCTACGACTCCTCAAGCATCACATTTCCCCACACGTCAGACCACTATGAAGCCCTCAACGTTGTGCACGGTTTTACCGGACATGCGGTCCAACGTTTCATCAGGCGCTGACATTTCCTATTGAGCGGGTAACAAATGGCATTTCCCCGGACAACTTGTTAACTTTTAAAGGTTGATGGCTTGGATCTGTGGATCTGCCCTGTGCCTCCGCCCCAAGAAACTAAGATGGGAGATTAGCTGCTGTCAGCTGGGTTGATGTGTGGAAGTTTGAGAAGCAAAATGTTGGGACGCTATTTATAGTGCGACACACAGCATATAGATCTGGCATTTATTGGAAACAGGAGACTCATTTGTGCTTTTTCCACCAGTGTCCTCTTGGCTATAGGAGATTCTCCTCTGTACTGTTTGACTGAGTGGCAGACATCCAGACTAAGATTAATGAAGCAGTCAGATGTTGAGAAAGAAGATACACATCTCATATAATTTCCAGGGTGGACACATTTGCGATCGTTATGAATATCAGACGAGCAGGTTTGAAATAATTTGCCTTTGAAGAATACATTAATGATGATTATGGTTTTATAGCTCGATCTGAAGCCGTGTCATTAAGCTAGAGGTAAATTTATTCTCTTTCAGCTTCAAGGTCTCCTGTCTTGGTGTCAGGACAGGGAGATATGGTGTTGGAATATCATTTAGATTTACCAGAGGTCATCTCCAATGAAACCTTTAATGAAATGGAGAGCAGAGAGATTCATAAAGGAGACCCAGCCTCACTGTGTGGAACGCACATGGCCGGCCGTCACACTAATTAAGAAGCCTGCAGTTTAGGTCGCACATGAAAGTCACATCATATTATTGAGTCTTTAGTCAACTTTCCTTCTCTCTATCTTCTTCTGAATGGAGGCCCTTCAAACATGTTCAGTTTTCACGTTTCAACTTTTACAGCTTGAAGGCAAACTCTGAAAGCCAAACTTTGAAACACTCAGCAAGGAGTACTCAGAAATACTTAAGTAGTATATACGTGCAATGCTATGAGCTACTGTGCATGCTCAGTAGCAATTTTCTATTCTTGGAATCATGGCCATGACACACAGATGTTTCAAAACACAACTGCACTCTGCATTTACTCTGACATTTCCCTTTCTCTCTCCTTCCCAATAATCCAACCCTGATTGAATATTTCTCCTGCCCAGCAATCAAACCCTGATTTAATCTCATTCATGCCCAAAGCTCAAACCTTAATTTAATCTTTCTCCTGCCCAACCATCCAACCCTGATTTAATCTCTCCCCTACCCAGCCATCAAACCCTGATTTAAACTCTCTCCTGCCGAACAGTCAAACCCAGATTTAATACTCTCCTGCCCAACAATCAAACCCTGATTTAATCTCCCTCTTTATAGCAGAGGTGTGAAGGTTCTTTGAGACAGACAGCGGGCAAAATCCCAGGAAACTGTGGATGGTCTCTATTAGGTCCTCAGTGGTATCCCCCGCTGGGCTATGCATACTCAATAGGTTCACAGCAGGACAGAAGGACATGTGCACACTCTCCCGGCTCAGAGGACACGCGCACACTCCTAGGATTGGCAGGGCTCTTGGTTTGGCTGAGGACTAACACAGCGCTACAGCCTGCCTTCTGTTTAAGCAAAGCATTTAAGAATTTAAGAATAATTTAATTTCATAAGATGTTTATTATTTAAGAATCAAAATATTAATAATGCTATTAACTTAACTCAAATAGCAGACAAAACTAAATATTAATACAATGCAAACATACGTTTATAATATTCTCAAATAAGCTTTTTATTGTTAATATTATATACTGTATGTTCATGACATATTTGCTTTTCTGTGTTTCCATTTGGTGTCCTCCATGTAGACACTCTGGTGGTGCACTCTTCGGAAAATATTATCAGGTAAAATAAAAGATTCTCAGCCTCTTCCATCCTCTCTTCTCGGTGTTATCTACTTTGTCATTAGATTTCAGTGTGAACCGCGTGCACCACTTGGAGATGATTCTAGAGTATCCCCTCATCTCCTTATCGTATTTACGCTCCACATTTCCTGAGCATTTGAACTGTGATGCTAGCCTGACACAATGCTGTTGACCCGGAACACATTATCTGCTGAGAATATTTAACTCGCTCAGTAACTGTAATTTAATCAGGGATACACAATAAAAAAATCTGCTGCCTTCCCTGCCTTACATATATACTTACTATAAATATACTATACTATAAATATTCCATATTTAAAAAAATACCCAATCCAAAAGTGTTCTCCGCACACACACGCATACACACGCACATCTGCACCTATGCACCCACCTACACTCACATACCTATATCTACACACATGCACCTACACACACACCTACAAGCGTGCACCCATCCAAATGACACACATACAGCCACACCCACCTACACATGCACCCACACACCTACAAACACACCCATATTGATAGATGAGTATGTGTCCTATATGTTTCTATCCATCAGTTGCAATGGGAACATTTTATACAGTCTACGATTCATATGAGTTGATTTGAAATAACGTTTCCTCCATGACCCATCCCTGTATGTAGCAATGCTCATCTACCCAGGCCTTTCTTCTACTGACCTTCAACAGATTGTGATGTTCCATGTGTTGAGCTCTCTACTTCAACAAAGGTCTCTGTGGTATTGCGGGCCTTTTTGTAATCAAGGGTCTATATGGTATATTCTCGTATGGTATATTCTCCGAGATATATACCGAGAGTCTGTTCGTGACCTAGGGTACAGAGGGTACAGAGGGTCTCTTTGTGACAAAGGGTCTCTACCGTACTGAGGATATTTTGGGTACTGAGGGTCTGTTTGTGACCAAGGGTCTCTACTGTACCATGGGTCTCTATAGTACTGAGGGTCTCTATGGTACAGAGGGGCTCTTTGTGACGGAGGGTCTCTACCATACTGAGGATATTTTGGGTACCAAGGGTCTTTTTGTGACCGAGGGTCTCTACTGTACTGAGGGTCTCTACGGTACATAGAGTTCTTGTCGTGACCGAGGGTCTCTACTGTACTGAGGGTCTCGTCGTCACCGAGGGTCTCTAAGGTGCCAAGAGAAAAAAACGTTCACTGAGCAGCTGAAGCGAGTATCTGAATTGATCTCTTTTGAATCCGGGTAAGAAGAGGCAGCCTGGTTAGGCTTGTACTATTTTGTAGCTTTTTGGAAATGTCAGTAATAATCATAGGCATTATTTAATCATTGGCATTGCTGCCAAGAAGGGGATAAGATGTTAATGTTGCTTTATATGGTGGAATAGTTGCTTGCTTTGCATTACATCGATGAGGGTGGGCAGAACTTGACCAATCTCTGTTGTTGTCCTATGCAGCGTGTTATGGCACTCATGCTGGAAGGCAGCTTGGTAGTGAATTGTCCATGTTTTTAAAGTGGTGCAGTAGCCTGTATTGTAGATAACCGTGGGTGGCTGCAAATACAATTTGTGCAATTGTACTATTGATTATTATCCCTCCTGTGTTATCAGAAAGGGAAAAATAGTTATGCCCCTTCTGTCATTTCTGATGCCCTCTGGCCTAGTTAATCCTGCCGCCGTGTCTGGGCGCAGCCGCAGCCAACAGGGCTGTCCGCTGTAGTTAAGGCACCAATAATGCACATCACAAAGCAGAAGAGGCAAAAAAACGGTGTAGAGACCCATGGCGTAAACCGCGATGACTGTTCAACGCAGAATGATCCACTTTTTACTGGTGTAATTGTAGAGAAGTCTGCACATCTGTTTTTCTGTTTGGCTCAGTGTGAAGTCAACTCCTGTTTCGTTTCGTTTTTGTTTGAAGAGGGAGACCCCCCTGGTTGGCTCTTTAAGTTCCTCCTTCTCATTGAGGTCCTTTGCTCTGGGCTCCCCACCCCCAATTTATTTATTTATTTATTTTTTACCGTGTGGACTTTTATTTTAATCGTTCTCTCCAATTAAAGAAGAACAGCTCAGTCAGACGTTTGTCCCATCTCACTCTTTTATCTCTTCCATAGACACACACATATACACACAAACATCCCCATCAGGCCAATTTGCTACGGTTTCAGTTTGAATGGCAGTTGAGTTTGAATGAACGGCCAAATGAACAAAGTGTCTTTTATCTTTTGTTTTTCAACCCTTATTAAAACAACTGTCTTCCATTAGCGTGTGGATTCTTAAAGCGATATATTTATATAATTGATATATATATTTGGATGTATTTAATGATAGCTACCACACCAGTTTAATTATAATTGTATGGTTTAAAAGCTGGGGTTGGCAGTTTGGAGAAACCAGCAGGGTAAGCTAGATTTTGAAAGTATCTAACAGAAAAATAGGAAGGAATAGCTTTGTGGAAAACTCTGGTCAAGCGCAATAAGTGTGCAGAGTGCATGCAGGTAGGCATTTTCTTTCAGGCAAAATTGAATAATTGGCCGGGGTTATAACAGACCTGCAACAGCCACATATACCGGATGTTTTTCTTTTTTTTTGTCAGAGCAATTAATTTGTGAATTTCTGTCTGGATATAAAGAGAATGACAAAATGCCTCTACATTGTACAGAATACCGCATATTTTATATCAAAATGGTGTGAAGTCTTTATTCAACCCAGACAAAACTGACTTTTTCATGGGCACAAGCAGTCACAAAATCCTAAAAACTGCAACTATTTCCGTATACATGTACACACATAGAGTAAAAATGTATGTTTATCCTTATGTTTGCTGGCCTGGCCTGGCTTCACTCATCCTCCATGTGCCCGGAAAGGCCACATTGGCAGAGATGCACTTACAAGGCTCACAATAAGATCAGAACAGACCAGCCGGTTATTGCTCAAGGGACCCCAGGTAATGGCTTTATCACTCCGGTCCCAGCGACAGTCCCCGGGTTTAAACCACTAAACCTGCGTTATGTTTCAGCCAGCCCAGGCCGTTCTTCCATTCTTCTCTACTTATAGAATGGAGTGGCTCAGTTAGCGACAGATTAAATCATGTTTTCAGGACAACGCAGGGTCTCTCGGACATCCTTCACGTACGTTCCCCACCCCCCCCCCTCCACGGTAATAGAAGCCCAGGGAATTTAAAATGAAAGAGACAACAGAGTCTGTTACCCACTAAACCATATTGGGGAAACATCGGCTCTCATTCTGTCGCTGTTGCAATCTAGCGATATGATATGAAAATATGCCCTTATCCCCCAAGAATCACCAGAGGTTAAAATCTTTTGGAAAAGTAAATACAAACATAAATGGATCTGACGGAAGAACAAACAGGTGGTGTGAAGGGCAACCTGAGTTTTGCAGGGTAAATAGTTCCGTTCCTAATGAAAAATATTTGTGCAGCGTTGTGCTCGGCGGCTCAATGTGTGCGAATTGTGTTGTTCTGAGGCCAGAAAAGATTCTAGCTATATTCCCGTCGCATCCTCTGCTGTCATGGAGACGGATGGCTGCGATGTGATCGATCGCTCCGACACGAGATGGATCACTTCTGCCTGTGATCTGTTCAGATTTCTCTCCTTGAGTTCCACAATTGACTAGTCTCTCTCTCTCTCTCTCTCTCTCTCTCTCTCTCTCTCTCTCTCTCTCTGTGTGTGAAATGGCCCAATGGTGTGTTTTGGCCTTGGGTGTGGTGTGGGGAGAAGGGGAGGAGGAGGTAGGGAGATGAGAGGTGGGGGAGGAGAGGTGAAGGGGGGCCAGTGGGTGGAGGGTGGGGGGAGGAGAGGTAAGGATGGAGGGTGGGATGAGGTGAGCATTGCCACTCCACTAAGAATGCGTGAAAAACCTTCAGATATACTGCAGATATACTATAATGAGGATATCATGTGATGTATTGAACGCTGTGGTTCTGAATCATGAACCGAGGCTCTGGGTTCCGAATGGGAGTTGAGATCTGTGGTTGAACTGTGGGTGTGGTCCCCAGACAGCTCACTAGGGTGTGACCTTTGCCAGTTGCAGGGACTGTGATCCTGGCCACTAATATACTTTATCTCAGCAATAATAAAGGTTAGAGTCTGACGCGCTGCCGATGTGAATATATTATGCCATGCATGGTGGAACTACATGGCTCGGAGCCAAGTGGTCAGGTGGAGAAGGTGAAGGAGATAAAGTTAGAGGGAGGAGGAAGAGGGATGGAGATGCAGTGAAGGTATACAGGAATGGAGGTAGGGATGAGGGGGAGGAGCAAGAGAGGAGAAGGATGGGAGTGAGGATAGAATGATGATAGTAGAGAGGATAGGGCAGTCAGATGTGGCAAAGATAGCGGTGTTCAGACACCAGCATGACACACACACACACACACACACACACACACACACAGATAACTATCGCAGCAATACAGGTGTATATATGTGTGTGATCTGTTTTTTCTGCATTTCAAATGCGCCAGTATTGGAGCAGAATATCTTTTCAAATATCTGCTTTGTAATTCTTGATAAACGAGGTGTCTGCACACTACAGCATGTAAACATGCACCTCTTACTCACCATAGCATAGAGCCATTACAACTATCACGCCATCTCCTGCTTGTTGCTTTGTTTGTTTTCTGTCTCCTCTCTCTCTCTCTCTCTCTCTCTCTCTCTCGTCCTCTATAGCCCTCCAGTGCTCGTCCACTCTCTCTCTCTTTTCCAATCTCTTCCAGGAGGAGTGTGCCGGCGTGATGAATGCACCGCACATTAGAATGACCTCTGAGATCGCCACTGCTTCCCCGGCCACCGCATTCATCAGACACCGCCCCCGGGGGGACGGCGGAGGTGGTGGGGGTGGGGGGAGGGATGCGAGGGGGGGTTAGTTCTGAAGGTGAGTGGTTGTTGTCACCACCACCGGCAGCACAGATTGCTGCCAGATATTGGAGGGGAGCAAGGAGGAGAGAATGGTTAGCCCAGCGTAGACCACGCTCGCTTTCAGACCACGCCCTGACCAAGACCACACCCTGACCAAGACCACTTCAGATTCGTACAATGCCTCCTTTCGAGCCACACTACCGCAATGACCGCACCCACGTCCCGACTACGGCCCCATTCTAACCCCCCCACTCTTCCAACCTCTCCCCCTCTCAAACCACTTTTCAGAACATTGAACCCAGAACCCTGATCCCCCCCAAAAAAACTGTGACCACTCCATTTCAGAACACATCCCTTTTTCAGCTACCTGGCTCAGCTGGTTCAGGCTCTGGTGGCACATATTTGTAGATTTGAGGCGCACAGTGTCAGATGAATGAATTACATTCATTGTTGTGATTGTCGTTCACTCTGTGTTGTAACAGATGCAGGGCTTGTTGTATTTCCCTCATTTCACTGAAAGCGAGCGTTTCTGATTGCACACATTACACTCTTTAGACAAACAGCTCTGAGAATATCTTCGCAGCACGTCACACACACAATCTGTTGTGCTGTTGTGGGTGACAGATGTTCAACATATCATGTAAATTCTTCTCTGGATGTACCTAGCGATGAACAGAACAAAGGATAATTATTTGCGCTGATGTAGTAGCAGGTGAAAGAAGTAAGCCAGTGTTGGAGAACAGATGCTTACGAGGGAACTTCATGACACAATGGGTCAGGGATAAGTCTAACTGATTTAAAATAACCAGAAATACTTGTGCTTTACGCTAGTATTGCAATGACAGCACCTGCACTGTGCAATGACAATACAGTTGAATGTAATCTGTTATCTAACCTAATTTATTATAATAGTTATTAAAATATTTTAATATAATATACTCTATTCTAATATAATTTGAATCTAATAGCTTATAAAAGAATCTAGTCAAGTCTGATGTGGTCTATTTAAATATAATCTATCTGAAAATCTGAAACTAATAACATAATCTATTATCACCTAATCTGGTCATTATAAATATAAACTATCTGAATTGAATAACCTAATCTCACCTAATCTAGTCTATTTAAATATAATCCTTCTGATTCAAAAACCCTAATAAATTCTCACCTATTCTAGTATTTTTTTTGATTTTAATTTTAGAATATAATCTTATAATATGATTCTGCTGAATCTATCCAAACCTTATCGAGTCTACTGTTATAAAATAATGTACCGTAGGTCAATTAAATAACCTTATATATCCTAACCTCATCCATCCCAAACTAATCTAGTCAAATGTATTCAAATCTAATATCTAACAAAAATCTATTTAATTCTCATACAGTTGGACTTTTTCTCTAACCTAATCAAGTTTAACCCAGTCTAATACAGTCTATAAACCAATTATTTATTATTCTGTCCATTCAGACTAGCAGTCACTACACACATAATTACCCAACTAACACCCACCAACAAGTCTTCTATAGTTGTTCTCTACCAAATCAAAGCACCATTCTGTCTCCTATGATTGAGTAACTCTCTGATAGTTTGTGGTGTTGTGCGGTTATCTTTTAGTTTACAAAGAATTCCAGGGAAAGGGTACGGTTTGAGTTGATTCAGAACACATATGCTGTATTTTAGTTACTATGGCTATATAATCATTCCACCTGTGCTTGTGAAACAAATTAATTTGCATTTGCATTGTTAAACCCATTTAACAATGCACAGATTATATAATAGTGAATAGATACATTATAATCAATATCTACATTTTAATGCGGATCCTCATTCTTAACTGTGCATACTGTTTTCCATCTTTAAAAACGGGCCCTTTGTTTTTCTGTTTCTGTTTTTGATATCTTTCCATTTTACAGTCCGGTGGTTTTACAATCAGGAAAGGTTGTTTGGAGAAGTTCAGGAAAGTAAAACAGACAAAACGTAACTATACGCAAAATATCCAAATTAAAATTTCAAAAAACATAACTCACCTTTAGCTACAATTGTGCTCTATACAACCAGTCGGTCATAGTTTATCTTTATTCCTGAGATCTGAAATAAGGTATTAAATAAAACAGATTGAACCATGCCCCAGGAGCTCAGCTTCGAAGATTCATCATTTCTTTGAGTTCCTCGGTTAATACTCTCCATTAATACGCTTCATAAACACCAAGCGCTTCCACTGCTTTGCGTCCACTCCTCACGGCGTTGTTTCATCTACCACTAAATGTTTCTTAAGCAGAACGAGAGCCGTTAATAGTCCCTCAGCTGATTGTCTGCTGCAGGCGCTACACCCACTCAGGGTGGTGTTGGTATCTCCATGTGGCGGGGGAGGTCCACGTCTGCAAACACACGCTTGATCGCCGCTCGCGCTACGAGATCCAGACACACCAATCAGCATGCAGCAAACCACCCACACATCTCTGGCCAGAGGAGAGTTTGTGTCAGTTGGGATGAACTTCCATAGTTGGGGAGGAGAAGATGATGGTATTGCCGTCACTGCCATGGTGGTGGTATGTTTGAAGAGGTGGTGGTGGTGGTGGTGATAATGAAAGAGATGGAGGTGGTGATTGTGGAAGTGGTGATGATGGAAGTGGTGGTGGTGGTGGTGAAGTTGTTAGTACAGACAGTGTGTTAATGTAATTTGTGTTGTGGGGTCTTTTACATGTTAGGATATTTAGATATTTATTTTCCCTCCTACTCTGTTGGCTGTGTAAGGGTACATATAATGTTTCTTAAGGTGCTCTTTAGGGAATTTAACAAATTGAGAACTGACTAAACTTGCAGTTTGTAAAGTTTAAGGGTACTGACCGGCTGTGGTTCTAGAATAAACAACACTTTGCTCAATGAATTAAATAAGCAGATTTATTGTATACTATGCCACATCCTCCTATCAACATGCCACAATGGTTGTGAGCTTTCCAACACAAGTGTGTGTGTGTGTGTGTGTGTGTGTGTGTGTGTGTATGTGTACATAACTATGGTATACATACACTTTAATTTAGCATCCTTGCATCTCTTTTACATGATCATGCATCTCTGTGTAAACAGTGTGTGTGTGTGTGTGTGTGTGTGTGTGTGCGTGTGTGTGTGTTCACACGGTGTATTTACACAGGGTGTGTACTGTGCTGCCGACACGGCTCATTAAATGTGCTGAATATGCAACGCCTGGCTGAGCGTTGACATTCTGCATCAATGTAAACATCTACCAACCCATTCAGTACTTCAGTACAGTAAAACATATTTAACATATCCATATGCATTAATAATATTTACTGTTTATGGAAATTATACTGCAGCTTTTTTCAAAAAAGATTCATGTCCTTATTTTAGACTAGACTAACTAGAGTCTTGGGCTACATTCTTACATTCAATTTTAAACATTCTTTACAGTGGTGCTCTCTTGACACACTATTATATAGTTATAAAGTTTAAAATGTTTGCTGCGTATTTGTCAGGCCGTAAACTAGGGTTTTCTCAAATCCCTGGGGAATGTGTCATCCAATTTAAATAAAAAATAATGTTAAGCACCTCTTAGAAGCTGTGGTTACATAGTGTATTAAGAGACAACCTCTTTATAATGAAGATATAAACAGATCTAGACATAAATCATTGGAGGGGAGGAGCATCATCAGGATTTGTGTCTCAGTCTACAAGTCCACAAACTAAACAAAGTGAATGAATTGAATCAATCAATAAATTACAGATAATACAGAATACAAAAGATACATAGAATAACTAAATACATGCAACTATAAATAAGATGAAAGATTCAAGGAACATTAAGAATGGCTGACAGAGACTAAGACGAGAGAAAGCAAAGCGAGGCCGGACAGATCAGAAGGAAAGCCTGTTAGCTAAACATATCCTTTCTCATGTCCTTCCAAACATTCTCTCCCCGGACACATGTGGGAAGTGGGCCAGATGTTTCTGGAGCAGCACTTTTCTGTTGGCTCAGCGCTATTTTAATATTTGATCAACGTCCCGTCTCTTCTGCATATCAGCAGAGAGGGGGACTTCAGTCATCAATATCCTAGTGTTAACCAGAGAAGTCATTGTGACTAGGATCTAAAATGACTCAGGTCACTGTTTTGATTGACTTGCGACTTGACATGACAGAAAATTAAAGACTTGAGAGTCAACTTGTACTTGGAAGTTAAAGGCTCCTGACTTGACTTGGCAAATTATTTCTTGATTGACTTGTTTGTGTGCATTTTATGTTTTAAATTCACGTGAAATATACAACATCTGTGTAATTTACCTGTATGCCACACTGGGAATATCAGTGTCATGATTTTATGACATACCACAGACAAATATAATCTCAATCTCTGACATTTAAATGGTCATTGCATTTTAAAATGTTGCGTCAATTAACATAAAGTCTGCAGTATCTTTGGAGGGAAAAAAAGTGCTTTGACTTGGTACTTGCCTTTACTAACTTAAGACTCAACTTGACTTGACAAAGCCTTTGACTTGACCTGACTTGATTTGCCCAAGAAAAAAATTGCTTGAGACTTGGACCAATGACTTGAGTCACATGTCTGGTGTAAACTATCATCCTCCCTCCTGTTGTTAATCCCTGTTTGTCATATCATTATTATGATTATTTTTTTCAATGTGGTGCCATAGGGTCCTAGCGAGGGTAATGTTGCATAATAACGTAATAAACGCGACTGCATATCCCTCAATTACATTGAATGCGGTCAAGCAGGCAGTAGCCTATTAGTACAGAGTACATTCTACCGGTTGTTTGTGTAAATGTCATAGTAGTCTGTATGGTGTTAGATATAGTGGCCTTGACTTATGTGTGGTTTTGAGCTGGTTTTCTGTTACTGTGTGCTAATTTGATTCCAACCTTTAATTGAGCCTGTGGCGTCAGCGCCAGACAGCGTGTGGTCTATAAGTCTTCTCATTGTGAAGACAGCATTTTGCATTTAGATTGCGTCACTCTGTCGTGCCGCTGTGGTGGTTGTGTTATATATATATATATATTTGTGTGTATGTGGCACATATGTGATATTGAGCACAGATGCCTGATATGTTAAAGGATTTTGAATATGGGAATAACTATTTGTATATTTTCTTATCCTGTTTAACAGTTGAATGCATTCATTATTCATTATTTGTTATTCATGCATACATTTGAACATCATGGCGAAGATTAATTTGTATTGATGCCAATCATTCTGCTCCATATAGACAACGATAATGTGGTTCAAGCATATTATTCATCACAAACTCCTCGCTTTGCCTGAACTTGACCCTCCTCATTGGCGTTCCACAGAGGATGGAAAACCAATACGTACATTTTTATTTGAGCTAAGACTTGTCAATCAAAAAGGGGCAGGGCAAAATCCCAAAACAAAGAGATACATGATTGCAGAAGGAGCTGAGAGCTGTTGAGGCGTAACAATGAATTGGGGCGCAACCCTTTGGGTAGCAGCTGGTTGATTAAATGTTTGAAATGTTAACTATTTGATCAAAAAGCAATAGATGAAGGAAAAATGGACTGATGGCTCAGTGGAATTTGTTTTGATTCACACGACTATTTCCAATCCTGGCATAATCAGGACGCATGTGACACATCTGTAAATAAGTCGCTTTGGATAAAAGCATCTGCTGAATAACTAGATGTTAATGTATGCAAAATGCTTATTACGTTGTTTTTATTGGAGAATTTTCACTACTTCTTCAACTACTTTAGGAGTGGACCTGATGTTGATTATTTCTTCAGCTCAACTGAAATCTTGAAACATGAAAGCGTGGATTAGTTTCATTCGAGGAGGTTCTGCCTTGTGTGTTGGCGTACTCTCGGAGATGTAATGAGAACACGATATGATTAAAAAACCTTTTGATGTTTTTTAACAACACGCAGAAAACAAAGAGACCCACATTTCACAGTGACTGAACAAAGGGTGTGTGGAGACGCAGTTAAATATAATGAGCGGCTTTTGTTTGCATTTATGACATTTTTGTCATGTGACCTAACTTGGATGAGCTCCAAAGAGGATGCTAAACTTATCACTTTTTCTTGTGTAATTATTTAACAGCAGACATCATTTTTTAATTCACATGTAGGATGTAACAGAAATGGGTTTTAAGTCAAGTCTGACAGATCTGTTCTGTTGTAATCACATTTTAGTATTGTAAGATACAGACTGATGATGTGAAGGACATTGCAGTGGAAGACATCTATCCATCTCTCGCCCCCTCTATCTGTCGCTCTCCGATCTTTGTACTGCACAAGCAAAACTGGTAAAGTTTCAGTTAACAATATACAATCCAAACTATAATGTATACTGTACTCCATGTGGGTTTCAATACATGTATGCCATTTAGCAGACACTTTTATCCAAAGTGGCTTACAATAAGTACTTTTGTCAGAAGAAAGAGAAACAACAACATATCGCTGTCGGTACAATACGGGGGTTGCGGTCCTGTGAGGTCAGAGAGGAAATCTAGCCCTGAAGCGCACTCCGCCCCCCCCCCCCCTTCACCAGAGGACCACAACATTTGACCTAGACTGCAACAGCTGGGGTGGAGGGTTACGGGGATCTGAGCAGGGGTTCCATGACACAAGGGGGTCAAGGGTCAGAGCTCTTACCCCCAGCACCCGTAGCTGAGCCCCGGAGGCTCGGGAAAATGGATTTGGACGGAGAGCAGAAGCTGTAGGGTGTTCTGTCGTAGCAGGGGAACCATGTGATCTGAGGTCAGCTTCCTCTACTGCACCCTTTCTAGACATTGTTATCTACCGTGGATCCTTGACACACACTCTGACTGGTTCACAAAGCGGATGCTGAGTATGATCAGCTAGCATTTGGTCACATCTGGTCCTTCCTATACTGTGGAAACGTAATTTCAGATCTACTACTTCATGTGCGCTGTGTACATCCGTTTAGAAGAACAACTGAGATTTTATGAATAATTTGACAAAGCAATATCAATAACTTAATGGAAACACATATTCCTCCCTCGGCAGTCCCTCCCTCTCTCTTGTCACTATCCGCACATTCCAAGCATCCGTTCCCAGACATACTCCTGGGAACCAGGTTCCACTAGGCCTATAATAGTGTTGTTAAGTATTGGCTAAACAGTGTAATTGTTGATCTATGGTAATGACTGTATATCATTAACAAACAGCTCTGCTGCTCTGGCAGCAGCATAGCTTTTCCCCCCGGCCATTCGTGACAATAAAAATAAATAGTTTTAGCTTTATATTCCCACGCTTCCCACTGCATTCTCATCTTTAACTACTTTCTTAATTTTTTATTTCCTTTAGTGTATGGGTGGATGTCCAGGCTTTAGAGACTGAGAGAATGAAATATTCAGGCTAGCTATTATGTGTTTTATAAGACAATGACTCAAACATTTTTACGCAGAAGGAACGTCCCCTATCTCTTATATGTACTTGATGAGTGTTTAATGTGTTGTGAAGATGGATAACAATTAACAGATGATGAGGGGTTGAGGATCCGAACCATGTCTCAAAATGGCTCCACATTCAGATAAAATTATACAGATTTCTAATTTCTAAGCATATGGTATTTTTTTCTACATTTGATATATATAGGAATAACCTTTTGGTCTTTTCATCCTAGATTAGTATTTTTAGGCCGAAGGAATCCTTGAGAATTTATGAGCATATGGTAAAAGTGCATTCATAAATTATTTTCATGAGGAGCCTGTAACAGGAACCTGTAAAACGCTCAGCAGATAGTAAAAAAACCAACAGGGTCCTCTACGTTGGGGTACGTGTGTGTTTCTGGGTTATCCTTATCCCCCGGACGTTGAGATCAGGGGTACGTTGGTTTTAATAATTCAGCAGACCCTCCTCTCCTCCAGGCAGATAGCAGACCGTTAAGCCTATGATACATCTCCCAGCTACAAACCCATTTATCAGCTACAACGCAGGGACTTTTGGGGAGTCAAACATTAACCCCTAAGAATAATGGCGGGGATGTCTGTCCTGCTTTTCAACAGCAGCTCTGGTCTTCATTTGGAA
>NC_140282.1:14305042-14408530 GCF_964030765.1 Micromesistius poutassou
ATACAGACCTACTTTATGTTATTCCACCAACCATTGCTATTTGTCCTATGGGTGTTATTCTGATATTGAGCCAAATCATGATCACTGTCCTATAGGACTACACTGTAAAAACGATAACTTGAAATTGCTTAATTGTCTTAAAATGATTTTTACATTGATTGAACATAAAACTACAAGTTGAACTGTAAACTGTTTATTTGAGCTGTTTCAACTAACTTCCAAACGTTTCTGGTTAAAAGTTGATCTCACTCCATAAACTGAGTTGGCAAAATAAACAAATACAAATTGAATTCTATGGTTCCAACTTCCCATGCGTTAGCGCCCGGAGGTGGTGGAATGGTGGTTGATTTCATGCATTATTATTATTTCACTCCTCCCCTGTCCCTCTTAAAGTGCTTGGGCCCGGTTTTGCTGTGGGACAGGAGGCGAGTGGTAGTGTGTATGAGTGTTGGTTGGAGATAGCTGGTGGTGGTAGAGTTTTTGTTGTTTTTGGTTGTTTCTACTTGTTTTGGATTGATTTGATTGTTTCTTTGGTATACGGAATTCCATCTAGGTGGGCTTCTGTTTTAAGGGGGGGATGTGATGACCCAGGTGGGTCTTTGACCCCGCCCCTGCTGTTTGTATGCCTGTGTTGCGCTCCCTACTAATTAGGAGATTGTCGGAAGGTGTGGGTTGGACCGGGACCGCGGTATATAGAGCCTGCCCCGACAACAGACCTGGCTTCTTCCTCCTCCAGGCATTTGATTTGCTTTGTTCCTAACACATGGACCGATCTTCGCATGACCTTTTTGGTTACTTTCATTTATACTGACTTGCACCACACTTCTTATTATATTTATTTCAAAATAAATTCTTTATTGGTGTTGAAACAGCGTGGTCTCCCCAGTTTATGTTGCATGCATAGCCGGCATGTCACATATGGGATCCTATGAATCCTATGGCATCCTAAGTTTGAAAGCAGAAAATAAACATGCAAAATAGTTTTAAATGAAAAAGCTGATTTATTGTCCATTTGTGTAATTGTTAATAGGATTTCCTTTGTAAGAAAAACTCATAATGGATGTTTTTACACATGAATGATTCAATATAATATTGACTTCTTAGTGTGTACAACTAGATTTCTGAAACTTTCATTGTTATGAAAGACAAGTTATTTGGACCAAAAAAACTTAGTTGTCTCAACTTTGAAATTAGCTGGTACAACTATAAGAATTAAGTGGGCACAACTGTGATATTTTCTTCAAAACGTAGAAGTTTGAGTTGAAAACATGAAAACCCAGAAATCCTGTGCAGACAGTTGCCTTGAAATTTCAAGTTGAATTCACTTTTTATTTTTTACAGTGTACTGTTCACAACAAATGGGGAAAAAATCATCATGTATTATGTTTTTGGTAGGCCTATTTACACATTTATGAGAAAATATGAAAAGACATTGAATGAGTTTCGTGTGGGACTATATTTCTATATTTTTATGAATTAGCCTGAAGCTTCAGAAAGTTTTTAAACAAAGCATAGTTGCTGACAGCCTGCTGCTGTGGAATTGTGGACAGGTCATCAAAATTGGTCTGCGTAACAAGCAACGCCTGTAAGGTGGGACGGTCATGCGGTTATCTCGTCAGTCCAAGTATTGTTCAAGATGGAAAGATCAGCTCAACGGGAGCATTTGTGCCAGGCATACACATGGCAAACTGACAAATTAGACATATTTTTGTACGGAATCTCCCTGCTTCTGAAATGCGCAAAAATCTCCGCCCAGCGCTCATCCGCTGGGTGGACGAGTGCAGCATTCCACTGTGCAATCATCCCTGTTGTGTATGCCCTCACACATTGTTGAAATCATATGCTGGATGCTTTAATCTTTCTATGTGTTTTTTAGTTAATGATCGGGCTATAATAAGACCACGTTGGCTATGTAATCGTGGACAAAAGGGGACATTTCATAGTGGGTGGTGAAAACAAGGACATTTTAGCATCCTGACAGGCTCGGGACATGCAACTCAAAATCAGGACTGTCCCAGTAAAATCTGGACTGTCCTGGTAAAACCGGGACGTCTGGTCACCCTAGTGTGTAAGTGTGTTTGGTGTAGCTGTATTATTTGTAGTGTAGCCGTTTGCCAAGTTGTGTGGAGAGAGAGAGACGGAAAGAGTAGAAATTGCAGGTAAGCCAAGGTTGAAGATCTAACCTGACACATCGATGCCATTTGAATGGCTTGTGGTTTCCATGCAGCACTGGCTTCAGGTGACGGATCGATATGTTGTGGCTCTCTGGTAAGACAATATGAGTCCCCTTCCATTACTGTCATCTGGCTTCTATAACCAGCCAAACTAAACACCTTGTGATGTAAACTAGCTAAAACACCTTGTGATGTAAGCCAGCTAAATACCTTGTTATGTAAACCAGCTGAACACATGATGTAAACCAGCTAAATACCTTGTGATGTAAACCAGCTAAACACCTTATGATGTAAACCAGCAAAAAAAACTTGTGATGTAAACCAGCTAAATACCTTGTTATGTAAACCAGCTGAACACATGATGTAAACCAGCTAAACACCTTGTGATGTACACCAGCTAAACACCTTATGATGTAAACCAGCAAAAGAAACTTGTGATGTAAACCAGCTAAATACCTTGTGATGTAAACCAGCTAACCTTCTGATTTAAACCGATTAATCTGCTAATGTAAACCAGTTAAATACCTTCTGATGTACAATAACTAACCTGCTGATGTAAGCCAGCTAACTACTTTCTGATGTAAACCAGCTAGATAACCAGTTAAAAGTAATGTTATGACAACTCATACAAGCATGCAAAAAGATAACCCAAGACACACTGGTAGAGACACACACAAACAAACACATACACACATAGAGGGCCCTATTTTAACAGTCTGAAACACAAGTATGAACTGTGAAACGTAAGTGGCTTTGTGGGCAGATCTCTGGCGCTGTTACTATTATACCAGCGGATAAATGACTCTTGTGCCCAACGCAAATCTAAAATGGGTTGGTCTGAAGTAGCTTAATTACCCGCATATGTGTTTTGGGCGTAACATGCAATAAACCAATGATAGTGCCATCTTCCATCTCCTTAAAGAGCCAGCGCATTTGAACTTGACGAGTTGATATTTTGACAGCGTGTTTGCAGTCTCCGCTGAGACAGATGCTTGACCACATGAATTTCAAACTTCAAATGGCTCAGTTTATGGCCAAATATTAGGCCTAATTCACAGAGTTTTCTTCTACAACTTCAGGAACACTAAGTCGTCATGTACATTTCAAAGAGAAATGAACACATATGATATGCGATCCTGTGGCCGCAACTGTGGGTCGATTTAATGATATGCGGCAATACGTTAACAAACATTGTATGTTACCAGTATTGTATACATTATCTTTATCTTGTGTTCATAATATGCATGTGTACCCCTGTTACTATACATTGCCATGGACTGTATTATGCGTTACGTGTTTAGTTTGCGTGTGTTTAAACAGATGGGTGCACACATAATGTCAACTGCGCACTAAACATCACCCGCATTCATTCATTCTTTTAAACTCGCGGTAAAACTATGTTTTCTCACAATCAAATACTCTTTTACACAATGTCTGTGTCAAGAAAATATGCATTTGCTATACGGTGTTTGCAGATGCATTGATTTAAAATTATTATTATTACCGCTGTATCAGCTGTTCTTTTCCAAATAATTTAACCAACATTATCATTTACCCTAAAACAAGATTTTGTTTTGGAAGGCTGGGATATACTTTGCTCGAGTTTATTATCGTTATTATAATTATGATTATTATTATTATTATTACTATTTTATGACATTAGCCTACTACAGTGTTCATTCATGCAGCCCCTATGGAAGAACATTTTTCCACAATCCACATGCTATTTCTATGCAGTTTCACACATATGAACAATCTTTGACATCGTAATATTTCAATGAGGCTAATCGTTTGCATGTTTGTGTTGTGTATAGCCTAAGTGTGTGTAAGCTTATGTTGCAGTTCCAACCTGCCATGGCACGTCAAAATAGCAACAACAACTGCGCTATCCGCTAGTGCATTTAGACCAGCTATTTGCCGGTCAGTCGCACAATTGCTTTTTGGATCACTAAAATAGCAAAGTAAAAAGTATCATTTGTGCCGGAACACGCCTCTGCTTTTCACCGACATGCCTCTCCAGGGCACAAGTGTAGTGGCACGAGTTTGCCCAGAGACATAGACAAAGAAACCCATCTATTTGAGACCTTGGTTTTTTCCTTCACTATTCTCCATTGATGAATGATGTCATATCCTCTTTGAGTCACAGCGAGACCCTGACTTTATCCCTGTTTCCTGCCTTTTTCTGTTGTATGTCATTTTTATTTAATTTCTTCTAGTTTTAAACAACATTTTAATTCATGCCAACACAATAACAAACCAAAAGGATTTGGGGGAAAGAATTTGTTCTTTGACTATTTATTTATTTAGCTTTTTTTTTTTTTACCAAAGTGACAATAGATAGAATAGAATAGGTAAGACAGTATAAAAACTGCTCAACGAACATAAGCCGTTTTCACGCGTCCTTCGTCTTTTCTCCAGATTTGTATATCAGGAGGTTCGACCGTGAGGGTCATTCACACTTATTCACACTTGATGCCCGATATGTGGACATCGGTGTCGCTCAGACATCAGTAGAATCAACAGGGGGATTAGGGGGGTGAGCTTGCAAGGGGCGGGATATGACGTAGGGTCGAGGTTCGCAAGAGGCGGTATAAGGAAGGATCCTGTCACTCTGGTTTGTTTTCGTTTCACCGCAGACAGTGCGCAGCGATGCATCATATATTCTGTTGCATCCACAACATCTGCATCGATCTATGAAAGATTGGAGCATGAGTGAGAGACAAATAGAAGAAACGACGAGCAAGAAAGGCGTCGCGAACGACTGCGTTACCACAGACGCTTTTATCCAAGGCGACTTACAACGATTAATACACACCGACGGTGAAGTCAACCATGCAAGGCGACAGCCAGCTCGTCAGGAGCAGTTATGGTTAAGTGTCTTGCTCAGGGACACATCGACGCTAGGAGGAGCAGGGGATCGAACTAGCAACCTTCCTGTTACAAGTCAAACAGCTCTTCCTCCATATAACAAACACTGGAACAAATGTAGTTGATTTCTGTGTTTAACTGAGAAAACAGGGGGTGGAAGGCCGGGACCCTATAATGTTCAGCTAACTGTTGTAAATAATAATTGTTACGAGAGTAGAGTATGTGTGTGCTCGAGAATGACAGTGTGTGTGACTCAGCGAGTGAGTGGACGAGCGAGGAGAGCGAGCAGTAGCGTGTGTCAGTTTAGTGAAGTAATGAACGAGTCCGGTTGTGTCTGGGCAAACGTGTACTGTAAAGTTAGTGAAACTAAGAATAAAGTGCCCAGCCTGTCAAGAATCGGTGGCCGCTTCATTCCGACCATATTCCGACCTATAAGCAGACCCACTGCCGGTCAAAGTGAAGGGTGTTACCCCCGAGAGAACATCGGCCCTGGAGCGAACGTCTCCCTGTGCTCCTCGACTACGGTCTGGGAGTCATCAGCAGGAAAGGTGTAACATAATAATAATAATAAAAAATTCTATGTACGCGGCTGTGAACTCATGTAGGCCTATTGTCATTTATTGTATGATGTGTACTTTTAGGTTTACGATAAGACCTATCATTTAGCGTTCACCATGAATGACTCTGAAAAGCAGTGCCACATTTAAATATTGTTTAATCATTCAGCGAACAAAAGGCAACAGGCTGATTATCGTTTAGGGGGCCACTCAATGACATGCAAATGTAGGCCGAAGCGTAATCAACACGCCCACTCAAATGGTGTGAAAGGCCGATATTCTACTGCTCATTCACATATAAGGTAATTAACATTTCCGCCGGCTAAAATACTACCTCAGGGGTAGTATTTCTTCAGGATGTTTTCAGGATACCAATGTCAGGATATGTCGTTCACATATACGGCCCGTCGGGAGAATAGCGGGCTAATAGCAGATAATAGCGGCTATAATTTGCTTGTTTTTTCAAAGTTCTTTGACCTCAGGCAATGTGGAGTGAATGTGAAAGTTAACCAGAAGACAGAAGTTTAAACACTGCTCGTGTATACTCTCTAACAGGGTTACCAAAAGTAAAATTTAGCACATTATTTGAGTGGTATCTTTCATTAACCCTACCCTAACCTGGTAGACAGACACACAGCTCAGAACCTACTAAGGTCACAGTCTACCTTCTCCTCCTCCCCTGCCAACTCCATCCTCATTAAAAGCTTTTGTTTAGCGGACAACTTCTCTGGTTGTATAACAAGCCGCAGCACATTACTAATGTATTACAACACCATTTAGGGGCCAAGCCGGGTTCGGCCTGAATAATCAGTGAAGATGCAGTGTCTTGGGCACTACAGCCATACAACACATTACGTCCCAGCGATGCACTGGACTGAGCAGGAGCAGCCGTATGTACAGCCAATCTGTTTGACCACGGGTGGGTCACCATCACAGCATGAGTCCATTTAATATAAAAATCACAATGCAACAACCTCGTTGGTATTCACCTGTCTTTCCACCGTCACACTGACCTCCGAACCATGGCCAGTATATACACTCTACTCCACTTTCAGTCCCATCGATTCGTACTTACTCTCTCCAAACCAGCCCTGAACTCCTGAACTCAAGTTTCCATACATCATCAAAGTGCACTCCCAGGTCATGAACTGCTGTGAGTAAATAACAACATCATGCATGTCCAGTGCCAGGTGAAATCCGTTTTTGTGGAAGAGGAAACATTTTTAGTATTCTCTGTAAGGACTTTGATCCTTACATTTATGACGTAAACAAAACTACAGAAATCAATCAAGTGAATAATTCAACCTACTCAAATGGGATAAAATCTTAATTATGAGCTAAACACATAAATATATCTATCTATTGATATATATAAAGATATATAGATAGATAAGTACATAGCTATATTGAAAGATAGAAAGAAAGCCGTCACTCAAAAGTCAATAGATAATGTGGGGCCGCCGTCACGACGAAAGGGCCGCGCGATCCCGACAAGCATGCCGCTCCGTGATTGGCCGGCCCAAATGGCCCACGAGAGGCAGCGGCCCTTCTGGCATCTGCCCAAATGCCAGACCGTCCAGTCCGTCACTGGTTGTAGCAGTTTAGCAGTCCTTGCAACAATAGTAGCAATAGTACAGTATTAGTAGTAATAGTGGTTTAGTACAGTAGTAGTAGTAATAGTAGTTGTATAGTAGTAGTAGTTATAGTAGTTTGGCAGTAGCAGTAATAGTAGTTAATAGTAGTATAGTATGGTAGTATAGTAGTAGTAATAATAGTTTAGTAGTAGTAATAGTATAGTAGTAGTAGCAGTAGTAATAGTAGTGGTTTAGTAGTAGTATAGTAATATTAGTTATAATAGTAGTATAGTAGTAGTAATAGTAGGAGTAGTAATAGTAATATAGTAGTAGTAGTAGTATAGTAGTAAAACACCTGCTATAAGTTTGTTTTTTCATCTTTTTACAAGACTCTGATTCTGTAATAGAGATTGTCTTAGATGTGTAATCATATATATCATATCACAAATCATACATATTAAGATATTAATCACACACGTTCCAGATACACATAATGGGACACAAATTACTACCCCTTTATTATGTCAGCAAAGAGAATAAAGTTTTACAGACTTAAACCTTGTTTAAAACATCAGATTCAAGTACTTTCAGGCGAGACAAATCCAGTAATCAGGTTCTTGTTGTCCATAAAAAAAAAAGTAAACTAACAGTCCAGGCAAACAGCTGCTCACGTGGGTCTGCATCTGAACTCATGATGGTTCTTTCCGAGCATGATGCGTTGAGAACAAGTCCTACCTCTTTCAATATTGTCTTTTAATATCCTAACGGGTGACTTTCCTTTTACTGTAACTCGTTTCAAGTTCAACACAGGCTGTAAATAATGGATTACTGGTGTTCTCTTGAGCGAGCATGCGGCAGTGTAATAGCCTGTCAACCTTTTTTTTTGGAGGTTTCTATGTATTTATTTACCCTCGCCTGCATATTCGAGGCTTTCCTCCACTGTGAATACAAACACAACTCATCTCAGAGAAGCAAATTAAGAAGACAACAGCATCGATGGCCTTCTGCTGAGAGCCTTGAGCGTGTGTGAAATATATTAACATGGGCTAATAGATGTACAGAATTGCTTGGACAGCTTCTATATTTGCTTATTTGTTCATATCAAAGCCAACAGATTTTCCACTTGCAAAAAAGGAAGCGTCTGCTAATCGTTGCTGGGTTAGCTTCGGCCTGCTAAATCATAAACAAACACTTTAAGCACATCCTTTTATTTTCTGTGACATCAATATGTAGTTGTTGTTGCCCTGGTTGGTCTTCAGAGCATCGTGTGACCTGAGCAAATGATCTCATGTTTTTAGTTTAGTCATCTAGAATGAGGCCAAGGCCAAGTGGGGAGCATGGTTTAAAGAAGAGTAGAGCTTTGGGACAGCTGAACCACATCTCCAACCCAGTCACGCTGCTGGCTGAGCCAGCACAAAAGCACTTTGGTACCATGCTTAATGTTTTGTCTTCAACTAGACCATTGACTATCCTTTACCCAGAACAGTGACAATTGTCTTACTATAATAATGACCAAACCTCAACTACAACTAGAAAAGTCACTATTCTTGAATATTGTTCAACAATAATGCTGACAATTCTTCTAGATAAATTGTCTGCATTATTGTTGAACAATCATAGATTACACCTGAAATGGAAAAGGCCTCAAACCAATATATATATATATATATAAATATTATTGGTTGTGTCATATTGTATGCTTCTCTGACCACATTACTCACAATAATATAAGTCAAGGTGGTTCACTCATTCAAGTAAAACATTTACCACTCTACCAAACTTAAATACGTAACTTATAAAGTTAAGTCACTGCAGAAAAGGGAAAAACAACATGCCAAATAAAACATGTGTTTTTCATACATTCAAAATCAATTCCGGTGATAGACTACCATTTCAAAATGACAGGAAAGCGCTCTTAGTGCTGTGACATGTTGTGGATCGCCATCTTGTTTCAAACTGGGAATATGGCCCTGTGTTGGTATCGCAGGCAAAGTCCATTCATTTGCATTATGGCATTTCTAGCACATCTGTGGTTTAAATGTCCCAGCTGTCCATTTTATTTATAGTGTTCTGTCATTATATCTACAGAAATGTGCCATTTTATTTTCAGTGTTGTGATATTTTGAGCCTTTTTTTGTCTTAACAATGGACTTGACTGATCGATGCCAAGCGGCGCTGGGCTGTTAGTGTGTTGTGTTGTCTGTGTGTAGTTTTGCACGGGGTTGGTTTTGCTGTGTTTGTTGGTTGTACTCTGGGTTAAATGTGTTTGTGTATTGTGCTGGATGTGCCAAGAGCTGCTAGGTTGTGTTTGTGTGTATGGTGTTGATTTGTGTGTTTGCCAGATGATCTGGGCTGGAACCAAACCCTGGCTGCACGTGTGAGAAGAACTAATTTTAAATTTTCTAACTATATAAATAAATATTACAACATCAATATTGTAAAATAAAAATTGCAACATACTTATAAGAACCATAAATGCTGCCAATGCAGATCAAAGAATCCTAACTTCCACTGTAAAAGAGGAAAGTAATATCATGCACTCCTTCACATTATAGATCAGTGTGGGACGCTTTTATTTGTTTCCTATGGATGAACAGCAATATTAATTGAGATTCCTCCAAGACTTTTCTATATTCAGCTGTTTTTATCATGTCGTTTTATGCCGGTTCCATGTGAAAATATGAGAGGCAGTGCCGCCGCTGATGAAGTGATGATCAAAGGGTGTTCTGCCCCGCACGCGCCCGCAGTCACGCGGCTGAATTATGCAGCTCTGCTAGTGTCTTCACGCTGCCTGCATGACTGCCCATGAAACACTCTTCTCACCAGTGGTGCAGTACCGCTGAGCAAGACAGTACTGAGAGTTTCAGACGCCTGAGACCACCTGCTGCCAGGGAACATGTTTAGAAGCTTGTTTGTTTGTTGGCTTCTTGTTTGTTTGTTTGACGAGAGAATGGATTGGATCCAAAAGTTTTGTTTGTGAAGGATTTCATCATCTTGAATAAAATAAATCCTATAGCAAACAGAGTTGATATATCTGTCTGATCTTATCAGAAGTGACTGCTCTCTCTTTACCTACACAAATAAAGTAAACATTCTTCCTACCATAGGACTACAAATACTAAATAAATGCAAAGTCAAACCATCTAGTCAGAGATCCAGTCAGAATTCCGCTTGGAATCGATTCAATCTTGAATTGCATCTAGAAGACAACCAATCATCTTCAACTCCATCACACTGGCAGCCAATCAAGTTATGGCAAGTAAAAGCCTTGTTAATGGGAAGAGGGTAGGCGTCTGTATAATAATAATTAGCATCATAAATGAGCCATGAGTCATCTCAACGTTAAATAGACTTTTTAATAAGAAATAAAAATCATTTTATTTGAAAAGTACAGATGATTAGGGCAATATATTGTTGAGGTTGTGTCTTTGTTTACTCCTATGAGTAAACACATCGGATGGAGAGGATGGCCATCAGTACAAAGCAAATGGAGTCGAGATAGCAAGCGCCTTGCCTTCGACGCCTCCATCTTGAAATGTTATTAGTTTGCATGATTGCACACACACACACATACACACACAGTATCTAATTTGCATCTCACCTGAATACCACAAAACTAATGGGATACTTTGACACATCATGATATGACAAACAGAACTATGAATATAATTCGGAATATCCTATTCCGATGAATTATGGTCAAACAATGTAGTTTTCTTACTACATCATTTATTTTCTTTATCTGTAACCCTCGATCTGTAAGATTGATAATCCGTAGCATCATAACAAGCCTAATGCTTCTATAAAGATAGATTGGCAGATTGAAAGCTAACGGAGCTAGTCTGATGAGCAAGCAGAGGCTATGTTTACTAGTATATTAGAATAACAGAATAACAATATTTCTGATTCAAAAATGTATTAAACTAATCAAATGATATTTGATGATATCAATTGCATATGATTTCTTGTGTTTAAATGATATAGTTTAACTTTAAGAACTAAATTAAACAATAGAAGAAAGAGGGAGGGTTGAAAGGTTGCAGGAAACGCGTGGGTTGAAAGGTCATGATGTAACAATGTATTGTGAAGGCTTTTATCGCTGACTGTTACAAGCGTTATGCTCATATCCCTCTCCTCTCATTCAAACACAATATGGTTTGAAATGTGGGTCTCTGAAAGAACAGTTTCTACATCCATGGTATTTTTAATTTTGTCAGGAAGATAGTTGGCTGGTTGCTAACAGGCATGTAATGTTTGGGGTGTTAGAGGAATGGAGACTCTGTAGACGGGAACTGCAGACTTCAGACCCAAAAGCCAAGCCAAGTTTAGACATTCCCGCGTGGTCCTTAAAAATAGACAGACATTCTCAATGCTTCCAGGGACCATCTATTGTCACAGTTTCTACTTATGTGGATTAAATGGCTATTAAAGAGTAATTTAGTCTCTATATCGGTCTCTCTCTCTTCATTAAGCGGCTCTCACAGAGGACGACCCAATCTGAAGTATGAAAGGCTTAACGATAATGCTTCATGTTATATTCTGTGGTATCCAATTCATTTGAGGTATCAGTACAATAGAATACTGCAGATTCTGTTACGTTTTGTGTTGCATTGCTTTTAAGCATCCACAATACCATCCACATTACTCAATTACAAAAACACACCAATTCTCTGAACAAAAATACAAATAAAACGCTAATGACTAACCAGTCATCGTGGCCACATTTCTTGCAATTCCATTTGAATGATAATAATAATTTTAACTTACTTAGTAGATGGTTAAAGGATATTAAAGTGATATGTATATCGTATGTTGTATACAAAGTCAACAGAAGCTCACCAAACAAAACAGTCGCCTGAAGAGTATGCTATGGTGAGGAGACTGGTGGTCTACAGCTCACATTTTTGAAAATGACTGACATGGACACTGTCAAATAGTATCTCTGCCTCGGCCATCCTCCATATCACACATGACATGAATACAACATTAGAAAGACACTTCAGAACTGCCCTGCCGGCCCGACCGGAGAGATGAGAGACATTTTGAAATACGATCAAGTAGAGTCCAGACGATGGATACGCACCACAGTTAGACAACATTATTGGGATGAACGGTGAGGAGGTGTTGGGATATGGGTTTCACTTCCTCAATCATCTTTGATATATATATATATATATAATATATATTTCAAAAAAATCTTTCATCTCAACACTGTAATCCATTTCCCTCATTTTTGGGTCTTGAAGCTTGTCACGGGGGGAGTGTGGGATCGATATTTGCCAAGTTTAAACCTGGGGATTATCCATCCATCAGGCCTCCCAACAGAAACCCTCAACTTTGACATAAATCTCAAGCTGTCCTCCATCGTTTGAGAAGGTCAACCCCGGCTGTGGTGCGTCGTACACCTAAAGAATGGATTACGCAGTCTGTAATGTCACCCTCGCTTATAAACGCCACAATAGTGACTCATAAACCCCCTCAAAGCACAATTTACCCTGCCAATCAATCTGCCTGCCACAGGCTGCCTAGCCTCGGGACATTATCTCTGTGAAATAAAAACCTGCTATACATTTATTTATGTTTTAGATATTTTAGAGTCAATGCTGTACATGGTTTACATGGACTGTACATGGTTGAATATGCAGCTCTGCAAATTTTCCAATTTTCATACATTTTCATAAATAGACAATTTAACTGAGATGTTTAAATTGGTAACGATTTATACGTCATAAGTCATTCATAAGCCTTTAGTTAATGAAACATTCATATATATTTTGAAGATATATAAGTGTTAGGTTGAAGAGCTCTATTTCACCACCAGGTATGATGTGGATTGGCCATTACAAGCAATTTAAAATTGACCCTCTGGTGACATCAAAACTGGGACTGTCCACCCAGATTTATGATGGATGGATCAGTCTACCAGTTGATACAGTTCACTGGATAGGCTGGTAGGCTGAGCAGGCTTATTAATCATCTAAAATGTGTATTCATATTTTGTTAATGATTAGTTAATCAGTTACGAAAGGCTTATCAATTACTTTTTGAATGAATGTTATTATGAAGTCTCACCAGTGAGATTTTACCACGGTCAGTGCTAGTATACAAAAAGCATGAATAACTAAATAGTAAAAAGAAAAAAGGGCCAATCCTTTTAGACCGAGCCTCAGAGACCAAGGTACATCAGAGTTTATATTTTATGTTTGTGTGCTATTCTCCCAGAGGTCAGCTAAAGAAATGCAACTCATCAAGCAGATACTTTATCTGTAACTTTTTGTTTTTGTACCAGATAATGTCGTTCAGTACGCGGTGTGTTTATTTGGGGAAAAGTAAATGTCATGGTATTGGCAACAAAGGTGACAAATTCAGGAATAGACTGAGAGAATCTTGGGAAAATCAATCTAACGTGCACCCTAAGCTCTGGTGAAGGGCTGGCTAAAACAAACACACAGCCCACAAATCATCCTCCTGGGCTGATAAAGAGAAGATATGCAAACCAGCCCAGCGGTGGGGCTGGAGGAAGCTCCCGTCTGCTCTGTAATGGATTGGATATCAGGCTTATCCAGGAGGAGCTGCTGCAAGCAGAAAATATGGCGGTAGCACCCCAAGCCACTGCCACACTACGGGATGTTTGGATTGACTAATGGTTCCACCGGAGCAGCACGCAGTCGGGTTGTGGTGAATTAAATTACCAGCAGGACGATTCTCTCCCCGATTGCATTAAGGTTACTGGGAGTCCTCGTGATGCGACACAACCTCCAGACTACTTCCCCACATTTCACTGAGCTCCCGAAGTGGAAGCAACACCTTCATGAAAATCACCACCCAAAACAATATGGCAAAGCACAAAAAAAGGCTTTGCAGGGGAGCACTGGTAGGATATTAAAGGCGACAGTTGCAAGAACAAAGGAAACAACAGGAGTATGTGTGTGTGCCTGGTGTGTACGTTCACAACATGGTGTGTCCCTTCATCATATCTGCAAGACGACGTGCAAGCACTTGTGACACGGTGGGGTGCAATTTGTTGCCATGGCGATTGCTAGGCTGAGAGGCTGAGGAGTTTACAGCGGCGAGACGAACACTAAACGACTAATAGCCAGCAAACTGTTGTTTAACTTGCAGCACTCCTGAACCGTGATGTCATCAGTACAGAGAAGCAATGGCTTCAATCAATTAACCAATGTCAATCCATTGATTAACCAATTTAATAATATATTAATGATTAATGGAGCCAGAGAGCTTTTCTTGGTGAAACCTAAAGGCCCATTCTTTGTGTTTGTTTTAAATTCACTACTTTCTTTCATGCTGTTTTGTGCCAAGTTAGAAATAATTGTATTTAATGTTACAAATAAAGGGTATCCAAATCCAAATGTGCGTTTGAGCATATTTTTGATGGATCAATGTGACGTTAGTTTTGTTGCAAATCTTATAGATGTGGATGTTCTTTTCTTTGTTTCAACACAATTAAAATTACAAAATAGAAAAAGAGTAAAAAACCCTTAACTCCCCAACCCCCGAGAGAAGAGAAACTATTGCAGACATCTCATCTTTTATATTTGGTTTGTGTTTAGTCAAGTATGAATCTTGTCAAACCAACAAATATTCAAGCATTTTTGTAATTGCAATAAATTTTATGCGCAGAACTTTTATTTATTCACCAACACATGAAGTGAATGTTAATACGACTACTGCTACTACTACGACATGGAGCAATAGGATAGCTGCCAGTTATGATGCATGTTGGATGACGTCCATGCAATAAGTGGAACCCTGTGCTCACTAACTACAACGGAAGATAAATATTCACTGGCTGGATGGTGAACTGAAAGACAGAAATAACCTACAGTTTGAATGGTAGGTTTTTTGGATGGCTATAAATACTAACTGTCTGACTGACTACACTGACTGGCTGTGGGACTGAATTATTGACTGGTTAACTGAGAGACTGAATAACTGGCTGGATGTCTAACTAACAGACTGGCTGACTGTCTGAATGACTGACTGACTTTGGCTGAATTACTGACCTGTTGGATGACAGGCAATTCTCTCCTGGTTCCGTCTGCATGCGTTTCTCATGTTTCACCATAATCACACAGTGCGGAGTGATTTATGTGTCATAAGTGTATTCCTTCCTATTATGACCACAGGATGTAGTCGTAGCAACGCACTAGTTGACCTTCCCAGTGAAAAGAGAACCAACGCCCTGAGTGTCCAATGACCTAAAGCAAGACATATTAACAACTGCAGAAATATGTATTGCATAGAGAAACATCATGTTATAAATGATGGTTCCTCAGGTTAAAACTGACTGGGTGTCTTTGTCCTTCACTCTCAGCTAGATGTCCTCTTCTCCTGGTGTCCCCTCTCCTCATATCCAGCCCCCCCTTAAGCAAACTCCAAACAATATTGACAAATTCAACTGTGATCCTATTTAGCAAAAGATAAGCAACTATAGAAACGACCCACCACCTCGCTCCTCCTCCAGCTCCTCCCTACATCTCCTTAATCCTCCTAAATCCGTCAGGCTCAGAGGACGCGGTCCAAGGGCAGTGTTTCAGAATGCCTTGCTGGCTGCTGTTTAAAAAGAACAGGCCAACGTAACGCAGAGGAGATGGATGAAGTGCCTCATTCAGAACAGTTCCACAACACAATAGAAACAACCGCAGCCCATGCTTCCTCTCTGTGCCGGAACAGTTAGCCGTTAAATCGCTTGTCATGTCCGGATGGACTCGAACAATAGACACCGACGCATGAGCCATGAACATGCTAATTAGCATACTTATCGAAACAGACAGCTGAAACATTTTGTGATCTTAATTCCCTTGCTTGCAGCATATATTTAATTTGATAGAGAAAGAAAAGCAAATTGATTTATGAGTACTTCAATATCCTGTAGCCATTGGCTTTGTGTTTGATTGTTTATTAATCCTGACACTCCGAACAATGTCTACACTTGCGGGAGGAGAGCATAGCCGTTTTCCTTGCGTAGACTAGCCGCCTGTAGCTGAGCTGACGGTAGCCGGACCACTCCAAGTCAAGGGGGGGGGGCGGGGGGGGGGGACCTAGGAAGGTGATAGCGTGGTATCTGTTCACCACAGCACCACAGCCGACCGCTGAAGAACACAGCCCTGCCAAGGCATCCCCACCACCCACCGACTGCAAGCACTCCAATTCTGTCTCTTTCCATTTCTACGGCCAATATGGGTCATCTTTTTCTCAGAGTCAGCCCCATCACACACACACACACACACGCACACACGCACAACGTTCTGCTTAGAGGTCCTTAGCCCATCATCTTGACAGGCCTCCAGCCAACTAATATCAAAATGGCCCCGTCCAGATTATGACAGGAAGGGAGGGCAGAAAAGCGACTTTAGTGTGGGGGCAGAGCTCCATGTGTGCCCTTAAGTTGACAGAAAGCTCTTGGTATCAGCGCTTCTCTGCAAGCTCCTTATGACAGCACTGACCATGAAACCATATTAACTGTGTTGCAGACGAGGTGGCAGATCTGCACACCCATGTCCAGTGGGGTAAACTCCATATTTGCTTATGGAAATGGTGGAAAGTACGACTTCATCACATCCTGTTAAACAGGTTGGTTGATTTTAGATCAATGTATAAAGTAATGGGTATCTGTATCGGCATAGAAATTGATATTGGTATCTGGTATCTGTCTATCTGTCCATCTAATAATTACTGCCATTGAAGTATGCACAGAGTCTGAGCAGTGGGGAGTTTATTACTTTAATTACATATCGACAGCTTGCACTCATGACCGTGATGACACGACACGCATGGAAAGGTCAGGGTTCATCATCCGTACCAAACCAGAAATATTTTCCTTTGAACTAATATTGTATGTACTAATATTATCATTAAGCATCGTTATTATTTAACATCTCCATACACAATTAAAGGATTCAGCTTAACTAAACTGGAAAAAGCATAGTTCTAGCAATGTCAATGTTCAAATTGTCCAAGTTATTGACCCTTGCAATAAAAATGATCATTAGCCATAAGAATTATGAACATTCTTAGGGCTCATTAGAAAAGTCCAAAAACAAAGTCTGCTCACACTGACCGACTTCTTTTCCAACCAAATTGCAATTCTCATTGAAAAAGTAAACATGAAGATTAATCCAAATGGGTGATTTCACTGGGTCAGGTGAGGGTTTGGAGTCACTCCAGAGGTTAGAAGTCATGAGTTGGACGCAAAATAATCTAATCCACACAAGACACTGATTGATTCCCTGGAAGACTGGAACACTCAACAAACTCGAGTTGGTGATTCAATGATCACTTGGCACTAAAAGTCTTGAGCTGGCAAACACAAACACTCCAAACACCCTTCCCCCTTTCTCGTTTTCCAACTCTCCTCTCACTTCCTACTTTCTTCTATAATTTTCCTCAACTTCAGATACCCTGGTTGTTCAGCCCCCATCCACCCCTGAGTCATGTGTCTTCCTCAGGTTATTTGTGTCAAGTGGGAACAATAAATAATGTGCAGCAACTATCAAAACCATAAGGTTTACTTTGCAAGGATGAGCAAAGTTTGTAATTGAATGTGTTGTGTGTTGGGACTCATTCTAGCCTTGTGATGTGAGACGATTCCAAACCCACACGTTGACGTTGTTTCTTGATTCAGGTCTGGCCTCGATTCTGTTGAAAGCCTTTTCCAAAGTGAAAAAAATGCTAGGACCAAAGAGAGCTCAGTTGAGTATGTTTCAGTTCATGGTTAACAAGGAGGGCGAAGACTGCTGAATTAAAGATCCAATGGACAGACCCTAAGAAAGTGTAGCAATCTTCGGAGCACTCAAAACTGTTTTTATTAAAAAATAGACTGAATAACATTGTAAAAATGTAAGGAGGTAAAATAAGTAAAGCTTTATTTACAACAAATCTGATAGATTGGGAAAGATGGTTCTGGAGAGTCAGGGCAAAAACTGTGTAGGCACGATCACCTTTAGTTTTGTGGTTTGAGAGAGGGTTGGGATGTGGTTGAGATGTGTGGATTGGAGTGGTTGAGAAGTGGAATGAATAACAAGGAGATCAGCAAGGTAACTGGAGCAAGGTCAAACAATATATTAAATATAATCAACAGGATTGTGTAGTCTATTCTGAATTTTACAGAAAGCCAATGGAGGGATGCAAGAACAAGGGTAATGCTGGGCCAACGGCAAGTTCTAGTTAAAAGCCTGGTGTCTGCATTTTGAATCAACTTTAAATGACTTAGAGTGGCATGACTGAGGCACGGGAATTACAATAATCTAGACAGGAGAAAATGAATGTGTGATTTTTTTTTTGTGATATTTCCTATCTTATGAAAACCGGACTGGACAAGCCTAATAAAATGATGGTCAAAATGAATAATCAGATCAAAGATGATACCAAGATTCTAAGCAGTAGAATTGATATTGAGTGAAATGGAAAAATAAACGGATCAACTGCAGTGGCAAAGTTATCAGGTCCAATTGCTGTGACATTTTACAAAAAAGGGTTAACCATTATTTAACAGTCGATGTAATAACAACAAGTAATGAGTATTTTTGGATAGCATTAGCATGGGGTTAGGATTAGGGTTTGACAATGATCACCATTAGTAAACATGAAAACCTTTCCGGACCTGTACGTGCACCCTCTAGGGCCCTCTCTCTCAGGCAGCCGGGGCCCCTGCTGGTGGCTGTGCAGTGGCAGCCTAGACTCCTTTCCTCTGGGACGGTACGCCTTCCCCCCCCGGGTGCAGACGCCCATCTCCAGCAACATGCAATGTAGGCCATCCTCTGCCTAACCTCAGAGTTAGCCTGAGCCTGGCGGTGTGGTCGTGAACCAATGCCCCCACCAGGTACAGCTGGAGAGCGCCGTTGGAGCATTTCTGCCGCTGCACAACAGCCATCTTGCGGAACCCGACCCCTGCCGCCTGATGATTGGCAACGGCCGGTCACCGTGGCCACCGCGGGATATTCATCTTTGTCAGCATTAATAACAATGCCATTGGTCAAAGATAAATAAGATAAATAGAAATCTGCATGACAGGCTCTTCTCAGATAAGAATATAAATTGTACTATTTACTTCCAGCAAGAGACGGCAAGAACAGATAGAACACGAGCGCCGCTCTGATTGACTTGAGTCATTTGAACAAAAAAAGGCGACCATATTTGGAAATCAATTGTGGCCCAGCCAAGGCCAGGCTGATTTTCGTGTGAAATGCAAACGAGAATATCAGGGTGGTCTCACTAGGCTAGAATCACTTGATCCAAACCATGAAACAGACCCCTCAACCCCACTACCCTGCACCCTTCTGCCCTCCACCCCTCTGTCCTACACCCCCCAACCCTCTGCCCTTTATCCCTCTACCCTCCACCCCTCTACCCTCCATCCCATCCATCCATCCTCATGTCTCTCTCTAAGTATCATCATCCTTGATTCTGTTTTCTGTGGCCCCCTCCGCTCCCGCGGCGGTGGGAGTCAGGTGATTGTGGGGCTCGGGGCGGGGGGTGAGAGGGCCCTGGCTGAGACGTGACATTCGCCGGCTCTTTGTCGCAGCAAGGCATTTGGTGAAAACATGTCAAGGGCTCGTCCAGACTGTGTCAGGCGCACGTGTCAGAGCGCCCCCACAACCAGACATCTCCCAGCATTCCTAGGGGCAGTGGGAGGACAGATATCGCTGCCCCCACACACTGATCTCGCTGCAACCCAAGCGCAGCGGCCAGGCTGATTTTGTTACGATTCACTTGATCTGTTGCATGAAAAACACTGAAGTATTCAAATACGGCCTTCTGTGTGAATGCAATGTGAATGTGTGACAGAGAGAGCTTTTGCGGTTGAGGAAACACATGTATTATGTATTCAGCAATTACCGTAATGTAGTGTGAACAGACTGAACGAGGGAGCAGAGCATGTGATGCCAGATGAAGATATACCCTACCCTTTATTTCAAGCCTAGCTCATCTGGATATCTTGGATAGGTGGATATATATATTGTGTATATATATATATATATATATATATATATATATATATATATATATATATATATATATACATACATACTGTATATATACATACTGTATATATACTGTATATACATATATATATATATAAATTATATTATAATTAGAAATATAATTATATTTATATAAATAAAGATAGATAGACAGGTATATATATATATATATATAGATATAGATATAGATATATGTATACAATGTGCATATATATATATATATATAGATGGATGGATAGATGGAAGTACTCTGTTAAGGACTGTTAAGGAATATGTGAGTCACGAGAGGGAGAGCTAAGACCGTTCAACAGACTGATATAACTTTAGTATCCAACCACAATACACAGAAAAGCAAGATGAGACTTAACACATAGCCAGCCTAAGGAAAAGCTGGTGTTGAGTCTGAGATGTGAATCTAATGTGTGATGCTCACACTCGCAGTCACCAGTTCAATTATTTGTTCATTTAGCTTCTTTTTTTTTAATCATCAGCGCCAGATGAGCTACTTTACATTGTCAATTATTTTGCTGCGCTACATTGCACAGGAAATAAATATTCACCATTACAGCTGATGGCAATTAGGTAGCAACTTTTAAGTGTTGGGAGAGGGGAAACCGGAGCGAGGACCAGGATCAACATAGTTAATAAGCCTTGTATAGCAGAATGTGTCCACTCACTTGTTCAGACCTCTGCTCCATGCTTAATGGTGCAGTTTTTTTTAGTTTAGTTCCTAAATCACTGCTTTTTATTTGTCGCTATTTAAATGTTCCTGAGCATTGCTACAGACAAACAGCAGATGGTGTCTTAAACATAGCACTGGCCCTGGAATATTTCCCAGAATACATATGGAGTGGTGTATAGTGGATGTTTCCAGTACAAGCTGGCCTCACCCGGACATTATGCAACGCTTGTTTAGGCAGCTACGCTCAAGCAAGCCTTGAATCCCTGAGAGAATATGAATGAGTAAACATTTGGATGCTAGTCTGACACCAGGCTTGCAAAACATAAAGTACACAATCTAACTTCATAATACTACTTCAGCAGACAGTACAACCCACTCGCGAGAGCACTGAACGTGATGTTGAGACACCTTTCTGGTAGCCCTTGTATATTGGATTGAAAACTCCTACGATACACTTAAGTACCCCAAAAGAACACCACTCAAAGAATGAAATAGTGATTGCTATTGTTGTACTGCACTCTGTCCAGTTGTTTTTCTTGTTTTCTTTAGGAAGTTGGTTGAGCAGCAGTTTTTGGTTCAGCAGAATTGTTTGTTTTCTACTTTTAACTAGTTTTGCTCCAGTTTTGTTTCAGTGCTTCGACTGTGAGTGTCCGAGTGTCTAAGTGTCTAAATCACTTAATGACCTGTATGTCAAATGTAATTAATGGTAGGGTTGTGTTTAAAGACTAAACTCCAAGACTCATAGAAAGGTTGTAGAGCATGTTTCCTTTAATTTACCCACAGATGACCTTGTTTTCATCTCAAACACAAACTCTCATAAGAGATTAAAATAAAGAAGAGACACAGATGCACATTAGGCAAGAGCAGAAGTTGGCAAAGGAAGCGCAACATGTTCTGCAGCGAAGCTATGCTGTGTTATTGGCCGACTCCAACCTTTGCCCTTCAACAAATGACACTGCTCCTCATTAGCTTGTTGCCGTGCCGACATATTCTCCAGTCGCATCACACCCCCGGTCGTGGAATCAGTGCATGATATTTGGTTCTGTCTCCTCATCCTCCTCGCCATTTCTTTTGTCCTCATGGGGCAGCTTCTGAAGAGGGAGTGTTACCCTCCTCTTCACCTCATCTGCCTCCTCATGTCTTCCACAACCTCCTAATTCCTCTTCTCCTTATGAATCTCCTCATCCCCGCTGCTCCTCATCCTCCTCATCATCCCCGCTGTTCCTCATTCTCCTCTTCCTCATCATCCCCGCTGCTTCTCAACCTCCTCTACCTCCTTATCCCCTCTGCTCCCCATTCCCCTCTTCTTTATCCCCATTGCTCCTCATCCTCCTCTTCCTCACCCCCTCTGCTCCTATTCCTCCTCCCCCTTATCCCATCTGCTCCTCATCCCCTCATCAACCTCCTGTCACTCCTCATCCTCCACCTCCTCAGCCTCCTATGCTCTCCATTCACCTGCTACTTTTCCCTCTCTTCGTCCCCAACAACAACCAACATCAACCCCGCCCCTTCCCCCCATTCTCCTGCATTACGTTTCCTTGCTTCAGTGTGTCCTCCTGGTCATCCCATCGCTGCCCACCTATAGAGGAGAGGGGAGAGAGGAGGAGAGAGCAGAGAGGAGGAGAGGACAGAGGAGAGAGGAAAGGGAGGAATAGGTGAGGAGAGTGGATGTTAGCTGCTGAATGAATATGCTGGATGGCTAAAAGGTTATAGTCATCAATTGCGGTCAGGGGAGGAGGGGAGGAAGAGGAGGAGGAGGAGGAAGAAGAGGAAGAATTCTGGTTCAAAGGGAGCGTGGGGCTGCGGGAGGTGTCTTGGATTTAGGTCACCTCAGATTAAGATAAATGGTCGCCTCGGAAGCTGGATCGGTTTCTCAGCACCGGCCACAGCACCATTAGAGCATACAGGCACACACACACACACACACACACAAAATAATATACGCACACATACACACACACACACACACACACACAAAACAAATATACACACACACAAACAATTTAACACACACCCACAAATATATCTTAAGGCACCAAAACATATACACACACACACACGCACATTATATAAATTCACACACAAACACACATATGTATATATATATATATATATATATATATATATTTACACACACATTGAGAAATACATTCACACAAAGTTTCACACAAACATGCCAGAATACTGTTATATTGTCAACATGTTACACGAAAGGATTAACCCTTTATCACCTCAATTTATATATTTTTTCAACAAATTGCAGAGGCTTCTCTCTCTGGAAAGGTTACAGCTGCGTTGTGTAATGGATCACTTTAGGGTATATACGTTTTGTTTCTTTCTATTCTCACTATCTTTCTTTCTGTCTCTCTCCCTCTCCATTTCACACATCACAGTGCTTCACTGCTCAGATCACCAAGAATCATGATCATTGTATCCTTACCGTACTATTATCTATATATTAGTATACATATACATTTTATGCACATTTTTGTGTGTGAATATAAACACACAAAAAGTACATAAAATATTACCTCTAACTATAAGGTATGTAACCATATAGCCTAACTATAAAAGTGGCTCATAACTCTCCTACTGGGCTGTCAGGGGCCCAGAGCTGACTCCATGGGCCTGCAGGAGGAGAGGTCTGGGCCCCTGGGTCACCAGCAGTGTTCAATGCTGCAGGACAAATGGTTAGGGACCTGACCTCTACGCATAAAAGGCTATGGAACAGGGGTCCCAGGACGGCCCTCACGGGTCCATTATTCACAGGCTTACACAGACCCCTCTCTCTGCTCTCTCGCCTGTCTCTCGCTCCTTCTGATCTGGCTCTACTCTCCCTCTCTCTCTTGCTCTCCCTACCTCTATCTTTCCTCTTTCTCTCTCTCTCTATCGCTGCTCTGTCTCTCGCTCTCTCTGTGGCAGATGAAGGCCTCTCCCCAGCTCCCCCTCACTCGCTCTTTTTCCCACTCTCTCTCCCACTCTGTTCTCTGTCCCTCCCTCTCTCTATCTCATCTCATCTTATCATCTTAAACTTCTGGGGTCGCGAGATGATTTCTGGGGTCGCCAAATCATTTTGGAAAAATCTAAATTTATTTATTTATTATTTATTTATTTAATTTTTATCAAAATTTATGTAGCGTCCGACCGGACGTTGACGTTGAAGGATGACGAGCGGTTGGGCTCAAACAGGCATTTTATTACTCAAAACCAGTTACTGTCGGCCGTAACTACACCAAAACAACAACAAACCTGTCCACTAGTCTCATGTCTGCCCTTCTCATTCACACATACAGACACTAGGGCTGTCAACGAATATTCAAAATTCGAATATATATTCGAATAGTTTTGAAAAACAGACATTCAAAGGTGAAAATTAATATTTGAATGCGGAAAAACACACACCCACTGCCTGCTTTGCGAGTGGGCGACCAGAACACTACAAGACAACAGACAAGAGTCAAGCGACAAGTCAAGAAACAAGAGTCGGGACCTTAAATGCTTGCACAAAACTCTTGATCAGCACACAGCATTTGTTTATTGTTGTTCTTTATTTAAACCAGTATGCGCAGAGAGAGTGAGGGGGAGCGAGAGAGAGAAAAAGAGAGCGAGTGAGCGAGCGAGAGCGAGGTCTGCGATCTTAGCCATTAGTTCATTTACTTATTTTTTTGTAGGTAATATGTTGTCAAATATGTTTAAACTTAAATAAACTACTTATACAAGTAGTTATGTCTCGTATTAGTTTGTCCTGTTATTGATGTTTTTAGAGGGAACATTTGAACGTCATTTTATTGCAATTTTCACAGCCCTAGTGTGTGTGGGGGGGGGGGGGGCGGGGTCGCGGACAGCAGTGCATGTTAAATTGGGGGTCGCGACTCAAAAAGGTTGAGAACCACTGCTCTAGGGGACGTTGTACTGTTTGATTCTCTGAGAAATTTTACACAAGGCGTGACTCCTCACTCACACACACGCACAGACAGAACATGTGCACACACAAACACAGACATACACGTACATCTAGCTACACTGCACATGCTCAGCCTCTAAGTGTTTCTTAAACACACAGCAGCGGTGGCGTTGTTTTTAGAGAAAGGTCTTGTCCATGGGGGAACTCCTAAAATGGCAGACAAGACTGCATGAACTTTGAATGGCATTATACACTCCTGATGGAGCGTGAATGAGTGTGAAAGGGTGTGTATGCATGTGTGTGTGGGTGTGTAAGCAAGGACGTGTGTGTTTGTGCGTGTGCGTTTTTATGTGTGACTGTGTGCAAGTCTGCGTGTGTGTGTGTGTATGTGCGTGTGTGTGTGGGGCCGTGTGTGTTTATGTGTGTGGGAGACTGGGTGTATGTGTGTGTGTGTGTGTGTGAGAAAGCCTTTTGGGGACCCCTGCCTGGGCTGGAGTGGCTCCTCAGTGGCCCTCCATTGGAAACTGTGTGATTGAACAGGGACAAATATGACCCTTTCCACCGTCTCATGACTGCTTTTAATTAACTCATTAATTAGGAGAGATACTCCAGAGGTGCAGCTGGGAATCCACTGCAGACAACTGGAGAATACATTTGAGCTGAGAGCATTTCATGTGGAACATAGCTTGATAATATACTGGCCACAGCCCTCACTCATTTATTATGCGGCCATGGTGTGGCTGCTCCATCGGTGAAAAAACAATCTGGAAGCTAGTCGTTCATGAGACACTCTACGACCCACACTTCAACACTAATAAATGACTTCCAAACCCCTAATATAGCAGAAAAAGACACCTTATCCCTGAGAAGAAACATGTAATGCCTGGATTAGGTGGAGACGTGGAGTTAAGGTATGAAAAGACTTAAACAAACAGCTTATCAGGCACAAGAGAGGGTCTTCTGCCATGCGATGAGCCGGAATATGACAGAAATCCCTCCGTAAACACTCAGCTTAAGGTAACCGCTAACCGCTGCCTCCCTTTTCTGACAGGCCCAGTGTCGCCTTAACACACACACAAGCCTGAAGAGTCTCCTATAAAATCTCCTCCTATGTTGTCCTCTCCTCTCATGTTCTCCTCTTTTCTTCTTTCCTCCTATGTTCTCCTCTCTACTCTCCTGCTATGTTCTCCTCTCTTCTCTTGTCCTATGTTCTCCTGCATTCTCCTCTCCTCCTATGTTCTCTTCTCTGCTCTCCTCCTGTCTTCTCCTCCCTTCTCCGCTATCCTCTCCTTCTATGTTCTCCTCCCTTCTCCTATCCTCTGATTGTCTCTTCTCTACTCTCGTCCTATGGTCTCCTCTCTTCTATTTTCTCTCCTCTAATTGACTCCTCTCTTCTCTCCTCTCGTCCTCTGTTCTCCTCTCCTCCTATTCTCTCCTCTCTTCGCCTCTCCTCTCCTCCTATGTTCTCCTCTCTTCATCTCTCTCCTCTCCTCCGAAGTCTCCTCTCTTCTCTCTCCTCTCATGGTGTCCTGTCTTCACCTCTCGTCCTATGTTCTTCTCTCTTCTCCTCTCGTCCTATGTTCTCATCTCTTCTCCTTTCTCCTCTTCCCCAGGGGCCTAGCTTTATAACTGCAATGCTAGGGGGGTTGTAAGTACAGAGAGAGGGACAGAGAGAGAGTGAGAACAGAATGAAAGAAGGAGAGAGAGTAAGAGGAGAGGTAAAGCGAGGGAGAGGGAAACAGTGGGGCGAGACATGAGGCGGCGGAGAGAGGGGAAGATAGGAGAGAGGGAGAGCATGGTGACTGGGAGGAGAGAATGGGAGAGGGAAGGGAAAGATAGACAGGGGGAGGGGAGAGAGGTGGGGGGAGTGATAGAATAAGGAAGAGAGAGGGGGAGAGGAAGAGGGAGATAGAAAGGGAGAGAGAGGATGATATAGTTGGAGAGAGAAGGGGGATGAGATAGACAGATACGGTGAGAGAGAGGCAAGAGAGAGAGGGATGTTAAAATCCGGAGAGAGAGTGGGTGAGAGACATTGGGAAGGAGTGAGAGAGATAAAGTAACTGCTCCACTCAGAGAAACAAATAGAGACTCTGACATCTGGATAACACCACACTGAGCCCCCTAATCCTCCAGCAACATCACCCAAGACATGCTAAACACTATGGTGTGGGGGGGAGGGGGGGTTGTTGTGGCTGTGTTCATCAACATTGGTAAAAATGGGAAACCTTGGGCCTTCATAAACATAGCGATGCAGAGCTCAGGGCCAACGTTAGATATTGGATGTGTTAAAGTTAGTCTCCCCTCAAAGCTCTGCAGTCTCTTCCTTTTCCACGATTTCCTCGGCTTTTGCATATTCCACTGCCGCAAGTTGTGATAGTCAGAGATTTCAAGGAACAATGGAAAGTAGAAATGTGCAATTCATTCTAGTCAATTAACATATCTGCAGCGCATAATGAGGAAATGACTGCCTTATTCCAAAGGCTGCGCTCCAAACTTAACGTAAAGCCAAAGCTATTCTTCTATCTAAATACCGGATCGCTGGTGATAGCAGTGATGTCCATCAAATCCTAGAATCACGGATGCATTCTGCACATGAAAATGGGATTTTATAGTGATCAGCATGCTTAACTATCTTTCGATGCACCCCAGACACACAAACCTTACAATCCATGTATGGAAAGTAGCAACGACAAACAAATATGTTAAAAACAAAAGAAAATAAGCATAAAAACACCAAGAATACAGGCCTGTTGTGGAAAGCTAAGGGCTGGAACATGCTCCACTATATCTAGCACTGCGGCACATTGTCATTAAGTGTGCTTATTTTTCACACATTCTGTGAAATCTACCCCAGCATGGAGGCTCTTGAAAATTGGTATGTTGGCAGGGTGGACGGTTTTGCATACAGCGCTAGAAATGAGAGTCCATTAGAGTTAGCGGTGGTGGGGAATGGAAAGAGCTAGGCCATCAAGACATAACACTGGATGGGCAGGAGAACAGCCACACGCGGGGGTGTGTGTCATCAATCAGGTGCTGGAAGCTAAAACACCTTTCTGTGAGGAATACGAATGAAATGCTTCAGGAGTACCGGTGGTTTGGACAGAATAAAACCATATCAGGCATGCTGTAATGACAAGCTTGTGATGCACGTGCGATGGACTGAGTCATATGTTCTGGTTCCATGCTTCCACCCTCGGCGGAGTGCTAAGATGTTGCTATACTGTAAACATGCTGTATAGATACACTTGACTTCAATGAAACATCCGCAGTACAACGGCAGCAGGCTTTTAATGTTAATATAAGTGTAAACCACTACAGCGATACCTAACCCATTGATAACAACATGGAGCTAGTGCTCGTTGTGAGATTTAAATTTAAAAGCAGGAGGAGAGAAAACATCCCAGTGAGCAGTCCTACACAAAGGCACTACTACAAACCCAGATCGTTCAGGCTAACCTCCGGCCCAGCATGCAGACAAAGATATCTTCTACCCAGGTGCGTCATTTCCACCGGGGACATGTCCCCATCACTATTTATAATTTTAATTTTGTCCCCACCACTTAAAAATGTGCAAACCAATTGACCGTTCGCGCTGTCCAATCCCAAGAGTGGTAAGGTCCGTCAAGCTTGCATTTCGCTATGGCGACGGCTCAAGAGGAAGTCAGAGGAGTAAAAGGCATGTTTGTGACACTGGATAACTAAATGGATATGGATATATACATCATCTAGCCTGCATGTGGCCACATAAGGTAAGAAATTGGTTTACTTAAACTTTGCTGCTGGTTTTGTTTGCTTGTGATGACCTGGTCAAAGGTTACCCATGGTCCTAAGCTACGATTGTGATCTGATTCTGGTTGGTTAGGGTGCTCCAGCTAGTATGCATTGTAGATACAGATTGCAGCTACACACGGTGCGATTACTATGCCAATGTGGTTATAGTTGTTTTGTCTGGTTGAGATATGTCACGTTAGACTTGGAACCTGGTATCCTAACATAAATAAGTTTGGAGTCTTGCATAACCTGTGTGATTATCCTAAACTGTAGGGGATTTTATTTGCGGACAGTTTGCTTATATGACGTTGTAACGAGTGAAGTCTACCTTGGTCCATCGCAAGTGTTTACTACTTTACTGGTGGTGAGGATTTGGCAGATGCAATTTCTTTTGCATCTGCCAAATCTTTTTGGCATTTAGGCTACCAGCAGCCCTTGCTCTTCTTCAAAAGGCTGATGCTCAGTACCTCGTTTCATTTCGTACCCCCTTCACAGTTTGGCATTGTTTGTCTGGTAAACTTTGTTGATGTCAAGAGTCTTTAATTGCCAAAACTGTTCTTTGTCCTATATTATGTGTATTAGTATTACATATCCCAAGCCAATACCCTGGTGTTTCCAACGCTGTTTGCAAAAAAAGCCAAAACACAAACTGTGGTTTTCAACTTTTATTGGTCGAATAGGATTTTCAACCCCTGACAATACACTGTAGACTAATATTGTAATGCAGCGTTGAATGGATGATATATAATATATATATTGGCTAATACTGTATATTAAATAAATGATCGTTCATTCGACTTTAAAAACTCAACATCCTAAACAATCAATCAAACCACAACAGTTTACTAAAATAGGCTCCTGTATTGGTTCAATATGGGACGCTACATTTAAACGTCCAAATAAAGGACGATTTCGTATTTTACGGGGCGGGTGGCAACCCTAGCTGCAAGCCTTCCGAAGAGATGATCCACCCCAAACTGTGGACAGTGCACTGGTGGTTAGTAGCCTGATGTAAACAGATTTTTCAACTCTTTCAATCCCCCGCCCTGGAATGGTGAGTTTGATTATGTGACTGTATAGCCCATATTAGAGCGATGTGACTTTATAGATGACCTAGCAACTAAGCTATATTTCTAAGAATCAGGACAACAAATGGACATGGAACTTTGCTACGCGGACACCTCTGAGGGCCCTCCCACTTATAGAGAAGGAGGTTTTCCCCCAAAACCAACTATTACCACCTGGTGGAGGGTCACAAGTAAGACCCATATCGTGGAAGACGTCTTTATGTTTTTATTTTTCTACTTTGTTAAATGTTCACACTTTGTTTGTTTACAGTTGTTCTATACTGTTAAGGGGAAGTTTTGCACTCAAATGCAGGACATGACTATCTATGTAAGCCTTAATGCAAAGCATGAGATTAGCCACATATAATGTTAATGGGTTAAATAACACAGTCAAAAGAGGGAACATTTTGTCAAAACTCAAGAAAGACAAGGTCCAAATAGCCTATCTCTAAGAAACTCATCTCAATGCCATTGAACATGCCAAACTAAACAGAATGGGTATTAAATATGTATTTTCATCATCTGACAAATCTGGACATAAAAGAGGAGTAGCTATATTGCTAGCAAGAGGAGTAAATTATGAACACATGTCAGAACTCACTGATACAGAAGGCAGATACGTGATGATAATAGGTAAACTAGAAGGGGTCATTGTAAGTCTCCTAAATGTTTATGCACCTCCAGGCAGTGGATGGATGTTTTATAGGAAAATATTTGATTTGATGACAACAAAAGCACAAGGGGTTGTTATCTGCGGTGGGGACTTTAACATACATCTAAATACAAAACTAAATGTTTCATCTGGTGAGTCTGAGACAAAACTTAGAAGAAGAAAAATTGCCTTGATGAAAGAATTGGGCATTGTAGATATATGGAGAGAATTATATCCCACTAGCCAAGATTACACCTATTACTCCTCACCACATGCAGTATACACTAGAATAGATTACTTTTGCACGTGACCTGCACAAAATTGAGAGGTGTGACATAGGCCCGATCACTCTTTCAGACCATAGCCCTGTATTTATTTCTCTGTCCTTGAACAGAGAACAAAGATCTACACTATGGAGACTTAATTCAAATATATTGAACAATCCAGACACCAAGGAGTATCTAACACAGTGTTTCTCAACCTTTTTTGAGCAAACGCCCCCCTTACCTTACCCTGATCCTCTAGCGCCCCCCCCCCCCCCCCCCCCCCCATTATTATTGTTAATTTACCTTACCAATGCTCCAGCTGTGTTTCAGGGTCTTGTGAACAACATTCTCTGAGACTTTCTGAACCAGTTTGTCTTCTTTTATCTGTATGATATCATCGTCTCCCCTGAAGAGAAGACTCATGTCAAGCACATCCACCAAGTTCTGCAGTGTCTCCTCGACCACCAGCTCTTGGTAAATGCTGAGAAACGTGATTTTGACACTCCTTCCTCTTGTCTCGGTAGATAACATTCAAATGGTTCCTGCAAAGGTCAGTGCAGTCACGGATCGGCCAACACCTACTAACCAAGTAAGTTCAGCGCATTCTTTGCTTCCCTAATTTCTGGAGACTATTTCTAAGATATTTTAGCACCATTGCCACTCTAATGTATGCCCTTGCTCCCCTAATGTCAAGTGACAGTGGTCTCCCCAGGCTGATCTGGCGTTCGGTAAGCTAACGGAGAGCTCACCTCGGCACACGGGAGTTCCTTGTGGACATTAATGCCTCAGACGTCAAAGTGGCCCTGGGGGAGCGGTGCCACTGCTCCTCTTCTTTTTGGTTTAGACCAGGGGTCGGCAACCCTGCCACCACTGGCACGTGGACGCATAATCATTGGCACACTTGCAAAAAAATAAATTATATATATATATATAATTATTTTTATTTATTTTTTCCCCCACTACAATGCGGCAACGTAATCATTACTACCGATTTGTTTTGCACTTTATTCAGTTTTGGGCATTTCCTCCCAGTGCAAATATGTTTAAATGAGTTACTGAAAGCAGTGTTCTGAATTGGGATCAATTAATCGTTTTTAAACCTATGTTGTGAGTAATAGAGAAGAAAAGATTTAAAAGATTGTTGCAAGTGGCCTGTATGCATGGCCTTCACATGTTTTTTTGCAAAGCTGTACATGTCTTAAAGATATTGATGTGGATGTTTCCATCATTCTCATATAATGTCTGTTTTTACATTTCTCACAGTGCAAATATGTTTTTGAATTTCTGAAAGCAGTATTTTAAGATGGGATATATGTAATTATAATTTGTAAATTAAGCCCATGTTGCAAATATAACAACAACAAAAAAACTTTAAAATGTTGATGCATGATTGTGGACTATATGGAAATAATACAATTCCAGGTCTTCTGGAAATGTTTTTGGTCGCTGTGTATTTAATATATTGTTCCTTAAGGCACACTCATTAACAAGAAAATGTCCAACTGGCACTACATGTTGAAAAGGTTGCTGACCCCTGGTTTAGACAGATCATAAAAACCTGGAATACATCCGGACTGCAAAACGGTTCAACACCAGGCAAGCCAGGTGGGCCCTTTTTTTTTTTTCTTTGCTCTTTCTTACCATCCTGGTTCTAAGAACATCAAGGCTGATGCTATGTCTCGTCTGTTTGACCCTTGATCTGCTCCAAGGCCTCCCACCCATATCCCATCTCCCTCCTGCATGGTGGGGGCACATGAGGCATTGAGGAAAGAGTCAGACAGGCAATTGCTAATGTTCAAGTACCAGACAGTTGTCCCCTGAACCGGTTGTTTGTTCATGAATCTCATCGCTCTCAGGTCATCCGTTGGGCCCACACCTGCCTCCTCTTCTGTCACCCTGGAGTATGGCAGACTAAGTCTGTTGTCAAGCAACATTGTGGCCGTCCGTGGAGGGAGAGGTTGGAGAATATGTCCGCCTGTCCTGTGTGTGCCCGGAAAAAGGTCTCCCGAAGCCCACCTCCTAGTCTCCTGCGCCCCCAAACCTGTGCCTCATACATTGCCTGGCTCTGTATCTGGTAACTCCCCCTTTCATTAAGCTTATGGTTACCATCCACCGCTACACCGCTTCTGAAGAGCACCTGCTACAGCAGGTGCTCTTCAGAAGCTCTTCAGAAGACCCGAAGTGAACTGACAGCTGTCTACTGAAAACATCGCTTTCTCCTCCATGTCGCGTTTCATAATATCAGAGAATATCCCTGTCAGTTTGGCCGCGGCGCAATGAATGAATAAAGATTGTATTTACTACTTTACAACCTCGTTGATGAGCAACATCTAGAAAAACATGTACTTCTTCTGCCGGAGCAGCCCCTCCGCCGAGTGGGGTCTGGCTGCAGCCTGTAGGACATGGACATCCACATCCATCTGCTACCGTTACTCACTCACGTCCAGTGGCGAAGCGTGGTTCGCGGGGCGTGGACCACTACTACCCTATCCCTAACCCTAACCACTACTACCCTAACCCTAATCCTAACCACTACTACCCTATCCCTAACCCCTACTACCCTATCCCTAACCACTTCTACCTTTACTAAACATCATCGCTGGCGTAAAACGATTTTGACGGTAGCAGTTGGATGTTGACGTCCATGTTCTACAGGCTGCAGCCAGACATTATTGCCTCTGCTGCCCGTCCGTATATGGCAGTCCCCCAATTCCTTCTCCCCATGGCCGAGAAAAACCCCACTAGGAGTCTTTACTTGTTGTGGAAGTATCCGAGAGTCTGAGAACCCGAAGCAGTCTTTAAGATTCATAATATCAGAGAATATCCCCGTCAGTTCGGCCGCGGCGCAATGAATGAATAAAGATTGTAAAGATGTCGGAAGAAAAAAACATTTATTTTGACAGATGTGCCCGTTGATGACCCACATTTAGGACACCATGTACTTTTAATTCAGCCTTGGGTGAAATCGAAGTGTAGTGTCTGTGTGCTTCCACCTTTACTGAATGCATGCCATGCTCACTCCCGCGGCCAGGGATACGCTTCTCATAGAGGCTAACTACATTCACCGGCTTCCTCTATCTTCTGCGCCTTCTACCTTTTAAAATCACAGTTTCTCGTTTTCCGATGGCGACAACAACACGTATACCGTCTTCTACTTCCGGCTCACGGCCCCCGGAAAAGATCTCGAGCATGCGCAGAACGCGAACTCTGACCAGACTATGAACGACTTATCTAGGTATTCTTATCCGATTTAGCTTGTCCGTTCACGTGCCGATTTTTGTGCAAAGTAGACCGGATAAAGGTGTTTACATGCATTTTACAAGTCCTGTTGAGGTCTTATTCGTTTAGTTACCCAATTATGACTCTGCATGTAAACGTGCTGACTAAGGAGTAAGTAGACCTACTCTGTTCCCTCTCCCCTTCCCTCTTCAGACACACCCTCGCTCCCAGGAGACAATATTCTGCCTGGGTCTTCTTATCAGAGGAGGAGGAGTCAGCAGTGGTCAAGGAGGAGGAAGAGCTGTTAGTGGTGGTGGAGGAGGAGGTTCAGAGGAGGAGGTGGTAGTGGTGGAGGAGGAGAAGGAAAGGTGTTGTGGGGGTGGAGAAGGTGTAGAGGAGGAGGATGCTTCTATGTTTTCATCTTGGTAATTAAGATTGATTCAAGGTAAAGTCAAATGTTAATGATTGTATTTAGTGTATTGACATGCCAGCATCTAATTCCAGTAAGTTTTTTATCTTTTAAAAAATATTATTTTTTGAATGACAGCAGAGCATCAGAACAGGTGGCAGTTCATTTTGAGGCCTGTTTCCTGCACCGGATTAGTTCATGTTTACACTGCTGTTTTTTGGACTTGATAATCACTCTCGCTCCATTCATGTATGAAACTGTATTTTATGGGAATGTGTTATGTTGCTGAGGAGGTAACACCTGCAACTTTAATTTATATGTTTAATATTATAGATTTTTCTTTTTTTTTATCAAATAACTTATCAAATAACATTTAATTGATGTGAGCATGTTTTGCTCTTTCGACCCTGGTTTTTATTATTTAATCTACCTTCGGTTTTGATCTGAACCCCCTATATTGCACCTGGTTTGTATGAAACAGCTGTATACATAAAGTAATTTATTCTTGTGTGTTTAGTGATTTTACCCAATCACGGCTCTAGCCAATCAGGGCTCTCCGATTTGACCCAATCACGGCACTCCATCTGTTAGGGCTCAGATATACTGCTGCTGTGGGAATATAGGACCTATGTTTGGTCTGATCAAAGATTTGTGATACGACTGCTTGCTTGCAAAATAATAATAAGTCACTGTTCTGAAACTGGGATGTTCACAAGGAAAACAGATGACCATTTCATTCATTATGCGCATCAAGAGGAGGTTGCAAGACCACTCTTTACAAAACAAAGAACAATTTCAGGAGACTAGAGAATTATAAGAATGTACCTTTTAAAAGTCATGTTGCCTCAATTCAATGGTTTTAATGGTTTGGCCTATATATCTGTCACGTTCAAATACCAGGTAAAACCCCACCCAGTGATAGACAAGGTTAGATCTCTTGAGACCCCATGCAACAGCTTCAGACACTCTCAACAAACCATTTCACACCACTGCAACATTCTGTGCAACACTCTAAGACCACTTCATCAAACCACTTCATCTCATTACTGATCTAAATTGGCCCTTACTAACCTAGCCGGCATCTTTCTCCATTCTGCATACAGTTCCCCCACCCAGCAAGTGTTTAAAACCAAGATGGAACCAAGATGAAACACTGGTGAATAAGGCCCATTGCTGGCTCATGGTTCTCTTGATTGAATCAATCAATAAAGTTAATAGTAAGTTAAAAATAGAAAGTTAAAAGTATTTTTTTCCTCCCCCACCTGTAATCCTGTGAGTTCTGTATTGTGAGGGATATTTGGCTTGATATGTGATTACTATTCTGTCCCTGTTGTAGCCCCTTTGTTTGATTATTCTATTTGATGAATGCTTAACGTTGGGGCGTCATGGAACGTTTGCGGTGTTGACAGTTAGCGTGCGGCAGTGTGTGATCAACAAGAACATTTTAAATGAAAAGGTTTGTCAATATTTTTACAAAACACCTATGTTCAGTTAGCAGTCAGCCCACAACAGATGTCTGAATGGAGGCGCGGATGATACTGTACTAAATGCTCACTTACTCAAAGTCATGTACACACACATATCAACCAGGTAAAGTCACTTTGAAAACAGCTAGCGCACACATTTATCATCCACAAAACACCTTCCCTATAAATGGCTATCGTTAAAAAATCTACATCTCTCTCTTTGCCTGGGAGATCTATTTGTAAGATGAGGGGAAATCACCTTCATATGTAGAATTAAATCACACAGGTTGAATCGTTTCATCTTGTGGCATAGTTCCCGTTTAGCCTGTCGCTACGCCACTCCACTAACTAGCAGACTGTGAAATGACCTCGTTTAGTTAAATGGTGAATTAATTGGGTGTGGCCCAGGAATATCATGCACCGAGAATCATTAACTCGGTGTCTCTCTGCTCTTTGTGTTTCTTGGTGTTACAGCTGCAACTGCCACAACTAAACTATAAATTCTACTTTGGCGGTGTGACAGGAATGGATTTGCTGATCATTTACAATAAAACAGTTGAGCGTTTATATGAAGTTTCAGCACTATCAAGTGTTTAGAGGTGACTTTATCGTCCCCAAGAACCCACAGTCCATGGTCATCTCTGTCATACTGGGGAGTGTGGGACTCTGTTGGGAAATCTGTATTTATCTCCTGACATTATCCACGACTAAAGGTACGCATTAAGCACAGAAAGCATGATAAATGAGTTCCATTGCAATCTTATTTCATGAGATGGGGTGATTATTTGAAATTGCACATCCCCTTCCAGTCCCCTTGTAAATTGATGTGGAATCAAATACTAACACATAAACATGTATAAACACTATAGGAGCTGGAGGAAGGTCTCTCGTTCATTACAATGGCTGAAATGAAAGGTTGCATCTAGCATTGAGAAAAAATATTTGTAACTATTTGTCTTTAGTGATCAAGTAGCCACTTTTATCCAAAGCTACTTAGTGTGAATTAGGGGTTAGGACATCTGACTCTAGGATGCCTACATGTAAGGCTGTGGTGCCACTTTCACCTGGGAGTCAAACACCCTAACCACTATCCTATCCTCCTTATTTCAGACACAATATCAGACTTTACTACTTAAACTCATCTCGAGTAACAGAAGATGAAAGAATCCAAGAATTTGTTTGTACTGTATGTAGTTTTATTCATAGTATTTTGTGTCGCTTTGCAATACTGCCCTGCCCTTATCAAAGCAGGACCCAGCTTAATACTACACAATAATACAGCAATGTGTCAGCAGTGCTGTAGTTTCAGTAAAATCACGTGACAATAGTTCACGGTATCGAGCAATTCTTTCAACCTTTTTTCTCCTAATCATCGAGAGACCAGATGAGAGAAGAGGAGAGAAGGAAAGTGACGGATTGTACCGGTTATGGTATGGAGAACAGGGAATAGAGGAGATCAACGCTACAGTCTTCAAAAGAACAGTAGGAGCAGTTCTGGTTTATGTGAGATTCTTGCTACATTCATCCAGAACTTTCCATGTCACTCAGAACACTTAAGTGCTTTGAAGAGGTGTTTGCTCCTCAAAATCAGAGGTTCAGTTCTTTAAAGAACTGAAAAACAACATGTTTCCAAGGTATTTGCAGGGTCTTCAGGTCAGCACATTGTGTAAATAGATTTAAATATTTTTTTATTTATTTTCAATAGCTTTTATTCTTGTTTTTATTCAAAATGTCTATTTTTCAATTTCTACTATTGTCCTGTCGTTTCTGCTGTGACACCTGAATCTCTCACTGGGATTAATGAAGTACATCTTATCTAATGGCAGCTTATGGAGGACTGTGAGAGAGTCTATCAGCACAAACAGTTCTCTTTTGGCAGACATATGTTAATTGTTGTTAAGCACGGAAGGAATGAATAAAGACAAGATGGAGGCTGTAGGGAATTGAAGACGGTCCGCCCAGTCTCTATCCTCAGCTCCAAACAGAAACCTGAGCGTAGCACGGGGGCCAATTTAATCAGAAGAAACTCTTGCATGTGTCTCTTTAGAGTCTGCGCTCGATGGTCTGTCGCTGACAATCCCAACAGGCAGAGGTGGAGCGGAGCTGACTTTCCCATCATCATTACTGTAGACGGAGCGCGGTGCTGACAACCTGGTCTGTAGCAAGGCCAGCTTCTCAGGGGTCTGGCCCCAAACGGACAGCACAGCAGCAATACTTCATGGTGAACAGAGAGGGGGCCTCAGGCTATCATCACCCCTCACATCGGAGTCTCGGCTGCCTCCCTCCCTCCCATATATGTATATGTATATATATATATATATATATATATATATATATCTTTAAATAAATGGAAAATAAACTAAACTAAATTTATATTTTTGTGCTTGAATTCATTCAAGTGTCTCTGTTGTAAAGGATATATTTGAAATAGTTTGTGATAATGTGTTCTGGAATCATGCACCACTAGCTACAGCTAACTCTACATCTGCTTGCTTTACCACAATAAGACCACAGAAAAACAATTAAATTCTGCTAACACAGTCCTGCTCTAATAACATCAACTTAGGTCAGTCATGTATTAAAGGCAGAATATCTTAAAAGGTTTTAGGTTCCGTTTTTTTATAAGGTTATTTTGAGTATTATTTCAATAGGTTTTGTTAGTCACCGTGTTTGTCTTTTGTTATGGTTGGAGGTCTTGTTTTTGAGATGAAAATCCACCCCAAAAAACATATAATCAGAACTAATAGTCGTAATTATAGTTTAAAAGTAAGGACAAGGTGCTCTTGCCCCTCGGTGAGGGTTTTGAGTTAGGGAGGTAGTGAGGTAATGTGATCTAGGTTAAAAAAAGATTGAGTGGGGGATTAATTGTAGTGTTTAAACAGCTCCTCCCCTGTCCTGGAGGAAGCAGGGCTGGAGCTGACCTCTAGGGACGCTCTGCTGTTATCTTACACCAAGGTCCTCACAATGACATTTCATTAGTGCTCATCCCTCTCCTATCCTCCGCCTCATCCTCCACCGCCTCCTCTTCTCTGCTCCTCCTCTCCCTCTCCCTCCTCCTCCTCTATCGCTCCTCTCCTTTACTGGCCTCTCTTCTGTCACAGGGCTGTCCTGTTGTGTATGTGTGTGTTTCCTAAAAATACTCACCACCTTCTTGATGGTGTCCTGAGAGGAGCTTCCTGACAGCGACCGTTAGAGCCCCCTCTCCCCCTCCATTCTCCTCCCCGGTGCTCCTCCCCCACTCTCCTTCCATCTCCTCCCCCCTCCTCCTCCTCTTTCCTCCTCCTCTCTCCTCCTCCACCCACCTTTTTTATAGAGTCCCCGCCTCTTATCCCCCAGGTCTCCTCACCTCTCATATTTTGATCTATATGTACATTTTTCTATGTTGTGATGGACTTAAAATACATTGTGTTTTAGATTTGTTTTTGCGTGACTGTTGTTGTATTTGTGTGACATATGTGGTTTTCCAGTTCCTTTATCCTTCCAATACCCTGAGCATAAACAATTTCCAGGATAGATACATTACAAATACACAGCATACAGCCGTAGCCTAGCGGTTGGGGTGGATTTGTTTGGCGGATATTGAGAATGTCAAGCGCTCTTCTGCCAATCAGGTTAAGCTGAACACAATGAGGACAGGCCTCCCTGGAGCCAATGCCTGTTTCCTGTTAGGCAAATGGCATTGGCAGCCTCTTCCTTTGTTGTTACGCTCTGAGGGTTAAGACAAAAGTAATTTCCTGGATCGACAAATTGCATTGATTCAAGTTGCTTTTGAAGTCACCATTCAATTGCATTCGTTGCACAGCACAATCAGGCATCCCTGGTACTATTGATTTGAAAGAAATCCTTGTTTGGATGGAGAGGGAGGAAAAAAGTCATTGCAAATTGTAACGTAACAAAATCCGAAAAGACTTTCAGTTGACCTTCCCCTTGCGTTCTGTCAGGATTGCAGCATTCATAGAGCAGTTACAAGGACACAAGGCTAAACAGTGGTTTAGATCAAGGACTGATATGATTTCATAAATAACGTGATCTCAAAACATAGCCAGACAGAAACTCAGTCCTGGTTTTCCTTTCGGCTGAGCTGGTAAATGAATTGGTATTGTCATTATGTCCAAGCTGCCACTTGCACTGGCACTTTTACTGGCTTTCTGTTCTCCTGTCGGTCTGTCTGTCTGTCTCTCTTCATCTGTTGGTCTCTCTGTGTTTATTTCTGTCTGTCTTGTCTACAGAAAAACAGAGAATATCAGAAAAAACATCAGAAACTACCAATGTACCAATCAGTATTTTTATTTTAGTGTCTGGCCATAATAAAGGCTCTTTATGTACCTTATGAATGTGTTGATTGTGTGTGTGTATATCGATCCATCCATCATCATCATCATCATCATCATCATCATCACACACACACACGCAGTTATGCAAGTACATTTTGGGTGTGTTTTTTTGTGAGTGAGTGGGCCTGTCTGTGTGTTTTTGTGTGTGTGTGTGTGCGCGCGTGTGTATGTAAGTATGTGTTTATGTGTCAGTATGTGTTTGTTTGTTTGTTTGTTTGTGTGTGTGTGTGTTTTAAGGTGTGCAGGATTACATATATATGTGAAGAATGGGGACTGTCTTTGGGCACTCTAATGAGCCGAGGCAATCAATGCCACTGGATGAGTGTGTGACGGATGCCTATGAGGGAACACAGCAATGCAGGGACACAGAATGCGGGGCCAAAGAGTCGAGGGGACACAGAGCCACAGGGACACATAATCGTGGGGTCCGCCGGCGTAGGATACCGCACCGAGTGGACAGGAGGGGAGGAGGAATACAATGACCTTGAGGCGGTCGTTTTCCCCACATGCACAGGATAGATTACGTGTACGCCTTATATGCACGGTATAGGTGCATGGTTCAGGGAAAGGCCTTCTCTATCCTGTATCTGGGTAGGGAAGGGGGATTTAGGTTCACCTTGTTGATGGGGAGAGATGGAAGGATGAGAGGCAGGACGATATAGGAGAGGAATGTATAGATTGAGAGGGGGGGGGGTAGGATTGGAGAGATAGGTAGAGAGGAGGATAACAGAGGGGGATGGAGAGATAGTGACAAATAGGGGAGAGGGATGGAGAGAAAGGGAGGAAGGAGGCCGAGATAAGTCAGGGAGACGGATGGAGATGTGTTGCTCCCATTAACCTTCAGGGGGATTATGTTATCATTCACTCAATAGATGGTAAATATAAAACAACAACCAGACCAGCTGTGGCTTGTGAAAGCCTGTTTACTCTCGAGGAAGGCTGTCACTGGTACGGTCTGAGGAGGCCGTAAAACAACACTGTTGAGACTGGGTGTCTTTCAGGGCTGGCCAAACAGAGAGGTCGTCACTGTCCTTCCCCATTCATCTTTCATCGAGGGAACCTTCCAGTGTCCTCTTCCAATCAGAGTAATGCCTTTAGTAAAACCTCCACCATACGCACACAAATACACTGTCCAAACACACTGCAGTCACATACAGACACACACACACACACACACACACACTCTACATACACTGTATCTACACACTCACACACAAATGCTGTACACAATGGATTCAATGGTGAAGAAATACCTGAATCAGACTGAAACACTTTTACACTTCTCTTGTGACATTTTGGTTCTGTATTATTTTTTGTGGTTTTTCCAACATTATTATATTATTTTTCTTCTATACTGTCCATTCTCCTATGATAACCACATATCCTTTCTGGGATGAATCAATTATGATTTCATCATAATTAATGTTGTCTGATATATATAATACGGAAAATATTTTTTTATCTATTTTAAATCCCTGAACAAGCGTTTATATATATGTATACAGAGCGAGAGAGAGAGAGAGAGAGAGTTTATCTTAGATTATCTTTGACCAGCTTCAACTTTATGTCTTTGCACAGAGTAACCCGGGAGACAGGCAAACAGTCTTGGGTGAGAGCTTTCCCCCTCAAGGGGAAAGCTGGACCTCCTCCCTGTAGGAGTCTCAATCACACCAGGGTGCTAGGTGCTGGACCTGCTCCCTGTAGGAGTCTCAATCACACCAGGGTGCTAGGTGCTGGACCTGCTCCCTGTAGGAGTCTCAATCACACCAGGGTGCTAGGTGCTGGACCTCCTGCCTGTAGGAGTCTCACTGCACCAGGCCGCCTCCCTGTAGGAGGAGGTGACTCATCTTCTGCTGCTGATGAGGCCCACCATCATTGTGTCTTTGACAATCTTGAATGGTATTAGAACGATGTACAGGTGTGAAGATGTCTACGGTGAAGAGGAATCAGTGCACATCCCCGGGGGACGCCGGTGTTGGGAGGATGTGGGTTGAGGGAGGTGTTTTGTAACCTAAATGAAAGCAATTGCAGTGGTAGGTGTTGATGCCCAGGTCACTGAGTTTGAAAGGGATAATGCTCTTCAATGTAGATCTCAAGTCAATGAAAAGCATTATCATATAAACAGTAACAGGCAGGTTGTCAAGTTGGGAGAGGGTAGACTGAAGAGCCGTGAAGAACTCCTGCTCTGGCGTTATATATATACACTGCTGTATGTTTTGTGGAATGTCAGCACAATCAGGTGAATGTCTTTCCAGAAAACGAGAACAATCCCAGCTTTGTCCTCGCAGGACATAAGAAGTGCTTGACATGTTTACACAAGCGCTTACTGAATGTGTCTAGGTTAAAGAGCACACATGCTATTAACAGCGAATATCTCTTAGAAGCACTCTCTCTAGCAAATAATTGGGATGGAGGTAGGTAATAATTTAATTAAATTACATTATATATAGCTTGAGGAACGTGCATATGCTTTCAGCCCCAAAGGTGCTTAACATTAAAAGTACTCCCGCCCCCTTTCTCTTTTCTATGTAGTTTGTGTTGGTTTGAGCACAGTCTGTCTATATCTGGACACTGCACATGGACTAGAGATGAAGGCTCATTAAATTGTGTTAACACACTGCCACAGACAAGAACGAAATAATGTGTTTCACAGTTTACCTTACTTGTCTATTGCCCAACTTTAATCTATTAATATATATATAGAGAGAGAGGGGCTGGAAAGTCAACTACCTCAGCCAAAGCACAATCCTTGAGATTTGTCCACTGTCCAGGGGTCGTTGTAGGAAGGGCTCTCATTCAAAGCAGGTCAGTACACGGTGGGGGTAATCAGACGGTCCAGGTCACAACAGGTATTCAAATGCTATTCTCTCTCTCTTGTCGGCTGTACAGTAGTACAAGAAGATCACTCAGATGCTGTCTGTAGTTGCTTGCCCCCATGTGGCAGCTTGCTCTCCCTTTAACCCCAAGCACAGCCTGCTAAACGATCTTCGGGCTTGCCTGAAAGTACATAAGGCTTGGGGGTGGAGCCAGTGCGCTGCAAGATATCTCCCTTCAACTACTATGCCCCTCACCCCTTCTTACCGTCTGCCACTATATATATATATATATATATATATATATATATATATATATATATATAACAGCACACATGCTATTAACAGCGAATATCTCTTAGAAGCACTCTCTCCAGCAAATAATTGGGATGGAGGTAGGTAATAATTTAATTAAATTACATTATATATAGCTTGAGGAACGTGCATATGCTTTCATGTACTTTTCTATATATATATATATATATATGCTCTTGTTTATATATATATATATGCTCTTGTTTTGACACAAATTCAAAAGACAAGAGTACTTCCAATGCACTGTTGGTTGTTTGATTCATTAAACAAAACAAAAAGCATTTAGTTTCTCTTCAATTATAAATCAAAGATTTTAAATAAAGTGAGACAGAATTAAAAACAAACTAAATTGAGAGAACAATCTTGTATCCTTTTGCCAGCAAAACTGTTGGTGAGAAAATAAGAAAGAAAAAGCTTAGCTTAAGTATCATTTTTCTGAAATGTGCAGACTAAAATAAAAACATGGACAAAACAATTCCTCTTTTTTAAATGACTCTAATTGAATTCCTAAAAGTAAATGCACATTTGCAATTTTGTTTTTGTTCTTTATTCATTTCAGACGATCATAATGTTGTCTGCCACCGGGAGCTGTCACTGGGCAACAGACGTCAGGCCAGGCGCTTTTGGCAGATCGTAGAAAAGACGGGCATTTCTGCTTCTGTAATGATACATGACACAAAGTAATTCCACATTTGGCAGCATGGGGAAGCAATTACATCGCAGGGTTTGTCACACAGCCCATCTCTTTTATGCTACGTTAATACCCAACTTGCCACTAGCTAATGGACTGCACGTTGCGTCTAAGCAATTACTTTACAGTGAGAGATATGTGTGTGATACCACACACATGGAATGAAGCTTTGTTGTAAAAAGGGAAACATTATCATATGTTAGGATTAATTTATTTCAACAACTGGTGAGACACGCAGTGTCACAGATTCACAACGAGTAACTATTATTCACCACTGACATCCTATTATATCTCCCCCAGGTTATATTTCTCTGAGTTGTGCCTTGGTTTTCTCTAATTGGTAATTCTTTATAACTCACGTCATAGAGTGGGATGGTGCAACCGGGATGAGGACGCTGGCAATATTTGTTCCACTGGGGAGAGTTTTTATAATAGTGATCCCAACATGCCACATACACAGACAGATCGTTATCTCAGTGAGCTCTGAAACCATTGTGACTCTGGTGTTAGAGTATGGAATGGTCCCTTCAGAAAACACTTACTACTTTTTGTAATCATTAAGCAGACACTTCAATCCAAAAAACTTTTAGTGAATTCTGATACAGGTCAGGAGTAGGTAGGGATTAGGGTGTCTTGCACAAGGATCCTTACAAATAGACTGCAGAACTTTTTCAAGTCCAACACCCTTACCACCACTAGATTATAACACTCCTCTCCCTTTTGTCTGATAAACTCTACGGATCCTGAGGAGTCCCTTTACTGGCTCCCCATCACACATCGCAATGACTACAAAATAGCCCGGCTCACCTTCAAGACTGTCTACCATGATGCCCCCTTCTACCTCAAAGACCTCCTACAGCTCCACAAATCCCCCCGGTCCCTTCGATCTGCAAGCTGCGACCTGATCCTCATCCCACACACAAAACTGTAGACCATGGGAAACCATGCCTTCTGTGCAGCTGCCTCCAAACCTAACTCCCTTCCAAACCCTCTTTGCATTCAAAACTGGAATCAAAACCCACCTTTTCTGTTGTGCTTCAATCTTGCATAACAAATTGTGATGGTTCCTCTTTAAGATTATGATTACAGTCAAGAACAGAAGGATGGAAGGATAGGATGGCAGGCATGTTAGTTTTGACCTCTGAGGGGCCACCATAGATGGCCCTAGGATGGATATGGGTCTTACTGTAAGGTAGAGATCCTGGTCAGATTAAATACGCCTGCTTCATAGATGACTCGACTGGGAGATATTGATGTTTTGCTGCTCTCATGTTTCCCTCTATCAGATAAGATAAGATCAACTCTATTAATACAGAACGGGAAATTTGAACATCACAGCAGCCTAATTGAAGCACAGTAAGAATATGCTAAGAACACAAGGAGATAATCATATACCAGCAACAACAAAAAATATATTTATATTTGAACCCAGAATGGGATGGAAAAGAGCGTAGTAAACCGTATTGTATGCTAATGCATGCACGTAGCTGTGGCCGCATAGTATAAAAGCTGGATCATAGATTTTAATTAGCATTTATTTGGTCAAATATCGAGCCCTTCTCTCAGCTGAAAGAGTTAAGATGGTAGTAATGGTAAATGGTAGTAGACCATCTAATGGAGGGCCAAGCGTGGGATCGATCAGACGGTTTAACATTAGTCTGGAGTTGACATGCGGTATCTGTGTTAATTAACCTGATTTGGAGAAATCAAATCCATAAATGCGGACACAATCCATCCCCTGAATGTTCTTCTCCTTCACTTTGCCACGTAAGCTGTTCTTATTTATTCCATTCTCTACTTGTCAAGCGACATAATTGTTGGTGATTTACAGCAGACTCATTGATTTACATTTAAAAAGACTTAGAGTTATTGATCGTTGTCCATGGCGGATGATTTTGTCACTGAAACAGTTCCCACAAACAGCATTGGCTCTTTCGGTTTATGCTATCAGGAGGATCACAGAGGTTGAAAATACACACAAACACACACATATACACACACACACACACACACACACACACACACACACACACGGTTCAATAAAATATAGGTTAGCCTACTGAAAATTTGAGGTTACGTAGCATGCTAGGCTTCTTTGCAAGAAGCCACTGAAAGACATCACATTTTAGCTAGCGTTCACTTGGTGAAAAGAGGAACAAAACAATCAGCTCTCTGTGAGGTGAAGGAAAGCCGAGTCTGAAGAGGATTACTGCATTTGTATTGATCACACGTTATTGATCAGAAGTGAAATAAATGAGAACTTTGTGCTGTGTAATGTAAAATTGAGTACAGGTTGAACTGCAATCAATGCTTCACCAAGTATAATTATATAATGGGCATACCCATTCATTAGAATTAGGCTTAACTGTAGGAAATTGTTCATGGGTAATATTCTTTGTCCATGCACAACAATAAGTCCTTTATTTAATTCTACATTACCTTACCAGAGGGACATTGATTGTGTCAAATGTGTTGTGCTGAAGATGGAAAAAGTATAAATAGAATGTAGGGAAAATCAAACACTTTTTTTTATAAAAACAATTAATCAAAATAAATGCATATATACACAATCTTTAACATTAGACATACACATACATATATCATTTTAAAAATGTGTTGTGCAATATATACATACAAATACACATTTCTTAGTTTATCCTTTTAATATGGTGCTCTGCATGTCTTCTTCAAATCTCTTTTTCAAAATCACAAATTAATAAACATTTTAAGTCCTAAAAAAACAAAAAAGCCATCATTGTGTTCTTAAGTCACTCTGTTGACATTGCTGTTGATGCTAGGGTAGATTTCTTGACCCTAGCGCCTTCCCTTGACCTCTGAACCCAGCAAGGTTCCTGTTGCATTCCATAAGTCAACACTGAATTTTATTCAGTGATGCATAATGCATCACTGTGTTCTTTCAACATGGGTAGATCATGGATCTTATTGGTAGGCTGATATCAAATAATATATGAGAGGTCAAAGGTGAGAAAATAACCAGTTTAATCTCAATTTGCTTCGGCATAGGATTCTTTGCTGTACTATTAGGAACATCCACATCTCACGCGGCACTAAATGTGTTGTACGTGTTGTATAAACACAAGGTACTTAGTTTGTGTGTTGAGTGGTTGAGACACGTGCTAAATATGTACTATGTGTGGTTTATACTAAACATGTGGTTCAAAATATGTACTGTAGTTGTTTTGTGTGGTTGAGAGTTGAGGAAAACCAAAACCATAAACAAACACATGAACCAAACACATAATTTTCAGCCTAAAAACAAAGAAAATTGATTTTATTTTAAGCATGTTTCCTCATTTGTAAAATAGCTGAAAATTCAGCAAAATGTTGACCTTCAGGGCGTCTCTAACATTCATTCTTAAACATAAAACAGCATGACAACAAAAAACATTTTACACTTTCTAAACATCTGTTTATACTCTTTTAACATCCGTTTATTGATGCTGCGCTACATATGTTGTAGCAGTTCAAATCCTGACACAAGATTGACACGATGTCTTGACGTGTCAGCACGTCTTGACATGTTTGTCTGGGTAATAAGCATTGCACAATCTTCTCTCCCTCAGCAGATCTCAGGGTATCTGCCACAGACTGTACTGTACTCTGGTCCCATGGCTTCAGCTGTCAGGTTATTCAACTATTTACTCTACCTGTACATCCTGATATTCCTGGAAGTCTGTTTGAAACATAAAACATGTATATCAACCATTTCTGCTGTAACTGATTTGCTGGTTTTGCTGGTTTCATAATAAAAGGTAGAATGCTCTTTTTTACCTGCACTAGAAAAATAATAATATACAGTAGATATATATACAGGCCTCAGTTGGCGTTCTATGTCCCTGGGACTTAGGTTTCCTTGTAAATGGGATTGATTTTTTATTTGGTGATTTTACCATTATAGACACAAAGAATAAGAATGTAGGGATATAAGATTATATACTGTATATATAAACAGGCTACAGACTTTGGCAATGTTAAAAAAAGGAGTGGTTTCGTCATGAAATAGAAATAGAAGCCACTCAAGCTCCTAGGCTACAAGGCTTCACATTCCCTCCAACAGCAACCCCAGACACACATCGAGGGCCATTCAGGGTTAGGATTAGGACAGAGCGTAATCAAATATATATGGTTCATCAGCAAGATAAAAAAAAATTGAGCCATCCGATTTTATAAGGGCCCCTGGGTTTTTAATTGTTTGATTGTGGTTTGCCTTTTTAATGGTCATTGATAACAGATATATATTTTGTTTAGTTAGCTATTGCGATCTTTCATATATTCTATGACACATTGTATATCCAAGTTCGTTAATGGAGCAGTTTTCTTTAGATTTATTTGGATTGAACTGATGTTCCTATGTTTTATAGTTTATATTTGCTTACTAGGTACATATTTTCTGTGCCTCAGATACACAAGGTTTCATTGGTATTCTTATATTTATATAGCGCTCCAACATATTTGAATCTGTTGTGTTGGAGGGCGTTTAGCTATTCATCTCGACTGCACTGAGGCCAAATAGTGGTTATTTTTTGTTTACTTATTTTTTCATTCCAATTTAATATTTCATTTCAATTCAGCACGGCCTTAGTTGTGCTTTCCCTCACAATAATATCACACAGCTGCTGTAGGCTTTCGGTTGCATCTGTAAACGTTGACAATACATAAGGTAAACTAAACGCAGAGCTCTGATAGGAGCATTACATGACTCTGTTTCTTCATAATGTCCACGGCTATAAAAATGCACCTCAGATATGAATAAATAGACAGAGAGCTGACCAAATTCTGGCTAAATTAAGACTAGAGCTGCTAGCGTTTTAAAAGAAAAAATGTCTAAGGAAAAATGTGACAGGACTTTAATTACATCGAACTCTGAGTAAATGGATATCTATATAAAGAGTTGTGCTTAATGGATCTAATTCACAAACTGAAAATAGGCTTTGAGCCATGATAACGTTGTTATGTTATTAACAGTTATTTTATTTGCTCATTTTAGTTTTCTTGGTTGAGAGTTATTTAGAAAAGAATCCTGTAAATATTTTTTCTGAGGTTGTTTTTAAAAGTATATGTTTATCAGGGACTTTCTTGGAAAAAAGGCAGTATTGACTTTGTTGTTACATCAGCAAAACCTTTTCACAACTAAATATTACCTATATATTCTTCTCATTGTCGACAGTATAAATAACCTGAACCTAATGAAAATCCAACAGCACAAAAGCCTTAAAGTTAAAATAATATTCATAACTTGGAGGCATTAGATGAAAGTAGTGAACTTAAAAAAGAAAATCATTTGGAATGTAGTAAAGTAAAAGTATAAGAAAATGTCAACGATTAGGCAAAAGTACTTACTTATACAATACACACATGATCAAATCATACATAATTGCTGCCTATCACTTTCATCTGAGTGAAGTAACATTTGGTTTACTTATTATAAGCCTGCTCAGTAATGAAACTTTTATTTAGCCGTTTCTTCAATCCAAAGCGATTAACACTGCATCAGATGAACGTCATTAGGGGTGAGGGGGTTAGATCGGGTCACAAACCCAGAACCTTTTGGTTAGTAGGCGGAAACTAGACTAACACAAAGCAGTGAAAGAGCGTTGCTAACCTCAGACAAAACTTGGACGTGGAAGCCAGGGTTCTCATCTGGCTGGGTTCCGAGAGAGAGCAGGGAAGGCAGAAGAGTTGAAGCTTTCCATCATAAACAATGAAACATGAAAGGCCAACATCCCCAGGAGAGACAATTTGTTAAGAACAGAAGAAGAAAAAAACTTTCCTCCAACATTATATCTCTTCAACATCAAGTTTTATTTTTCTTTCCACTGCATTTCCGATATTTGGCCTTGGCATGCGAATCAATACGCGTGTTTTGGACCAAGCGACGAGATATGAATATGTTTAGCACGCTGTCTCAAAAAGCTAACCGGCCACAATGAATAAAGCCGTGAAAGAAGTTTCTAGACACATCCGTTACCGTTGAGAGAAGGGCTCATATTCGGCAGCCCCCAATGCACAAATGAAAATGAATACAATAATAGTTATGACAAAGGTAAATATATGAATACCAAAACGCAAATAAAGAATAAAGGTTGGGCTTTGACCAAGACACTGTGGGATGAGACTGAGATTCTAGAAAAGGCTACAGAACCTGTTGTAAGGAACCCTATGTAAGGAAATGACAGAAAAATGTTAAGATATCAATATATTTACAAATAAATAAACAGACATCCCTCAGATCTCCTAATGAGCAGTGTTGTAGTATGCTGTAAATACATCCCAGGATCCCAGAGGAGCGCTTCATGTTCGGAATCGGGATGTTGTTGCTGACTCTCGTGACTTCTCAGTCCTCGAGTCTTCACCGCTAAACACAGTCAGTGAACGAACGGCGACTCGCGAGTCAGCGCGAATCAGCGAATAGTGGGTGGAGCTGGGAGTCGAGTCTCGGAGAACAAACGAGACGAACGATGATGAACGAGAGAGGCGAATCAGGTTGGTTTGTTTGTTTTAAAGAGTCGTTCGTTCGAACTGATTCGTTCACGAACGAGCCACCACTAGTGCAAACGTCTCCCATTAATGTTGCAGTAACTGTACCATTTACTGAAAATAATTGAGAGCTAGTCCTTGACTAAACACTCAAATGTTGAAACATTTCAAATAGAAAAAGCCAAAGATGCAGCATTTAGTCAATAGTTAATCAAAAGATCCACAGTTGTTTTATCTACTTTTATCTACTTTTGAGTTGTTTGTAGGTTCCTTGTGTGGCGTTAACAAACAACAACGAGTATGTGAGGAGGAATATCTGGACTAGCAGTAGCAGGACTTCCTCTACTGCACTAAAACACTGCAAGGCTCACAAAGAAAACTCAAACAAACTGGCAGGCTGAAGGATCATGATCAGACACAAACTGCTGCTAAGGGCGCACAGAAGCAGTTGGCAGATTTCGTAGGACTGCAACGAACAGACGCCCGTCCATATGGCTCCACTGGACATGCATGGTGTTTTCAGAAGAAAGTATTGTCCAGAATCCCTCTCATTCTCCTTGCTTACAAAGAGCCCTCTGTAAAGAGTGAGTCGACAGATTTTTCTTTTGTACAAAACGACTTGAATGAATACATTTCTGTATTCTGTGAATACAGAAATGGGTCATTAAAGAGCAGGTGGGAGGGAAGGGGTAACATGCAGGGCTGTTTCCTGCATGGTAGACTGCATACAGTGGGAGGTAAACCTGTGAAGCTATGGAAGGGACATACATATTTTTGACCTAAATGAACACTGGGGCACTTATACTGTAACGGAATCTAACAGTGAAAAGAGGGCAGGAGCTGGCCATATGACCAATTTTATAGCATTTTCCTTTTTGCAAGTTTGTCCAAAATCAAAATATTGTCTCTCTAGAAAGACGTAAAGTTTAGAAAGTAATTATGACTATTTTTCATTAAAGCTTTAATGATAAAAAAATTCACCTTGTTTAACCATCAAAGTCACGTACAAACAATTCCAGACAGACAACATGAAGTTATAAACAGCAAAATTAGTCTGCCTCAACAGCCTTCATCAATAACTTAAAAGCGCCTTCAACCAAACGTACGTGTCTGTAACCTTCCTTCATTATGTTGCTGTTAAAAAAGCTAAACATACAGCTTGCTCTTCTGTGTTTGGTTGATAAATCACGTGTGTCCTCATCTGGCTGACAGCGCGGTGGTGGTGATGGATGCGTGACTCTGCCTGTGTGTTTGCGCTCATGACCAGTGGAGTCAAGCCGCGACCGGAGCGGACCAACGTCTCTGTCAGAGATAAACATCACAAGGTCGGCCCTGCCTCCACATTTCAATTAAGCTTTTTTTTTTGGAGGGCAAATATATCGGACGGGAAATAACTATGCAGAGGACTTGGTGGAAGAAAATGACTATTTAATGGGATTGTCACTTTTGATTGAACGCTAGAATTGAGGCCATCTTGAAATAAAATAGGTAGAAGGTTCTAAATTTAAATTTGATTCTGTACGACATGTACAAGCAATATATCTTTGTCGGCCATATGCTTTTTCATGATGCATGTTGTTTGTTTGTTTGTACCTATTATTCATTCGCTGCCATTTGTGTGTGTCAACGTGAGAAAAGTGTGTGTGTGTATATATGAATGCAGCTGTTCTTGTGCTGGGGCAACATACTTTCGAATGATTAGATCAAATTGTATGTATTATATGTCAATGTAAGTAGTAGGACATAGAGGTACTTTAGAGAAAGGACCAAAGCAGATCTCTAGCAAACCTTGCATGTCCAATAAATCAACAAATAGGCATTATGCGTCAAGCAGGAAAAGAATGGGCACTTTAGTCCAATTAGGGAGCTAAAGCTGCATGGGCTGAAAGGTATTCTGGGAAATGTATCAAACCCCGGCTTATGTCAGGTTTCCGGGAAATGAACTGACACACACGTTACCAAGGTAACTTTAACGATGAGATTGGAGTTGTATGACAGAACCAATTTTAAAATGAGCAAATAGTCGTTGTCTGAATTAAACACTAGTAAGCCTGCCCTGGTAAGAGAATCAAAAGAGCAGAGATTGACACATGAGATGCAGTGAGTATAGTAATACTGTGGCGCCTTGACTGCCTAGCTCAGGGTATGTCAGCAACTCTGAGAGAAGCGGGGGTGAAGCAAAATAAGGTAATCCTGTGCCAGGACGTAAATGTGAATATGTGCCGTGACTTCCTGCTGACAGTAATGTCTCTGACGGTTATCAATTAAATGTCCATGAGTGACACCGACATTCCCCCAAGGAACAGAGGCTGTGTGTTACCACGGTAACACTTCCCAAGGTAGCACTACTATGGTAACGCCCACACGGTACCACCATCTCCTGAAGATGAAGACCAGAGGGGCTCAGCCATGTCAAGTATTGCCATGCATGCCATTTTTATGTTTATTTGTGATGTTTATTTTGACTTTGCACTCCCTCAACTAGATCACAATCCACATTTTAAACAGACAAGATGTTTTGCGCCACAATAATCATACTATTATGATAAAAAATGACTACCTTATTGATCCCAGACAGGAAATGCAGAACCATCAGTGATGTAAATGTCTGCACCCTGAGGCGTTAGTTTGTAACCCTGAGTGTCAGGGAGAGAGTAGCTTGTGAAGGTAAAAACGACCTCACTATAAACGATGTGGTTGACATGTGACAGTATAGAACACAATAACCACGGCAGCAGGTATTGTGAGTACTGCATTCGCTTTTCTGCTACAAAAACAAATTATAAAAGGCCCGCTGAACAGCTGAAAGCCAAGAGGTAATATATAACAGGCGGCTATAAACAATACACATAGTTAAGGCAGACACGTTCGACCGCTGGCTGGCAGGGTCGTTACGGAGACGGCTGATATTGTTTAGTTGGATGGGAATTGAACTGGGAACAGTTGTGAGCCGGAGGAGGTGGCAAGGCTATCATGTTCTCCTCTAAAGGCTTTTAAACAAACACTGTAGGCTGTTGCCAATATAGAGACCAGCTATAGAGACCAGCGCTAAGGTCTCCAATATATAGAGACCAGGGTGCAGGTGTCCAACAAACAGGGACCAGCTAATTTATAGAGACCAGCACTAATATATAGAAAGAAACAAATGATGGTGCAGGGTGCAGTGTTTTTTACCGGACTGTAACAAAACTCTGTCGGTGTCCAGCTTTTTGCCATTTTTCCACAGCTTTCCCTAGTTTCCCTAGTTGCTAGTAACACAGGAAATGATGTAATGTCGTAAACTTGCAAATGTCAAAGGTAGAATAGGAGATATCATATAAATTATGAATGTTACCATATAAACTACATATTCTTAGCAATTTAGGTAGAGCATTTACATTTATTGGTTGCAAAACAGTCATGCTATGAGGTCACAGTGGTCCGGACATCTGTATTTTTTAAACAAGTCTTAATTCAGTTTAGACTTGTTCTGCACAGTCGCACACTTTGTTTTTAGATAACACATTGCTTATCCAAAGTGTCTTGGAATTTATTTAGTATATTATTCCATATTATTAACTATTAAATGGATGAACAAATGCATATAATTATATTCTTTGACCTGTTACGCTCTTTATCAAATCTATAGATATTGTCAAAAATACATACGTTATAACCAAACAGAAGAACTAATTTAAATGAGATGGTTCTGACTAGCTTGGTCAGGCTGGCTCGGTCCACAGCTGAAATGTGAAACCCCCAACAGGAAGTAGCTTTGATTAATTCTCACATGCAAGGATGAACCACCTTTAACACTCTCAGCACCAGAGCGGAGTGTGAGTGTGAGTGTGTGTATATATAGAACCTGTATCCAATCTAACCTCTGAGCTGTAAATATGTTCTGACTACTGTCCAACCAAACTTGTGTTCCTAAGGATGTATCTTTGCATCATAGTTAAGTATGCAGGTAAAGTAGACCTCATTGGTATTGAAGAATATAATATATGTAATAATATTCTGTGGTAAATCAATCGGGATTAACAGAATATAGATAGATAGCTACCCTACCACTTATACAGATCCAGGCTTCATAGATGATCACTATTCATGTAATTTGAACAGGTCTTTCATGTGTAAAAATAAATATGAATAAGGTTTGGTTAAGGCATTCCATCACAGTCTTTGATATGCCGCATTATGTAAACCAGTTGAAGTCGGTAAACAGAGGGAGAGGGCTGTGATTATTAAAACACGACTGGTCAGCAGGTTGAGATAGACGGATCAAAGATACACGGTTCCCAACATGGAGGCGCATGAACCGGGACATGAACACATCCATACACCCTCACCCCCATCCTTCACCCCCTCATGGCTAGTTTGCTGAATAGCTTCCTTCCAGATATCAAACGGAGAAAGTAGCAGCGGCAGTTCTTGAAACGTCAGCTGACAACATTGTGGTTTATGTGTTGAACTAGTTACATATAGAGCTTAATATTAACATAACATGTGTATGTATGTGTGTGTGTATACAATCACAATAGTTGTAGCTAATGGCAGTTACGGTTTTAGTGTGTGTATATCAAGGGTGAGTATATCTTGTGTGAACCTCTTACTTGGGCACTGTATCGCAGTATCTTGCTAAATTGAACCGTTAACCATACGAGTCGACCAGTAGTTCTAAAATACTGAACGGGAAAATCACACAAATAGTAGGAAAATGTTGAGAAAGGAAATGGGAGGCTATTTTAAAAATGATGAACTACATTTTTATTCATGAATGCATTAATAACTCTTAACTCTAACTGGGGAGAATTTAGCCACAGTCCAATAATACGGCTATTTCAAATATAAAAACCTAAATTTCCTGTCTGGGATGAATAAAGTATGTTGTATCTTATATTAATGGAGTTGTTCTGTATTGTATAAAATCCTTCGTCTTTATTGTTTGTGTCCTTTGGAGTACAATGTGTGAGTCCATTCAATTGATCCAATGAAGCAGCCACAGTGTAAGGTCTACAGGAAAATATGTGGCGTTTTAGAGGAAGAGGAAGGTTACTTCTAAAAGGGCCGTGTTTCCAGCAATAACATTACGATGATGTATGGTTCATCATACAGATTCCGACTGAAGGCTTTTACTAATCTAATAAAACACCAAGAACCACTTGTTTTCTCTCCATCTATTAAAAAGGCGCGTGGGGAGAGCGAGATGGAAGGATTTAACAAGGCGGTCGCCATGGTTTTATGTAAGATACACAAAGTGGCCGGCCTGTTCTCCTTCCTTTTGATTTTTCAGCCGAGCTGAAGGCTTTCCCATTTGCCACTGACAGCTTTTAAAAAACGGCACGTCCTGTTTGTCCCCAAGACGATAATAATTGCGAAAAATGCCCTTTGTGTACCCTGCGCCAGCTCCCAACCTGCCAGCACTAAGGCCTATCACCAAACAAATATCCGAGCGCTGCACTAAACTGTCAGCAGAGTGAGAGAGCTGGCTCGCTCCCCTGCGTGCGCTGCTGCTAGAAATTAGTCCAGAGACGTTATTAATCCTCCCGCTGCATCTAGCGTCCTTGCTTGTTTGGGAAAGACACAGACCGCCGGGGTACATGGACTGAACCCCTCCATCAACCCCCCTTCACCACCACCACCACCCCTCCGCTACTAGCCCTTCATCACCACCACCAGCGTCAGCCTTCCACCATTACCCACCATTCACCATCAACCTTCCCCATGACCACCACCCCAACCACCCCCCGTCAATAACCACCATCACGCCACCATCGGCAATGTTCTTTCATGCAATATCTCTAAGGCCTTACAACATCTTCTTTCCACAAGCTTAAATTATCAAAAACTGAAAATCAAAGAGTCATTATCCTAGCAATGGAGTGAAAGAGCATTTCTGTTGTTATTTTTGAAGACTGCACTCTGCTAGCAGCAAGCTAATAGCATTCAATATTGTTGTCAGCAAAATTCTGAATTAAATTATTAAACTAACTACTACAGACAATCTTCACTGTTCCTCCATTCTCTCCATCTCTCGTCCTCTCCATCTATTTCCATCACATCCCTCCACTAAAAGTGACCCGCAACCCTCTATAGTGATATAGGTGGGGGGAAGTATGGCCTAGTATGTGTTTGAGTCCCAGCCGAGAGGTTCTGGTTTGAAGCCAAAATACATAGTTAAACTGTAGGCATCGTACAGAACGATATCCGGCTCCTACCTGCTCCACTTGACTCATCTGACAACGGAACACATGGAACGGCAGCATCGGATAGGATGTTATTGCTGAGAGCGAGGGCGGGACTTCCAGGCATGCTTCAGAGGGACTTTCAGTTACATTGGTTGAAAGGCCTAAGCAAGAAACTTCTGGAATAGGGATATCTGTTGACATTACATGGTTCAGATAATGCTTTGTCCATATACTTTTTCGTCAAAAAGACTACACATTTATTCTCCTTGTCTTTGTTGTTCTTCATGTCATGCTCTTATTGTTCTCCCTCCGCAGACTGAAAATTGGCATGCACAGCTCATATGAAGCAAGATAACTTAAATTGCATAGCGGTAGAATGGTATAGTAGTGACCCTCTCAGACTACTTAAAGGTGTAGGTGAGATTTAAGGCTACTTTTTGAACATAATTTGTTAGAAATTAAACATCCATCCGTCAGTTATTAGTGAGTGAAATGCGGTGTGAGAATATCTGATCAAGGTGTCTCCTCAATTGTTTGAAGGAATCCATCATGCCTGTCTATCTCAGGTGCGTAATTGCAACACTTCACAATGGCAGAGGAGGGAGGGAGTGAGCAGATAGTTAGGGGGTGTTACATTGGGTTGCTTATTTTCTAAATGTTGCTCTGTTTTGCTCTCTCTTCTGTTTGCAACTCTGGGTTGTGGGCACCAGCAATGACAAAGACAACATCAAAGCCACTGATACTGTGACGTGGGTTTATGTGTGTATGTCCGTACAGGCACTTGATTGTTCTCCATTGTTGCTGTGGTAATTCTGACGCTTGTTGAACCGCATCGCATAGTTCTATGGTTTTGTGTGTATGTGCGTTACTGTGTGTGTAGCAATTAACCCCATGCATAAGAGAAATGAGTGTAATGAGCAGAGTGGGACGCTGAATCCATCCAATCAATCCTCCATCCCCCTTCCTCCCTCTCTCCCCATCCCTCGCCCACCCTTGCACTCTCTCCCTCCCTCTCTTTCTCTGTCCCTCTCTCTTTGCCTCTCTCTAGCTCCCTCAATCCCTCTCCTTTTCCCTCTCCCCCTCCCTCCCCCAGAGTGTTTGGCAAAACCGTGACCTTGTAACAGAGCACCAGGAGTGTTCTGAGGAGGTTCAGAGTGACGGTGTCTCCTCCGTCGTTCCCTCCAGACCCCAGAGAGCCCAGACCCAGAACACCAGGAGTTGATCTTGTTTCAGAGATCAAACAGAAATAAACCAACGATGCGGTGAACAACTCTGTGACACGTTCATTTAGCTGACTCCTCGCCCGCCACGTCGAGATGAGAATATTAACCAGAGGATGTTGAAGATCACACCCTGCATTATGCACTAGGTTCTGATGCATGACTTTACGAATATAAGTAGCAGCAGTATCAAAAGGTATACTCAAAGGAATATTCTAAAAATCACAATACTGTTTAAATGCACTGCGCGTGGTGGCCAGACTATCTACTTTTCATAACCATAAATTATATCAACTGTAGCAAGCAAAGATGGACAGGTTTAAAGCAGTGAGATTAAAGAGTCTTTCCGTTCACTGTATGTTTCCAGCCCTTTGCTAGCAGGAAGCTTATAGCACTCTGGGTAGTTTTAACAGTGGTTGTGAGGAAAATACAGTGCTCTATTTGATTTGGGAAGCGTTCATTAGAAAGACATACAGGTGGATGAAAGAAGATTATGGAAAGCCTGTAGTAAACGCTGACTGACAGAGAGGAAAACAAGGTCAAAATATTGTTTGGTTCCCGCTGAGGGAATTAATTTGGGCTACGACCACATCACCTATGAGGTCTACTGCGGTGTCCAGATAATCACCGCATGGCTAGAGTTACGTGGCTGCGTGGCTTCGATTCAAACAATCAACACAATACATTCAGTTATACAATTTTGTTTTGCCTTCTGTGTCGAAGAAACACTGCTTAAAATTCAAAACCAACCTAGCTTCTTTTTTATATTCTACACAATAGACACGACAAGGCAAGTTTATTTCCCTGCACCGTTCAAACCTGAGGCCATTCAGGCTTTACATAGGCAGGAATCCCATTCAACAACACAATCAGAATCAGAATTACTTTTATTAAATCTTATTGTACAAGTACACAAGAGTAAAATTCTTAGGCTTGGTTCCTCAACAGCCACACACCTCAACATAGCAGCAACGATACAAAAACACCATTGAAAGGACAACAGTTTAAAAGACAATAACAGAAGAGGGAATCCCACAGATAAGCAGCATTTAAAGAGATATTTAAAATAAAGGTATAAGAATGTAAACAATTCAATAATATTAACAAACTCTGTGGCAGAGCTCCCCTTGGGTGGATCCGTACCGTGGTTCTGTTCTGTTTGGGTCAGGATATCCGAGGTTCTGAATCTGAATCTAAGGTCTTGGTGTGTGACTGTGGTGTTCACTGTCTGTACTACTCATCCTCGCTGTCTGAGGCAACCAGGGGATCCTTGAGTAGTAGCAGAGACGAGAACAGAACTTTGACATGACTAGAACTCCCCATTCATCACTACATCAGCACCCAGCACCCAACCTTGGGATGGGGGGGGGGGGGGCTAAAGGGTTGAGAGCAGAGCAGAGAGGGAGGCTGAACTCATATTTTTCGGTTCAACTGCTTTGCACTAGACAAAAAAAATAGGGATAAAACAAAATAACGAATAACGTTGATTGTGAAGGTTACTTCTAGTGGTTGTGTACAGAACAGAGTGGAATCAAAAATGAGGTCTCTGACAGTTACTGACTTCTCATCCAATTTCCAACATTGTTATTTTCTCTCTGTCGATCAATCACAATTATATGTTGCACTTTTTCTGTCATATCCAACTTTTGTGCACATTTTTTGATACAAGTTCATAAGGACCATGTAAGAGTTTTTTGCTCTAGGATGCCTACAGGTAGACTGTGGCCACCCAGTGTTCAAACCCAGAACCCTTTGTCTGGGAGTGAAACACGTTAACCACTACACACACAGTGTGTTCCCATCCACTGCGGCCACTGAAGTTTGAAGTCCCCAGCTGGACCCAAGTTGAACACTTGAACGCCTGAGAGTCTGGAGCAAGTCTCGCTGTCTTCCTGCAGAGTGTTTATCTCGGGGCGGTGATACAAACTGGGTCGACACAGTGCCTGGTCCGGAGTGGCTCGGACTGGGCTGGGACTGATGAGGGGCATATCGCCCCTGGCAACTGCTTCAGGTGTTGTGGGGTGGGAGCAACCCTACCTGCCAGGCCCCATGTTGCTCAGCTGGGGAGAACAGAGGTTTCTAGAGCTCTCCATCTCCACCACCGCCTTCATCCGTCAGCCAGGTGCCCCGGGGGCCAGGGCTGACTAATGCGGGTCCCACCTCCTCCACTAATTAATATATGAAAGGAGGAACGCGTAACCGCTTGTGATCTTTGACAAACTGCTTGTTATTTTTTAGAATTTTGCATCTGGGGAAAACCAATTTCCATTCAAAAGCCTTGGCGTGTGAATGAGTGACTCCACATTAAGACATTTTGCGCAAAGACTGGCGATTAATGAGACCATTATTAATGACAATCAAACTTAATCATACTTTGTTGTGAACGTTGTTTCAAGGGACACTTACATTTTTACAAACAATCCCCAAAGCTCATTTAGCAATTATTTCATCATTACTTAAGTCCTTTAAAATATGCTAAATTTGTCATAGTGTCAGAGTTTTGGACATTTTGCTATTTATTATAACTTATTTTAACGTTGACTTGCTTGAATTTCAGAAACTAAAGCATCCTATTACATGCAATATGAAGGGGGTATAGGGTCTGTTTTATATCCAGATTAGGCAAAAAAAAAAATCTTATAAGCAATTATCAGAGTAATGTTGTTTTGTATTACTGCAGTCGATAAGACTATTGGGTACGAGGCTAATTATTTGTTTTGTATATCAAAGATTTATTTTTTCGTTCTCGAATTCCATCCAAACAAGCTCAATTTTGTCGTAAAAATATATATTTTTTATAAGAAATCAAATAACTATTTGGCATCGCTGGATGAATAGATTCACAACATATCTCTTCTGACAGGTCTTTTTTAAGATGGATGTGTATAGAGACACATTGATATATTTCCAGAACAAACGTATTGTTGTCAGATCCTCCACCAAGGCACGTTCTGAACTTTAAATCTCTGAAACAACTTTTTAGCCCTTTCATATTTGCTCTGTATTAGAGAAGCCTTGGTCTAAATAGAAGGAGAAAGTATGTAAGTAATCCAGAAATCTGGAAACAGCACACAGCAGTGAAACACATTGGACAGAGATACGGTTTAGGATGTTTGTCATTTGTATTTTGATCACATTTGCATCAAAGGACCTTTTTTTCTATTTTCACTTAAGAAATGATGGAAGCTTGATCAGAAGTCATCAAAATGTTTATGTTTTTTCGAATTAAAAGATCCGGAAGTCATTTTGAAAGCAGCCTTTAATCATGGACAAGGAAAGCAAAAGTGTGGAGTCCGACTGGATCTGGTAGAAATAGGTAACATTTTCATGTTGGACATCCCATTGCTTCTAAACCATCCAAACTTCATGATCAAGGATTAAAGATTACTATAAAGTTGGTGCTGTTAAAGGTTCAGACAACTAATTGAGTGGGATCGCCAGGGTCTCAAAAGTTGCAATGCTAAAATCAATCAATAATTGTGTATCATCACATATGTATGTATAACATTTCAACATCTGTATAAAAAAAATCAATAAAGCCACTATAACATGTAAAAATATACATATAAAAAACCTTTATGATGTATTTCAAGTGTTAAATGGGATAATCTCATATATATATATATATATATATATATACAGTATATATATATATATATATATATATATATATATATATATATATATACACACATACACAGTGCACCTACATGTGTACTCTATACAGTACTTGATCCTATTATTAATAGTGACAGAAACAGTGGCAGAAACATTCACGGAAAGAGAGACAATGGACAGCCAGCATGTATCCACCGGGCTCAATGCTGTGACAGATGGATGTGCGATATTCACCACTACATTTGTACGACAATCGGTCATCTAGCAGTCTAAATTGTCTGTTCTAGCGGCCGATACGCCAGACGGTGGAGCATCACGCTGTTCCCTCGCAGTTTGCTGGAGCGACGACACCTCTCACAACCCTCTCCACTGATGCTAGGCATGCTGGGAAATAAATTGGACAATGAATACAACAGGAGCAAGATGAGACCTTACACAGACACACTGTCAAACCTGTGTGTGTGTGTGTGTGTGTGTGTGTGTGTGTGTGTGTGTGTGTATGTGCGTGTGAAGACTGAGAGACCCATGATAAATAGTATGTGTGTGTGCACGTGTGTGTGTTTCTGTGTGTGTTTTGTCTGCACGTGTGCCTGCCGGTGTGTGTGTGTGGTATTTGGGTGCCCACTAGTGTTGACACAGAGGATGTTTGAGGCATCAGGTGTTGACAGCTCAGCCCAGGAAATTACATCATCCTCCTCATTTGAGATGTATTGATAGTGTGATTGTGGTTTTTTTCTTCCTTCATATTATATATATTTTTAACCCAATGCAGGAGATGAGCACTATGGTTATCGGTATGAATTAATGGAATCCAAGAGGTTGTAATCGGGGAGACCGTGGCTCAGGTGGTAGAGTGGGTTGGCTAATGATCGGCGGGTCGGAGGTTTGATTCCTGCCCTTGCCACTTGTGTCAAGGTCGTTGTGTCATTGGGTAAAGACACTTCACCCACCTTGCCTCGTTTGAATGACTCTGACTGCTGTATGTTTGAGGTGGTGGTCGTAGGTGCTGAATGGCAGCCACACTTCCGTCAGTCTGCCCCAGGGCAGCTGTGGCTGCTATCGTAGTTTACCACCACCGGTATGACTGTGTGTGATTGGTAAGCATCATTGAAAAGTGCTATACAAAATAAGTTAGTCTCTAACCTCTCCCTACACTCTTCTGCTCTCTCACAACCTCTTCAACACAGTCCCCTTTCTCCTCGCTTCTCCTCCTCCTCACCCTCTCTCCTCATTTTTCTCTTCCACCTCCTCCTCCTCTCCCTCCTCATCCTATTCTCACCCCCCACCACCTCCTCTTACCTCCTCCTCTCTCTCCCCCTACTCCTCTACTCCTCCCAACAAAGAAACCAACAGCAGTCGTCAGAATTTTCATGGAATCACTGATTGTTCCCATTCGCTTGTCGTTATGAAGAGGAGAAATAGCCTTGCGAGCTGCCAAGTTGAATGAATACATGAATATATGAGTAGGCTGAGGAGAGAAGGAGAAGAGAGGAGGATAGGCCTGATTCTCTCAGGGTTACAACGTTACGAGGAAGACGGTATCCTCAACGGAGGCCATTACAGCCCTCCAACAATTGTTTGTCCCAAACATGTTTCTTTAGGAAATAAAGATAGAAAGCACTTCATTGAGAGGAAAAGCAATCAATATGATAATTTCTGCCATTTTTTTTCTTCCTACACCTGCTTAAGCAGCGTCTTTACGTTTCCCACGTGACAGTTAGACGTTTTAGCGCGCCCGATGAGGAGGATATTCCTCTTGTTGGACGACAGGAGAAACACAAGCATTCGCTCGTGGTGCGGAGCTGTGGGGTATCAGCACTGTAGTGCACGATGGGCGTGCACGCCGGGGCCTTTGTTACACACTCGCCCATTTGTTTTGTCAATCTGGCCTCCTGCTCCTAAACAGCAGTGTTTTTTTACAAGGAACTATCAGGGTGATTTATGCCCTCTCATAACGGCCCAGCAGAAGCTGAAGGTCGTCCAAGGACGCGGCGCCTCTCTGCTCTAGACAGCAGCGACCAGTATCCCTCGTCACACACACACACACACACACACACATACTGGCACACACACCCACAAACACGTGCACACATGCACACATGCACACGCACTCCATTTCCTAAGTATCCGATGACTCAATGAGCACATGACCTGAATATGGGCAAAGTGTGTTGGTGTGTGTGAAAGTGAGAGTGCATGTGTGTCTGTGGCAGAGGTGGGAGTTGTGGCGAGCGGAGGGTAAGAATGCACACACAGCACCACTAAGTTTGCAGTTGCGCATGTGAATTATGTGTCCATCTTCGGCTTCAGAGGACGTTAGCAGGAGGGAGCGAAGGAGCAACATGCGCTGCCCGTATTTGTGTGTCAACCTTGCGGTGGAAGCGGCTCCCGATGACGGTGATGTATCGCGTGTCACACGCGCATCCCTGCTGAATACTCACGCTGCTATCTGTGGAGATGGCAGCCGCATTGGTGCCGGGGAATTTCCTTCAATGTGTTCGTTTTTCCTTTTCAGAAGAGAACATCTTGTAGCAATGTGAGGTGCTGATGTCGTTGTGTTTTTTCAGTAGTTTTCTGAAGAGCGTTCTCGTGGCGTTATACCACGGTCACTCAAAGTGAGCAGTCTGCTGTTAATAAGCTTCTGATCTGGTCTTATGCTCCCATAAGCTAACACACACCCACACACAAACACCCAGGCACACACACAGAGAAACATATATACACACAAACACACACACACATCTGTAGTTCACACACATACACGTCACACACGTAAACACACGTACACAGACAAACACACACACACACACACACATCTGTAGTTCACACACACACACACACACATGTCGGTTGTTCCTTAGCTGGGTGGCCGCGCTGGTAAGACTTGGTGTCAATGGGGGGTCTTGAACTTCATTTGACCCCCAAAGCCACTTAACAAAACCCCACTTAATACACTCTCATTAGATATGCAATGCACGTGCATGTGGCCGTGTTTGTGTGCACGTGTGTATGTACGCGTGTTAATCCGTGTGTGTTTGTGTGCACAAGTGTGTGTCTGTGTCTGCATGTGTGTGTGCATTTGTCCTCTATCAAGGATCGCTGATTAGACAAAAGAAAGACCTTCTCATAAACGATCGCTGATCTCTGAATGTTTTGGAAATTCCTTTTGTTCAGTTTTTTTCTCTTTAACCGTATTGAATTAAACACAAATAATTATTAAAGGGGTAAAATAATCAATAGAGGGGTTATTGTTGTGTATTTGTGTATAAGGCAAAATAAATACAAAATGCCAAAGCATAATGTGGCGTATAAATAACATGCATAATTACAATGTATGATTACTATCAGTAGACCTGATATTGCAGTGGTGATTAACCTGTGGCCTGTGCTCCCACAGGAGAACACATCGGCCTGTGCCGGGGGAGTCCCCGGAGGGCGCAAGGGATAATGGGTAATGTAGTGTGATGTAATGTATGGTTGCTACAGTGTTCTGAGAGCTGCCTGGGGGAAGATGAATGGGTGAGGGGGATGGGATATCTCAGCTAGCTGCTAATACTGGCTGCATTAGCATCATTTCAACTAGCTGGGTCATTTCAACTAGCTAGGTAATGGGTCAGGGATAGCTAATGGGTTATCTCAGCTAGCTGGTAAAGCTAGGTGCTAGCTGCTAATGGGTGTGGATTAGTGTCCACTAATTGCTCTTCCCAGGACAACCTCTTCAGATCCTAATGCAGGTCAACCCTCAGCTACTTCCCCAGGCTGCAAGGCTGCAGGGCAGCACTAATCGATGCAGCAACCCAGGAGAAATCAGACCCTCTTTGCAGAACTCGGCCCTCACCAAATTGCATCATGTTCAATATTTTTTACTCCAGTGACTAGCTCAAGCAGACTGGATCAGTACTTGGGTTCGTTTATTTCCAGGATTTATAATGAAAAAATGTGAAAAGCTTGCAGGCAACTTTGTTCATTTATTTATTTCTTTTTGCAGCTGGTTACTCTCACAATGAAACAGAGGATCTAGGATCTAGGATTTAACATGCACTAAGCCTTTAGTAATTACTATACAACATATCCTAAACATTTCTTGTGATTTATTCACTAGATTAAAGTGTGTTTCTTAAACACCATAAATGTACCATAAAACAGTGTGTTTCATGGATAAAGACTATGTGTCTCAATTACAGTGTGCTTCATTCATAAAGACCATATATGCCTAGATTACAGTCTGTTTCATTCAAAAATACCATATATATCTAGAATACAGTGTTTCATGCCCAGATAACATATATTTTCATCTAACAGTTAATCAGTTGTCATGGGAGCGACAGGATCAATAAGGATCGTCAGAGCTGCGAAGACAGCGATGACAGGAGAATGATGGAGAAGATAACAGCAATGTGTACTGACTCTCTCTGACAGACTCAGTGCTCGGCTCTGCTGCACATGGGAAGGTTCACGTTATAATACGTCATAATGCCTTACACTTACACGCCCGACAATCGATTCAGTGAGACCGATGGGAACTAAATCACGCTTAAACGACTTGCCATTGACAGAACCTTATGATGTATGATAAATGAAGGCACATGCAAAACTGAAGTGTGTTTTATATTTGTAAATCTGTCGCTTTTATTACATTTCTCGCTCGGCTTCGAGGGATTTCCTATTAAACCAGCTGACAGCCGACAGTGACTAGAACAACCTCTTGGCCACCTGCTAGGGATCATATGCTTCACATGCAAACAATTAAACAGCACAGGTGGGGACAGAGTCACGCGGCCGGTGATGGGGGGAGAGGATTCATTGAGCGCGACAGACGACACAAACAGGGAGACATGGTGTGTCCCAGAGTGATGACCACACATTAGCCCACTGATAATTACCACTGCTAACCTCCCACAGCCCAGACCATGAAGAGATCTAAAAGCTGCTTGGTGGGGTGGTAATAAATATTCAGAGACTGATCTCTCTGGTTACATGTTCTTACAAGGTGCTTTTTTGATTTTGTTTGAGTGTGGGTGTATAAGATGGATCTTTGCAGGATTGCTTTCTACTCTTAAATATCACTAGTTATTTGATAGTAGACACTTTTATCCAAAGAGTCTGACCAGACGGCATTAAGGAGCAGGTCGGGGGTAAGGGCATCTTGTTCTTGGATGCCTATAGGTTGCAGACATGAGAGATTGTACCTTTGGGCTGTGAGTTGTAAACTGTTACGGCCTTGAGCCGACCGCATTGTCTCCCCTCCCTCTGCATGCGCTACCCCTCCTGTTTTCCTCCAAAGCAGCTCCTCCAAGTGGGCGGGTCCTTCCGTCCCCTGATTAGCCCTGGCGGCTGAGTGGTGCGGGGCCCAGCCAACCGGAGAGCGACAGCGCCGTGGAGGCGTATAAAAGCCCGATGCGCCCTACAAGCGGCGGCAGACACCTGTAGGGAATGAAGGCGTGTAGTCGCATTCTGTTGGTTGTGAGATTTTGCATGTGTGTGTTCCCAGATTTGGGCCAGGGTAAGAGGAATCTCTCCAGTACTGATTTTGTTCACTTGCACTCCCGTTTAGGTTTTTCATTGTTTAGACACACTAGGTTTAGGGGGTGCTGATCATTTGTATTTCTGTTTCTTTATGCTAGAGTAGCCAGTTAGGTTTTGTTTTAGGACTATTCGTGTTTAGTTATTAGATAGGTAGCTCCATTTTATTTCAAGGAGTTCTCTTTTTGTTATATTTGTTTCTTTGCTTTGACAGCACCTAACGGCCCTTTTCTGTTGGTTGTTCCTTTCTATTCCTTTGTCGGATTGTAATAAATCACAATAATTACAATCCCAATCCACCGGGTTGTGTGTGTCACTTCCCTTTTCCCTCGCCAACGAGTAGGGTTCGTAACATCAACCCTATCCACTAGACTATACCTGCTCCACCCCAATAAGGCTCCTTGTGGGAGATGGTGTGAGCAATACAACATCACAGCTAATGTCAGAATGCCACTTCTGTAAATACATATAATAATATCAGAAACATGTGAGGTGAAAACCACAAAATCAATTGAGTGCAGGAAGGTTTGGGCATATAACAGCATGGAAAAAAAGTATATTGTGCAGCAAGCAGACGCTCAAGCACTCAGAGCTGCAGCTCTGTCTTCATCGTGACAACTAAGGCAGTGTCTCGGGGAAAAAAGGAAAACTGTTGTCGAACACATCGAGCGCTTGGCGAGTAAAAGCTAGCTCTTAAGTGCCTCGGAATCACGATGAATCTTTAAAGGGTGAAATTTGAGAACTCCAATCCGAGCACCAATTCCCCCCTGAGCACTTTGGAAGAGCAGGATAGGCCACGTCTGTTAGGATACCATATTCTCCACGTAATACTGGGGTGAACCAGAGAATACATCTATATGCAAACGTCTTCTCATTCCCTTTTGAACCCCTTTTCACCACACCAAATTCCTTGACTGGATTGTGTTGAATGAAGAGAGCTGCTCTGGGTAAAAGAGATGAGAAAATCAACATCTAACTGGAGTCTATTGGGTTTTATCCCAATGAGATGCTAAATGAGGATCTACTGCTGCACTGAACGGTGCAGTGCGGCAGCGTTATTGACATGCGATCCCTGGAGGTTCAGCTACTATGTACATGTAGACCCATGTGGTCCTGGAGGAGAACTTCAGGATATTCACAGCACAGCACTAGGATGTCAAGTGATTCAACCCTAATGGGACCCACCCTGATTAAATTATGAATATAGCTACTCTGGTATTTCATGTATGACTTGTATGAGGATACATTAAACATCATTTACACACGTGAGCCACATTGTGTTATGATGTTGTTGTTAAATGTTAAATGTGTGCCCGACCCGACATTTAAGTCAAAACACAATGTGGCTCACGAGTGCGTGGGATGCAAATTAAAAAAAACGATAAAGGTAGGTAATTAAACAAGTTTAAGATAATATTAGTAATAATAATATATGCACTTATAATATAAGTGCATTTATAATCCACCTTTGTATAGTGTTTACAAGATAAAATCTAACCAAAAGACAATAAGTAATAAATAGTAATTACAATACATTCATGTTGGTATGGGTAAAAGAAGATGGATCTTCAGTATCTGGATGTTGGAGAAGAGAATCATGATTCTGAATGTGTGTGTGTGTGTGTGTGTGTGATGTGTAGGTGTGCTGAGTCAGACACGCATGACTGAACGTCAATAACTATCTCTGTAAGGGCGTGTATGAGCGCGTAATGAATGCCACCCGTATCTAATTAATTTACTTCAGCTCTGAGAAGCACGTCTAAAGATATTCCTCCTACACAACTCTTCATAGCGCCTAGTTCTTCTATCTTCTGTATCACCTCATCTATTGCCTCTTTCTCCTCTACCCTCGCCAAATCTGTCCTGACTTTCATCTCTGTCAATTCCTTCATCTTCTCCACCTCCTCCTCCTCTATTTCCTCTATCTCCTCATCTCCCCCTCAGTGGCGGTCTTACCATAGAGGCATAGGTAGGCGGCCACTTAGGGGGCCCCCAACCAACCTTAAAAAAAAAAAATATATATATATATATATATATATATATTTTTTTTTTTTTACAGTACACAAACAGAGACGAAGCAAGACGAGTCTAAACGCGAAAAAATAAAATAAAGGGTTAGGAAAAGGGATAAATAAATAAATAAATAAAAGAAAAAAGCGAAAAGACGCCGATAAGTATTTGTCAATGCTGCCAAAGATGACACACTTTTTTTACGGCTATTGTTGGGGATACAGACAGGAACAACAACGTCCAAAGCGTTGAACATGCCGCTACAGCAGCAGCAGCTAGCTGTGAAGTGGCGCTAGGTGAAGACCTGTGAGAAGACGGCAATAAGTAGGACTCTGTGTCAGAAGCGTGTGATGTGGAGAACAATCTATGTTTTCGTTCTCTCTCTCTCTTTTTCTTTTATATATATATAGGTTTGTTTGAAATGTTCAATCTCAAGTGCAATGCCAATTGCAACCTCACACATACAAAGTCAATTACTCCTCTTGGCAATAAGTATATGGCTGTTTGTGATGTTTTGCTAAGTAGGCCTATATGATACCCTGTTTGTGGGGGTTTACCCTAACTACTTGTCTTGCTGTTATACTGATATTGATTTGATTTAAAAAAACAGAATAAACAGTGCTGGCATTTTGGCAAAGACAGGTGTTATCTGAATCCTTATTCTCTGTTGGGTTCCATTGTGACTATTAGTTTGTGTAATGCTGCACTTTGTGTGTTCTCTGCTTTCCATCTTCATTTTGGAGTAAAGAAGTGTATGCAGGGGGAAGATTAAAGGGGAAGATTCTTTTTCTCATCTCCAACTTTTACTTCCGCATGGATTAGCTTTACCTGCCTATCCATCATGCAGTCAGTACATTTTTTTTCTCCTTTCTCTTTTAAATATCGGATGAGGTGGGCCCCATACATATCTTCGCCTTGGGCCCCCAATTTGCTAAATCCGCCACTGCTCCCCCTATATCTATATTTTCTCTATCTTCTTCAAATCCTCTTATATCTCAATTTCCTACAGCTACTAAATGTCCTCTTCTATCTCTATTTCCTCTATCTTCGCCATCTCCTTCTATATCTCTATTTAATCTATCTTCTCCATCTCCTTCTATATATCTGTTTACTCTATCTTCTTTATATCTCTATTTCCTCTATTATATTCCTCTATAGTCTTTATCTCCTCTTTATCTATTTTCTTAACAGCCGAGAGGCTTGGCCTTGCCAAGGGGACATTGGTTCCAAGGGTGGGAGAAGAGATGTTTCCACTCAAAATATCAACCTATCAATCTATCAATCTATTGTATCTATCGTATTTTATCTTCTCTTCCTACATAACAATAATAAGGTAAGGTAATATAAAACTTTACCAACTTTACTAATCCACCAAAGGGGATTCGGTAACGCTTATATAAAGGTTGTAATAAGTCTTAGTTAGGTAATAAGACCCTTATTATATGCTTATTAACATGAATTGGTGTTAAGTGTTAATAATAACATAATAAACATATTTATTGTGAGATTTTAAGACTTTTATAAGCACTTTTAAGAAACTTGCTAACTATTTATTGTTATATTATATAGAGTTTCTTATAGTTGTCAATAAACACATGCGTCTTACTAACTTACTTACCTATTATGTCATTGTAAAACCTTTACTAAGCATCTTTTTTGTTACTTTATGAAGGTAAAAACAGCTTTATTATTCATTTATTAGCAGTAAAATATGCTCTATGGAACCATGCTTATTAAGGTTAATAAATCCTTTATTAAACTGCTAATTTTGCAGGTACAGGATCAAAAGTGGGAACAATGCTTATTAAGGTTAATAAGTCCTTTATTAAACAGTTAATTATGCAAGCTATTCAACTATGTACAATATAAATCTAATTAATTAACCAAGTTAATAACAAATTCCAAACTGTATTTACAGGATCATCTGAAGATCAGATCAACCCTGTAGGCTACTGTGACTTTAACATGCATGCATGCCGGTAGGGACATCCCCATCAACAAATCAAAACATAGTGTTAATCTATTGTTTGCCCGTAGCTAAACTGCAAGACAAGAATGTTCTCAGTCCATCAGGGTATTAGTATCCCTGAGCAGCGATCATCATGTCTGACTAGAATTGTGAAACAGCCCAAACAAACCGTTTATCAGTTGACCAGCAATGAGTTGATTGTTGCCAGTGTTTTAACGGGAGAATGGATGATGACGTAGCTTCAGGTATCTGCATTTTGAATCAGTTTAACCTATATGTTCAACAATCAGCCCAAATTAAAAATCAACTACAGCTTAATATTTGTTATGCCACTGCTGTCTGCTGTATATATAATTCAGAGGCTATGATGAGCATAAATATGATCAATAAACAGAATATTATCAGTCAACAGAACAGAAGAGTCTATCTAAATTCAATTTCCCATCATGGTAAAGAGAATGTGTGAAGTTGACGTCCCTGTGTGGTATCAAAAGCATGAGGTTTACCAACCAGCAGTCATACCCTGGCCAAATCTGAGAATAAATTCAAGATGTCAACCTATTTCCTTGCTCTGGACAACCAACAAACAGTTGAAGATATACTCTTTCAGTACAGTAGTATGTAACATGCTATGCTCTTCCTCTGCCATCACCCAACCACTGTCTGCTTTCTTACGAGGCCGAAACGAAACACTTAACTTGAGTTTCGAATCCAATAGACCCTTCTCCAGAGGTTGATTTGAGTGTCTGTGCTTTTGCTAAAATTGGCTTGTTTGACTTGTTTTCTGTCGGTTGCCAATAGCCAGCACACAATCTACGCTCTCCTCATTCTCTCCTCTCCTCCTTAACTCCTTCTCTTGTGGAAGGATGTGGGGCACTTGTGGAAAGAATAGAGGAGCCTACGGAGTCCACTAGATAGGAGATGGTGGAGTGACATTAAAGTCCAAATGGAAACCGTATTCCATTCACAGCATCGCTAACTACTCATGTTTCACTTCATCCTCGTCTGACCCCTGGCGTCCTGCTGCTGCGGTCCGCGCAACCATGTGAGACACATATTTAGACGTCCCAATCATCTCCACTGATAGGAGACACAGACTCAGACACACTGCAGACAGGATTAGAGGAGACATGAGAGAGAGACACACATTTAAGCTCATATTTGGGTTGTTAGCGACGATCAATGATAGGCCTAGCTGGTTTGTGCAATCATGTGGAGCTGTGTTGCTTGTTACACTATTATATTTATTAAATTTATATTGTGTTGTTGGTTGCACCTTTTATATACAAATAAACATCAATGGGGGTTTCATTAACTTTATATTGTTAATTAGCAGTAGTGTCTTATCCTACGCAGGAATGTAAAAGCTAATTATGCCATTAAGAGAACACAGCTTTTTATTAGCTAAAATTAAAGGTGTTTCAGGAAAGAAATATAATGAGAGAGAATCAGAAACTACATGTGATTCCCTTCAGTATTAAATGCTCATGTCGTTTCTTTATGATCACTCAGGTTATTCAGTACAGTGTTTAGAAAATCACATTCAATCATGTTCCTCCTACGTCTCGCATCACAGAAGTACGACACACTCTGAATGCCAATTACACGTTGTTTTTAAATATCATCATTTACAGATTATGGTGGAATCCATCGGTGGTTGTTGAAACAATTTAGCATCTCTCTCTCGTGCTTAAGAATAAGAAGAATTAAGATCAAGGACTCAATTGATACAAAAAATTGATTAGCACACCTCACCGCCATTTATTGTGGGTATATAAATAGATATAGACAGAGAGTGAGATGGCATCAAATCTCTGGTGTCTGTCAGCAGGGGAAAGGTCGGGGGAACTGACAGACGTCCATAAGGTCCAACTGATGAGGCTTGCCTCTGCAGACCATATCCGTTCTGAAAGATGTACGCAGATTACATTACAGTGTTAATGACATGATGATACATTAAGATAATTAGATATTACTTTGTTGATATCAAACAAGACATTTCGATGCCACTACATTAGAAGCAGATAGCAGTATAATGAGGGAAAAATACTTTTAAGATACTTTTCTAAGCATCCCATTCTCTAAACTCTGCGATATCCTATATTCAGAAGGCGTTCGATTCTATTGGATATGTAGCGGTAAGCAAAGTGAGGAGATATTCATAAACAAATAAAGGATTTACTCAATCGATAGGTCGAACAGAATGTGTGACCTGTGCTTGGTGGTCCTTGGCCATATTGACTTGTCTCTTAATTATATTTATTATGTGTGTTCCCTTGATTTCTATCTCAAATCTGTTATTTTAAAGCGCATACCGCGTTTCTCTCGAGAGCTTGTTAACCAGACTTTTATTTATTGAAAGTTTCAGCCCTGCATAATTGGTGTGTCAGAATGTTGGCTGTATTTTATTCATTGTCGGAATACCGTACCATGTGGTCAACCCGTTTATAATTGTAAATAAAAACTTTAAAACCGAAATGGACCAATCGCTGATAAGCCATGCCTGTCTTTGCCGAGGCAAAAACTCCCAGAAAGCCACTGTGACCCCCTAGCAAGGTGAACCACATAGATGCTGGGGCTCGGGGGGAGGGGGGGTAGGTAGTGGTGGGGTGGGTGGTGTTAGCTGAAATGCAACAAGCCTTTCAGAGGCAGCCAAGGTTTTGATGTGGCGAGCCAAACCCTGCTGCGTACTAAAGATAGAAGCCTCTTATCAATTAGTGGTGGAGGACACTTCCTCCACCCTCCCTGGTCAGATAACTCGCCCTTGGGCCGGCCCATCGGATTCACACTTTGTCAGCTCCACCACCCCTCCCCCCCCTCCCCCCACCTGTCCTTCACAGCCTGACACAAAGAAGCTGCCTCCCCCCTCTTCCTCTCTCTCTCTAACTATCCAACCATCCCCTCCCTCTCACCCTCCCTCTCTCTCTTTGTCTCTCACTCTCTCTCGACCCATCTCTCTTTCTATCTTCTCCCTCTGTGCCCCCTCTCTCTCTCCTCTTCCCTCTCTCTCTTTAGTCCTCTATATATTCCTAGCTCTCTCTCTCGCTCTCTCTCTCTCTCTCTCGCTCTGTAAACTTGAAATACAGGTTTAAGAAGGGCCTGTTAGAGATCCCCACCAAGTATTCAAGACTTCATAAATTTATGAAATATCTATAGCTTTAGCGTCTCAAACACACAATGAGCGGGAGGAGTCTTGAATTCATGATCAATGGGCACATGGTAGTGAGACGTGAGATGGTCAGGCTTCAAGCATCTGTTCCCTACATACATATTGTCTCCCATGACCCTTTTATGTTGCACTTTCAAAAACCGATGTCTGCTTTTGTTCCACGCAAATCAAAATGTGTCATGTAAATATTTTAGCGGATACACAGGGGTGGATTCCTTCCCTGCTAAAGATACATCCACAGAGGGAGTTTTGTAGTGTTGGAATAATAAGTCCTGGGAGAATGAAGTTTTCATGTTCTCTCTCGGCTCTGATAAATGTCAGAGACTAGCGTGTTAGTCACCCTGTTCCGGTGCTTTGCATTCCTAACCAAACCTTTATCCAGAGCACAAATCCCCCGAGCCGCCGCCGCCCTGGAACATGCATGGCTCCGTCGCCCTGAAACATTCATGGCTTCATGCAATTTTTACGCCCCGGGCTGCGGTAATGGCTTTTAGAGCGGCCATCGGTGAGCATGCTAAAAACCAACGAGCGGCGCAGAGCAGCACTTAAGACTCGCCCGACGTCAAATTTTTACGTCAGAAAAAAAAGCCACTCGCTTCCGATATTCTCTCCCACACGGAGGGGGGGTGGGGGAGGGTAGGAGAGAGGGTTTTTTAGCCAGAGATAGCGAGCATGTGGCTGGACAGGAGTTTGGTCTGTCTGCGCTCCAAGTGACAGAACACTCTGGCGAAAAATGTCACTTTAACTGAAATTGTAGTCCTTGATGTGAATAAATGATGTTTTTGTAAATAATGAAAGGAAGTATAGTGTGTCCCCCTGTATATTCTGGTGCTCGGTTCTCTGTGATGGGGGGGACAGAGAGGACGGGGGCGGGGGGGGGGGGTTCCTTTTAGCGGATGGTCGGACCGGGCAATGTCCAATACTCCTGCACATATTGATGCATTATTCCTGAATGTCATTCAATAGGGGGTTGATGGAGGGGGGAGGGGTGGTTTGAGGAGGTGGGAGAGGAAAGTCATACTTCGCCTTCTGTCACGCACCGGGGGAAACAGCCTGCCGATCAATAGATCAACCAGCGTCACGCCTCAAAACAGTCGATTGATTAGGTATTGACAGTGGCCGTGATAAAAGGAGAGGGTGCTTTGAAGAGAGAGAGTGTGTGTGCGTGTGTGTGTATGTGTGTGTGTGTGTGCAGAGGTGACAGTGAGGGGCAGGGGGATGTAACAAGAGGGAAGAGCAGAGAAAAGGAAGAGAGTGAGAGAGAATAGAGAAGATAGAAGGTGCGGATAGAGAGCAGCTAAAGGGTGAGGAGGAAGAGAGAGGGTGAGGAGGAGGATAGGGTGAGAGAAGAGAGCAGATAGAAGCTGAGGAGGGAGAAAGAGGGTGAGGAGGAAGAGAGGGTGAGGAGAGGGAGAGAAGAGAGCAGATAGAGGGTGAGGTGGAAGAGCAAGGGTGAGGTGGAAGAGAGGGAGAGGAGGGAGAGCGAAGAGAGGAGATAAAAGTGAGGCGGAAGAGAGGGAGAGGGGAGTGAGAGAAAAGAGATCAGATAGAGGGTGAGGAGAGTGAGAGAGAAGAGAGCAGGTGGAGGATGAGGAGGAAGAGAGAAGAGAGCAGAGGAAAGGTGGTGAGGGAGAGAGAGGGTGAGGAGGGAGTGAGAGGGTAGAGAAGAACGCGAGAGAGAGAGAGCAGAAAGGGTGAAGAGAGTGAGAGAGAGAGTCTAGTGGTCATATCGCCCCACCCTGGTGTACCTGGGTGCTCAGTGTACCAGAGCAAGAGTCACGATGAGATATGGCCGACGACTGAACGCAACTGCCTTCGATTAATAATGCAGAGACATGCGATGGCATGGAAATATCAGAGGGGGGAAACGGCGTATCGGAGCTGACATCGAAGGGCGGCTGAGCCTCAGTGTTTCAGAGGGTTGTTAGTTAGAATATCACATCGGGAAGCAAACACAGGCCTGCACACACACACACACACACACACACACACACACACACACACATACACACACGCACACATGCAGACACATGATACAGTTTCACATCCTCAAATTAAATAAAACCACAATCCAGAGGGCGACCGCCACTGTGCTCGAGAGGAGATGATGTCATTATAATAGTCGATTTTCTTAACCTCTGGCTCTCCTCATATGATGAGCATCGCAATGTGTGAAAATGTTTCCATGGCAAGATCTGGTCGCTGGTAACCCGACTAGCAAAAACAGAACGATATGGGGATACAAAACTGATGTTGAGCTACTCATGGGCAAGTATAATCTACAATCTTACATTTAGTAAAAATATTATGTTCATTTATGTTAAATCAAAAGAAAAACAGATCCAAGATAGATTAGCACATTGAATACAAATATTAAAAAACGATATATATATTTGAATAAATAAATCTTCATTCACCCAGAAAACAATGTGACAGAAACAGTTTTAGCTGTCTTTGATGTTATTTTGACTACCTTTAAACAGATGCCGAAATGTGTTTTTAGCTTTTCTTTGCCTTGCATATTTATAACTGATTTGAGTTTAATAAAGTTTTATGAATAATTTAGTATTTATTCTTAAAGTATCCGTCTAAATCGTTGAATCTCCGGCAGCAGTGTTTTGGGGTCTCACTTTCAAAAGGATTTTTTTCTTTGTTAAAGACGACATATTTGACACATATTTTATATTCGCTAATAACAGAAACAAGGCCAACTTTTCTGTGTTCCATGTCAGGGTGTTATCCTCGCTCAGAGAAGCTGTCAGAGAAGCAAATTCAAGATAAATATCACGTTTATATATATTATCATGATGAAATCATGCTACTTAATGTTGACTTAAGTTGACAATTCAGACAATGAACTTAAGGGGCAGGTAGGGGCATGTGTTTTATTAAAACACATCCAATACCACTGAATGTCCAACTGGCACAATTTCGATATATTATATATTAGTAGAATACTGTTAGATTTAAACAGCAAAGACAGAGACATGTTAGAAGTCAACAACAACATTTATTGCAGCAATTTAAAATTACAAAAATACATGAGCAGCCGAAATTTACAGATCAAATGCCACATCACAAGTTAACCCTAGCACAAGGCATATAATAAAATCAAATGATTCCATTGCTCTTGTGTGGGAGGTCGCTTTCGAGCTGCACTTGCTGTCTCCCTCTGATTTTAATTCAACCATTGTGGTTAAAATGTCCTCATAGTGATCAATGACAGAAGACATGCATGAATCATGCTGAGACCAGCGGGTGTCAGAGAATTTCTGCAGGCGTTTAATGTTGTGATTGTTTGCCATAAAGCACTGTAGGCGCTTCGGTGAGGCTGTGATGAAGTTCACTATTTCTTGGACTATGTCTAGACAGTTACGAACATCCCTGACCTTAGTGGGTGCCTGAACGCCGCATGCTTTCTCGCTTACATTGCCCGCCCCATCATACCGCCGCCCATCAATATGGGCAGGATCTAAAGCTCATCTAATAGGGTCAGCAATAGTTGTGTCAATGCCTAGCTTCTGCGTTTGAATGATAATGAATGAATGGAACGTTGCATTTGTAATGTTTACACCAAAGATTCTAGACTAGAGAGTGCGCGCCAATTATTTCAGGGGGGGAAATGCTGTGAAAAAATGTACGCATAGTGAGTTCAGGATTAGGACTGAAATAGCATGTCGGTCTAGGCCTAATCAATTGTGTTATTTGTGTATTTTTAGCATTCATATTATTGTAGTCTATTCTTTTCGTAGGCTACTCTGCTGTTGGCCTTGATGGGGAGATATTTTTTCAACAACATTCCTGCGTCTCCCCCTCCTACAGAGCCCATTTCAGCACTGTGTCAGTGGTCAGTTACAAGCCTACGAACGTTGTTAGAGCAGTGCACACGCATTCATGTTAAGAGGAGTTTCGGGAAATGCTCTGAATTTTTTCACGAAGGTTCGAAAGATCCTTTTTGAGAATGTTCGTACGAGCGTGGATCCATCATTATCGGGAAACTGGGCCCTGGACTGATGTGCTGTCAGCACGGAGCATGCAGATCAGTGTGTTTGTCATCAAAGCCCTCCTGATGGCATTGTTTACCAACAGGCAGGCACGGCGAGCAGCGCAGGTATCAGCAGGTATAAAGCGCAAGGCAAACTGCTGTCATGTAGCAGGAAGCAAGCAGGAAACTAGCAGGAAACTAACAGGTTAAGAGCTTGAAGCTAACTGTGGATAGAAGGAAGCTCACAAGAGGCTAGCAGGTGGCTAACAGTGGATAGCATAAAGCTAACAGAAGCTAGCAGGAAGCTAAAAGGGGCTCGCAGTGTGTGTAGGTCTCTGACTGTATGTATGCATGTGTGTGTCTGCATGTTTTTGTGCGTGTGTCTGTTTATGCATGCATGTGTGAGTGCCTGTGTGCTGAATAGTAATCTTTGTGATTGCTTTAATTGGCCTAATTCATGATAATCATTAATCATTGATTGTCTGCTATTCATCTGGAAATAAATCGTAATACATTAACAAACACCTGAAACTGTGATGAATGGATGATTAAAACATGTGTTAATTACAGTGCATGAAAGGTAGGAGTGAGCGGCATTTAAAACAAAACGTTTAAAATTGAAAACTGATGAAAATCAACTTCACGTGAAATTCTAAGAAAACACGTTTGGGAAGTAATGGACTTAGACAGCATGTACGATTCATACTGCTTAAACCAATCAAAACAAACCCAATATTAAAGTTGATTAACGCTCGCAGCCATGTCTCGCTATGCTACGTTAAAGTAAAATAACGAAAAAAAAACTGTCAGATGTCTTCGGTTGCAGTGTATGAATAAAACAATATGGTTGTTAAAGTTTCATTAACAGCATCAAACAAGAGCCGTGCTGTGTTTTTAGTCCTCTTCTTCTTTGGCGGTGTGTGAGTGTGTAGCGAGAGCGGGCCGCGGCGGAGGAGCTAATGTATTCCTGACGTTCTGCCACATCAGCTAACCTGAGACGCTTTGATCTTCCTGCTGTACTAGCGCTCTACTCGGAGCAGCACTTTGATTGTGCGAAGCGCTCAGCGTGTTCTGTATTAATCATCTGTTAGCGATTTCACGTTTTTCGTCAAAAAAAAAGGGAGAGAAAAAAGGGGGGGGTAATGTGTTGACCTGAGCGCTTGTCTTTCTGTAATGCTGCGTTTTTCCACTTCAGCTTTTCTGCTTATTCTTTACGCAGGCTGTGCAAGAAGCATTCAGGGCGAGGGGATGTGAATACTGCCGTCTGTACCATCAACAACATGAAAAGATGCAAAGGGATGTTCCCGCGTATGAAAGGGATTTATGAAAAGCCAATGGAAACTCCAAACCTGGAGAGTTGAAGTGCTGTCTTTTTACTTTCTGCAGATTAAATATTTAAGAGATGCACTTCTATTTACCGTTATGGTACAAAAAGGGGGCATGCAGTCTAAAAGCCCTCTCCTACCATCTTTTCAAGCACTTGATTATATGTTTACCTGGATCTTCCAGCCAGTGTTGTGGCTTGTGAATATTTCCACGGTCTGATTTGAAGGCAAACCCAGAGTATAGGGCGTTACAATCTGTGTCTGGCGTTCTGTGCCGTACTGGCTTCACCTTTGACTCTCTTACCCCGCTTGACTGCGCACAAGGAAGACTATCGGAGGAAAATACTGAATGCTATTACGGAGATATACCACATAGTAGACCATCAAATAAAGTGTAATGGAAACAAACTAATGGAAACATATTTCTAGGTTGCATTTTGCTGTTTGGATATTTATAACTCTATAAAAAATAACATTGAGTAAGTTTAATTATCTGTGTGAAATGATAATTCAAGAACATAAATTTAGGTCTCAAGTTTTGCCATAGACCCACTGACAATCAACCAATCAGAATGAATGACACAAATGTCCACCAAAAGGTTGCCTTAGAGAAAATATGAGTTAATATTTCCTTCACACTGTTATTTCCTTTAAAACTTTTTGGTTGTCATTCAGGCAATGAATAATATAAATGTGGCCTACATATTAATATTGGCTTAATAGATGCTACTGCCCCGATCGAATGGTTGCAGCTCCTTACAGTATTTTTTATAATAACCAGAATCCTAAAGGGCCGATACATCTCTCCCCAACCCCTATAATGAGTTTGATGTCTACGTATCATCAAAGCAGAAATTATGTTTCACTCTGTCTTCAAAGATATGTGGTAGTTCTGTTTAATTTTTATCCATGAATAAGAAAATAGTCATATTTAAGACATAATTAAATGAATGATTATTTACATTAGAGAAGTTGAACATTAATGCTTAAAGTCGACATTAAAGTCGACATGTACATTTAAATAAGTCATAACAGTAAACATTCATAACTAAATATAAGTGAATATGTTGATGACCACAAAAAAAATGCATCAGGTATCGATGGTTAGTGCAGTCATGGTTGATATTAGCTTTTCCCTGCTGCAGACGAATTACTTAAGGAGTCAAGAGGTCAGGGGTCAATGGGTAGATGACCTGAAGTAGACTGCTCCTGTGCTTTCTCACCACGTTGCGAGAAGAGGTCAGACGGTGCCTAGTGATACTGCTGAGCACTGGTATCCATAGCAACACTGGAGGAAAGGTCAACCCTGATTGTTCTGAAACAACTATCTAAATGAGAGCCGAGAAGAACCCAGACCCTTGTGTGTGGGTGCGTGCGTCAGGGTGTGTGTGTGTTTGTGTGTATTTGTGGTTGTGTGTGATTGTGGTATGTACAAGCATGCACTGATGTGTGTGTTGTGTGGGTGTGGTGTGTAAATGTTTGTGTGTATGTGTTTGTGTGTGCAGGCAGGTCTGTCAAAGTGTGTATGTGTGTGAAGTTATTGATAGCAGTGATTTCCACAGTCTTGACCCTGCTATTAGATTGCTAATAGATCACGATTGAGAAAGTGCAGAAATCCTCTGTGGAAGAATACAGTTTTGAAGACTGCCTGGGAACCTTTTAGGTTAAAGGTCATAGGTGATCACGGTTGAGGTGTAATAAGAGTAGGAAGGGGTACGTACTGAGCATGGGCACTTCCTGGGGGCCAGCCGAAGATGGACAGTGAGATAGGTGTCTAGGTATTTACGGCTCCTGGTTTCTGGTTCCGGCTCTTTCTTCTACCAGCTGAGGACCAACGTGAGACCCTGCTGCAAACCGCCTTTAACTCTCCCCTCAATATGAACCTTGACCTCATAAAACTGCTGATCAATACAAGATGGCAACCAGGCCTCAGCCAGCGCGATCCCCGACCCCCGCACACAAGGGTCCTATATATCCTGGGTGCAGTAGCGTTCACTCCAGAGAGACCCCCCCCACCGCCCCTCCGGGGACATCAACCAAGCACTGAAGCCAAATGTGACGTTTTGCTAAAGCAACTGTACCAACCCTTATCGTTTGCATGAGAAGTATGATAAGGTAGGAATACACCTAATACACGCAGGTGTATTTCTACTCTGCCGAGAAGCGTTCGGTTCACGGCCATCCATTGAAATCGCACGAGTGCATAGAGGTATTTTGTGAGATTGCACATTGTGAGGCAAAGCTCATTTATTCTTTATGAAAAGATGGTGTGGGGACATTCAACTGAACTAACGCTCCATTGTATCGGCCTAGAGCCTCCACATCTCTTTGTGATGACACGTTCATGGGTGGACAACAGATCGAGTCTCTCGAGTGGAAAACGCTGAAAACATACATACGCTGCGTTCTTCAGTACATGGAGTGTTGCTGAAAAACCCAAAGCCCGGGGAGAGCACCTCCCCAACCAGAGGGAAATCGGAGGCCATCTTGTGCTGTCAACATATGACGGAACAGTCTGAGGCGTCCCAGGCAAAGAATAAAAAAGACACAATGATGAAATAAATAAATAAAGCTATCGATAAAAAAGCTTTTTGGCCTGACAGGTTTCAATGATGATAACTCGACGTCAGCCCAGACCAGACAGCATTTTGTTACAGCCATCGGTTTGATTGACAAATAATGGCCTGCCAGTTGTTTTGTTGCTGCGAGGTGCGCTGTGCGTAACAGACACCCATCTCAGCACCGCCACCTGGGGGATTCATTACTGCCCAGCGCCCGCGGTGAGCTGTGGCTCGGCGAGTTCGTTAGGGGACGGGATGGGGTGTGGAGCAAGGTGGGGGGGGGGACTCTGGGGAGACGACAGCCAATCAAGAGGCAGGATCTAGGAAGGCTAGGGAAATCTAGCCACAAATATCTCAGAATGAACACTTCAGCCCCCAAAAAATACAGTGGCTGTTCCCTTGGTCCCGGCACACTGCCGCAGGAATCCTCTCTGCCTATTAGGGGCCCCGGCACCCAGGGGCCAACTGTGTTGAAGGCTGTTTAACTAACTCACATGTGTTAAATATTCACGTGGGGCCAGTGTGTGTATGTGTGTGTGGCAGTTTGCGTGTGAGGTAGTCGGACACTTTCTATTATTTAAATGTGCAGAATCACAAGTTGTAAAAAAGTATCCCATTTATCATTTATCGTAGAATTATGGCATATTAAAACTAATCCCTTCATGTAAAAACCGATGGATTCATTTTAGTACACGCATGGCGTCCTATTCATGGACATACAACAAAAAAGCATTGGTGCTTTACAGTGTTGCTGCTTAATCAGAGAAAACAGATTCCATTAGAATGTTAAAAGTGTCTAAAAGTGCCGACATGTCAGAAGTCACTTTAAACGTTCTTTTAAATCCCTCAAATATGATAATATAATAATAACACGAGGGGTCGAAGCCCACACCCCCTGCCGGCTCCCTGTCATTCCGATGCATATTCCAGCGCTGTTTGACGTGCGTGTCGTGAATACCAGACGTTGGCGAACGGGAGTGGGGATGAATATTCGCCGTATTAGCGCCACGCAGACTGGTAGCGCCATGCTTACCCACACCCCCCAAGGATTGTGGGAAATGGGATGGCTGGGATCAAAGGAAACGCGGAGCGGGGCAGAACGAGGGGATCGGGATGTGTGTGTGTGGGGGGGGGGGGGCTTAGCGGCTCATTAGGAATATTAGGAAGGTAAGGCAGGGAATTAGGTGTGTGGGAATAATCGCCGACATCGTCTTGATACTCAGCCAGGGGGTTTATGCGGCTCTCTGCTGGCGCGACGCGGGCCACCGCGGGAGAAACACAAACCCTACCTGCCGCCCACACAAGGCGACCTTGATGTGCGGCAGCACTCTAAAATATTTTTTTTGCCTTTGAAAGTTTACATAAATAAATTAATTGAAATGGTAGTACTTTCTTCACATTTTCTCTACTTGATAAGGTATTCTCATAGCAACTTTCTAGATATTTTTTAAGTTGTTTCCTGTGATCTAAGTGCCAATAATACTAGGCTGACACTGGAGCCGCTCCTGAGTGAACTTTGGTTCCAATCCAACACTTGGATGTGATTCTCCGGATTTGTTTGAAAACCTCCTTTGTTTGAAAACCTTTAAATGTGTGAGAGTGTGAGTGCATGTGTGTGTACATGGGGTGTTTTTGTGCATGGATGTATGTTTGTGTGTGTGTGTGTGTGTGTGTGTGTGTGTGTGTGTGTGTGTGTGTGTGTGTGTGTGTGTGAGTTTGTGCGGAACTGTGTGTGGGTTGGTGTGTGTGTGTGTGTGTGTGGGGGGGGGTGTAATAGGGCAGGTATTTATAGAGTCCATATGCTCTGTCTGAGCTGCAAGCTATGCTAGGTAGCTAGCTAGAGAGTCTGGCTAGAAGTGAGAGAGGGTGGGAGAGAGAGAGAGGGTGTGAGAGATGGGGGTGTGAGAGCTCTAAAATATGAGTCAGAAGGGGATGGGACCACATGTTTTTGTACAAATGTACATGGAATCCTATTGGTGTAGGTATTAGCTTGCCATTTAGATATTGAGGTTTGCATTATGCACTAAAAATCAGTTTAGCCTTGGCTTGCCAACAATTGAAAACCATATATGGCCACAGTCCTATGTTGACGCTCTTGCGCTCTTCGCTGTTGCTGGATCTGGTTGGAAGTGAAGCAGATTCTCCTCTGAGAAAAGCCTTCTGTGCAGATTTCTGTTAATCTTTAACATCTTTACTCAGTCTTTTGGATGAAAACAAATTTGATTGCTCTGTAGATTGCTACAATTTCTTTGGGGCCCTTTCATTGTTTTGAAGTTCAGCAGACTGCGGCGTGTCTTGTTCCTCCTATAATTTTGACACTTTTAACAGGATCTAGGCCGGACTGTTCTGCAGAGAGAAATCTCAGAGGGTATCATCCAGGGTTTTGAACCAAGGGCAGAATGGCTGTGTGTAAAGCTTGTGTGCGTACTGGCCCTGTGGTAGAGTGGAGCGTTGTGTGTTATTTCAGGATGTGAAGGGAGTCCGGTTCTGGTGAAAAGGAGAGGGGGGTACACTCGGAATACATTGTGTTGACTAACTATTAATAACTAACCAGTAACTAACCGACCCCTCAGAGGAAGGACTGGAGATGAAAGATCACTCAGACTTTGCTTGGCCAGACCAGACCAGACTAGACCAGGAGAGGAGAATGAGGATATGAGGGGAGAAGAGGAGGATATGAGGCTATGAGGGGAGAGGAAGAGAGAACGAGTTGATTAGATCAAGAGGAAAATATGTGATGAAAGGAGAGGAAGGGAAAACAGAGGAGCGATAGAGGAGAGGAGGAGAGGAAAGATGGGCAGGGGATGTAGAGGAGAGAGAGATGGAAGAGAGAAGGGGAGGGGAGAGGAGAGAAGGAAGACAGAATACGGAGAGGGGAGGAGGAAGACTGGCGCTTTTGAGGTTTGAGCACCCAGAACTGCAATCAGCACCCTATTCTCCTGGCTTCTACACACACACACACACACACACACACACACACACACACACACACACACACACACACACACACACACACACACACACACACACAAACAAACACAAACTAGGATACACATTCACAAGCATGGACACACACACACACACTCAGACACTTAAACACAAACAAACACAAACTAGGATACACATTTACAAGCATGGACACACGCACACACACACACTCAGACACTTACACACAAACAAACACACACACACTACACATGCATGTATTAACTTGCACAGCCACACATGGGGAATTGTGCCATGTGAAATATGGACATATTATAATACAAAGCTGTATAATGGAGATATTGATCAGGTATTGATCCAAGCAGCACAGACTGGGGGGCCGTTCAGCCACCCACCAGCTCTCTCCTGAGAAGAGGAAACATGGAATCAGTCAACCATGATTACTGATTAAGCACTGCTGGACCCACACACCTGCTCCCGCTCTGCATTCTATGTACAGCCCCCTAACATTGATAACAGGTATTGCACCCTGAGAGGGATCTTTATAGGATGTTGAGGAAAGAGACGAGGAAAGGAGAGAGGCAAAGATAAAGACTAGAGGGGGAGAAGAATATGATTAAATAATGGAACAGATAAGAAAAGGCTGTAGTATTTATTCCAGAGTTTGTGATTAATAGTTTAGTTCGAATTACTGCAGCCCTGTCCAGATGTTTTTACTTTTACTAATCGCCAAAACAAACAGATGGAAACAGCCACATTGTCTTGTCAGTCTGTCTATCAGTGTGTGTGTGTGTGTGTGTGTGTGTGTGTGAGTGAGAAAGTTGCCACCTATGCAGGTGGGCATCTGCAATTTGTCATGGAAACTCAACTCGCTCAGCATTGTATACCATCACATTTGTGAATTGCCCATTCAAATGTCTGCTTGCATAAATTAATTGTCACAGCAAGGTCTAGACCATCTGTGTTGCTTCTAAGTGAAGCTGGTAAAAACATATCTAATTTCAACGTCACTGCACCTGCTGGACATGCGCTAAGGACTGATATATTTACTTAGCACCTAGCCTCAACAGACAAGGACTACAGCTACGCTGGAAGCCAAGGATGTCATGTCTGATGAGCCATGTAAAAATATGATTTACAAGTTCAGAATTGTACAATAATTCAATAATTAGAAATACATATCATGAAACTTCAACCTTCAACATGCGTTCTTCTCAACAGGCTGTGTACTGTCAGACCAGATGGTCTTGGTGACCTGTGACCCCTATGTGGTCACCAGACAACACCATAATCAGGTGTTGTGGTGTGTGACACACTCACTGGTTGACATTCAGGATGGCAACCCTGGATGTACATTAGCTAATTATAACGTTGACTCCTAGACCAACATTCTGCCCGTCAAACTTTAACTGACTCTAATGAGTGAAACCTAACATGTTTTTTTTTTTCTCTTTTCTCGATTTTTTCTCGTAGCAATCAACACGTTTTCATAGAATCCGGTGCAACCTTGAGATGTTAACATTCCCTCTGCTTAAGCGGCAGACCTGAATGTCTCCCCCTCTCTCTCTCTCTCTCTCACTGACTCACCCTAAAACCTAGACTTCTACTGGTGTGTGATTACACACGTGCGTTGAGATGGATATTAACACCACAAAGTTGGATGGGTGGGAGAGTTATCTTTCACATTCAATACTCACGCATCAACCCTCCTTGCCAGAAAGAACGTCTTCTCCCCAGAAAACAAAGAGAGGCATCGACAGTGGCAAATTGGGACGGAGTGAATTGCTTAATGTATTTCCATGGAATGTGAAAATGTGCAGAAATTAACCCATACGTGTTAATGGCGTGTAAGAGATAAAAATATACAAAATTTCTCTTCTTCCACTCGAGAAGAAGGGAAAGGATAATGAGAGAAGAAGGAAAGCAGGAAACATTCTTGAACTGTTTCTTTTCTAAAAAAATAAGATTTGGTGGACAAATGTTGATAAAGGTCAGATGTATTGCATTGTCTAATATAATTGTTAATTACAGAAAACCAACTCTCCACCAAGCCACAAGGCATACCGTTACCGTGGATACGGCGATAACGAGTGCGACACATGCGCCATCTCTCCCTCCTCTCAAGGGCTTGGTGATCGTCAATATTTAATTCAAAACTAACTAGCTTTGCTAACCTCCGACCTACTGAGCAAAAGTGGACTCATGTCGGTAAAAAAACGGAGGAGCGTCTCCTTCTGTAAACCCTTCTGTTTACCCCTGTAAACCTATGTGCAGCCATCCGTGCAAAAACATGCAAGAGTGCGACTACAATGCGTCTACCATTGCTTCGATGCTACATGCGTGCAAGGGATGAGCCTGCAGCGAGGGCTGACCCACTACCCATTCCCGCCTATATCCTTCACTTTTCTTTTATCTCCCTCGGATAGGGGCTGGGGTCTTTTTATCTAGCATGGACGGGCATACCTGTTCTTTGTCCTGCGAGTGGTTTCCCGTGCAGAGAAGAATCCCTGTAAACCGTGTCAGTGTGTCTAAACCCACCTGTCAAAAAAGTTAAATAATTTTTATATATATTTATCTAAAATAAGAGTTGCCGACATTAAGGGCAAATGACAGTGAGATTCTGAAAATAAACAACGACCTAAAAAAGACATCTCTCTGTGATTCGCCATTTGCGCCAATGATGTGTTTGACAGGAAGGAATGATTCACTGAACCAATCAGGGAAGAGATGCCAGATCGTCATTGGTCAGAAATTTTAGCAGCCATCTAAAATTGAAATGGTCTCAGGCAGAGTCAGGCTCAGTCAACCAGAAAAGAGCATTGCACTCTCTAATAGCTGACGGATGGCTATGGCATTTCTAACACATTGCCCTCAAATTATAGGTCTTAAATCAAACATACAGCATTTTAACCACAGTTCGAAATCAACTATGAATGGAAGCTAGTCTGTTTATCTGGCGCACAATGGGTGCCTTCACACCTGATATGTTTGGTCTGTATTAAGCCAACCATGTAGTGATAGTCATGGTTTGTTTGGGGTGGTCTGAACATTCATTCCAACACTGGTGCGAACCAAACTAGCAGACTCCAGTCCACGATCAAGTGGGGGGTCTTGGTCTGCTTCCAGGGTCACCCTTTAGGTGATAACATGATCAAGACCAAACCATCCAAAACTATCGGTTTGATCCATTTTAGTTTGGCTTTTCATTTTTACATTTTTCAGGGTGAAACCATGACCAGGGTGAAAATGCATGCAACATTGAAAAAATGAGTCATTGTCTGGAGCAAATCAACCCAAATATACGTGTGAAAGCAGTATAAAAGAGAAGATGAAGTCAACATTTTTAGGAAGATACACCAAAGTATCGCCCACCTGTGTTTCATCCTGTCCTATCAATTCTTACAGAGCCAGCTTTTCCTATCGGAAAAAGCAAAGAGCTTGGAAAGAGCATGGATTCACATCAAGAACCGCCTACTTGTCAGAGAGAGGCCTTGATTGACTGAAAGCAAATGAGTGAAAGTAAAGTAGTATAGTGTTTGAGTTTCTCAAGACACTGCCCTGGCTTATCTTATCTCTGTTTCAGACATTCAGGATGTGTCACATGGTGTGTAGTTCAAATGAACGGAGGAGGCTGAGACTAGTCTAACCTGGTCCTTTGACCTATAACTTTTCCCTCCATTCAACACCCGATCTCAGTTCTATAAGAGCTGGTTATTCAGCCAGATGTCTGACCTTTATTGCCTCTCTCTTCTCTTTTCCACCAGACTGATCTTAACTACCTTTTAGTCTGATGAGCGTGTCCTCGTCTAATATAGACCTTTAAAATCCAATGTTGACAACGGCATAACCATTAAGGTAAATATAGAACATCCATAGTGAACAGTTTGTAGGTTAATCACAGTCTCATAAAGGAATATTGTGTATTAAAAGCACATTTCCAACTGCCGATTAAATGTGTTCTGTGGTGTAGATGCAGTAACAACAACATGATCTTTAACCACAGAACACTCTCTCTCTCTTTACCTCGCTGTGATTGCATGTTTCTCTTCTCTATCAGTGATAGGACACGTATCATTTCTAACATTTACGTCATACAACTTCAATTAACTTTCAATAACATTTACATATTCATTTTACCATTGCTGCTACTCACATTGTGTTTATCTATATATTTTCAGTATTTAATTATTAAAGGTGACATTTTACCACCAGGTGTGTGTGTAATTTTATTAGTATTTCTACACTGTAAAAACAATAACTTGAATTTGCTGGTCTTAAAAGGATTTCACTGTAAAAAAGTTTCACTGTAAACTGTTTATTTGAGCTGTTTCAACTAACTTCCAAACGTTTCTGGTTAAAAGTTGATCTCACTCCATAAACTGAGTTGGCAAAATGAACAAATACGAATTGAATCCTTTGGTTCCAACTTCCCATGCATTTCACTCCTCCTCTGTCCCTCTTAAAGTGCTTGGGCCCGGTTTTGCTGTGGGACAGGAGGTCCGGAGACTGGTGGGCGAGAGGAGTGGGAGTGTGTATGAGTGTTGATTGGAGATAGCTGGTGATGGTTGAGTTTTTGTTGTTTTTGGTTGTTTCTACTTGTTTTGGATTGATTGGTTATTGATTGATTTATTTTGATTGTTTTGATTGTTTCTTTGGTACAGAATCCCATCTAGGTGGGCTTCTGTTTTAAGGGGGGGGGGGGGGGGGATGTGACGACCCAGGTGGGTCTTTGACCCCGCCCCTGCTGTTTGTATGCCTGTGTTGCTCTCCCTACTAATTAGGAGATTGTCGGCAGGTGTTGGTTGGACCGGGACCGCAGTATATAGAGCCTGCCCAGACAACAGACCTGGCTTCTCCCTCCTTGAATGCATGAATCATTCAATATAATATTGATTTGGAATTCTTAGTGTGTACAACTAGATTTCTGAAACTTTCATTGTTATGAAAGACAAGTTATTAGGACAAAAAAAACTTAGTTGTCTCAACTTTGAAATTAGCTGGTACAACTATAAGAATTAAGTTGGCACAACTGTGTGATATTTTCTTCAATACGTAGAAGTTTGAGTTGACATGAAAACCCAAAAATCCTGTGCAGACAGTTGCCTTGATATTTCAAGTTGAATTCACTTTTTGTTTTTTACAGTGTAGTTTGATTTTTTTCAATGCGTGCAGAGCTCTTTACAAGGGACTGTCCAATGCAGCGCTGCAAACCAACGCTCTGTTGCATTGTTAGTGAACAGACTTTGGTGTTCCACCGGGGAAGTGACACTGGTAGGCCTATGCATCCAGCATAAGGCTGCAATGTTGCGGCATGCAACCGGAGCTCAGGGCTCCCCCAATCATGCGGTAACGCCAGTCACTCAGGTTCCTCCATCAGGAGATGTGGGGAGGGGGTGACAGCATGCATGAACCGTGCGGTCGTCTCTGATGGATCACCACACTAGCACTGTTGAAGTCAGGGAGCGCTCCGCCTCACTCCCACTCTGTCTCCATCTCTATCTCTCCCCCTCCCTACCCCTCTCTGTTTCTCTCCGTCTAGCTCTCTGTCTGTCTCGCTCTCTCACCCTCTTGCTCACTCTCCATCTCTCTCTCTCCCCCTCCCTACCCCTCTCTGTCTCGGTCTCTCTCTCTCGTGCTCTCTGTCTGTCTCACTCTCTCTCTCCCCCTCTCGCTCACCCTCCATCTGAGAGGGGTTTGCGGCATAAGCCACAGGAGGTCCTGCTGGTTTCAACAGAGAAATGTTCAGATGTTTCGTTTGAAGACTCTTGGTAACACACTTATACCTAACTGAGAAGAATAAAGGGTTCAAAATGGATTGGAATGATGATGAAATTTAGATTTGTCGCAGTTGAAACCTTACTTAGTTAAATAGTTCATGTTATGTATGTTATCTGTTTTTGTAATCTTTTTAAATCTCTCAAATGTATCTCTGTCATTCACTTTACAGTTATATGACAAATAAAGTTTGAAAGATATATTGATTGATTGAGGGCTTTCTATACTAATATGTAGAACACATTTAAGAGCTACAAATATCCCTGATGTGGAACTACACAGAGGCTCTTGTTCTTCTACCAGCAAATTAAAACATCAATGCCTCAGATTCCATCAAGAACTTGTTGTAGGTAAGGGTAGTCCTTACCCCCTTCAAGCACCGGAAAGGAGACCTAGTAAGCACATTTATAGTTTAAATTGTAAATGTTTTATGTAACAAATGACTTTCTAATGCAAAAATGTTGAGCTGGGGCATACTCTATTTGAGTGTAATGAACTCATGAATATGAATACATGCACTAGGTAGTAGGTAGGTAAAGCCAGATTCAAATCGCACCTTCTGAAAACATGTGCTGTGCAGAGTTGATGAACCTGCAGGCTACGTTTGTTCTACTAACTTAGAACTCAGGAATCATCCTTCTTATGCACCGCCATGCTCAGTCCCACCACCCTAACAGAGACACCATGTTACATCCCAGACGTGTTAGCATAACATTAAATGATCATTCAATTATCGTCCAATTTGAGGGAACAAAAATAACATTAGTATGTGGAGATAATTGTCTTGGGCATATAAGGAGTTGGATGTGAAAATAGGATGTGTGAACGTGTTACAGCTATAGTACAGCGATATATTTACACACCGAGGAAGAGTGATGCATTGTGAAACAGGAGGTGAAGAAGAGTGCAGGGTGAATAAAGCGAGATAGAGGAGGAGGAAGAGATGAAGGCTAGCCGTAGATTTTCACGGCAAGAAAGAGTGAACATTATGAGAGAGCAGGTGAGGAAGAGGAGAATGTACCTTGATGAAGAGTTCCATATGTGTGTGTGTGTGTACGTGTGTGTGTGTGTGTGTGTGTGTGTTTGTGTGCACATGCACACACACAGAAAATAAAATAACAACAAACCTTTACATTTCCAGTAAATTTGTTGATTTGTATATTCAAAATATAAATATTGAATTGCTCTCTTCCCTGATTTAAACTATCAGTATTTTAATCCAAAAGGAAAAGTCGGCCTAGTGCTTCTCAAAAATACATCACTAATATGACTTGGAACTGCACTTAATATTGCATATGAGACAGTTTCTGTTTTTCCATCAAAAAGTTTCTTGAATAATTGATTGTGAGAGGGCCAGCATTGCAGACAAGCCTTACTAAATCAATCAGTTTGACCAAAACTCTGCTCTGAGAGAAAAAGGTGAAGCTAAAAAATATAAGAAAGTATCAGCGAGTTGCTCGCTCCACACAGTTATGAATGAAACTGTTGAAATGAAAAAGTAAGATTTAAGATTAGGTGAGAAAGATATTTCAGGGATGTGCTGGACACCTAGAAATGTTACAATGTTTCAATGTATTATTTAGAAGAAGTATACCACACGCAAGGTTAGCATCTATTTTCCAATCATCACAGACAACACAAAATATATTGGAAGTCAGAGAGCAGGAGGAAAACATTGCAGTGAAAAATATAACTTTATCTCTGGTAAGTACACTATATTATAGAAGTAACACATCTGTATATCTTAGATCTATCTATTTATTATATTATAGATTGGTATAATCTTAGGCTGCACATGTTCCTCACCACTAGCAGCACAGCAGGCCTTAAGGATGGGGAAGTGGTGGTTTCCGTAGCGACAGCATCACGCAGGGACCAGGAGGAGGAAACTAAGCAGCTTAATATGTCAGAGTTAACGAGGGATTGAAAACGAGTCTGGAGAGAACATATTCTGCCTTTGAATAGAAGATAAAAAAGAGCAAGTGCATAATTCAGGCAGATTCATCTCCCACCAGCCGTATTCAAGCAGCGTAGAGGATGTTGTATTAAAGCTATATGTCGTTCGTTAACCGCAACGTAGGGCTGGTGGACTGTATGGGAGGATGGGTTGCTTGTTCCAGGGGAGCATGCAGTATCTTGTGCCTTGCCCAAGGACTTGATAAGCACCTGCTCAACAAGTCCTTGGGCAGGGCAGTAGATCTCCATCACATTGGAAATCATTATGGGAAAAAAAATAAAATGATATATATATATATATATAAATAATGTGTATTGTTGTTGGTATATCGATGATATAGTTGTATAATAATAATAGTAATTTAATATGTTAATTATGATATATGTCAATATTTTATATCATATTTTTGTAGCTCTCATTTTGTTCCATATTGATGTTTAGCCCATGTTTCCAATCAGGCCTTAATTAAGTTGATTCCATTATTATTATTACTGTATAGCATATACAAATAGTTGTGGTGTTATATTAATGCAGTCATTGTAAAACACTGTATAGTACATATATACAACATTGTATAGTAAAACACAATATATACAATATAAAAACTTTTGAACTACTCAGAGCTGACAAATGGTTAACAAAAGATTCATTGTATGTTATTAAAAGATGGGTTTGAGTTAGAGAAGCAAAAATGGGAAAAGGTTGAAGAGAAGGTTGTTGAGGATGGATCAAACTCAAACGATTCAACTTTACTTCTGAATTATCTCCAGCAATGGATAAGGAGCTGCAGACTGTCAGCAAAAACCAAATAAATTAAAAGTTGGATCACAAGCATTATATTTTAATATGTTTAAATGTCAGCCGATAACAGATATGATTGACCTCTGCTTCATACGTCAGCAGATCCAATTTCAGCAGACTCCATAACATTGTTATACAGGAACAGGCCTTTCATGAAAGTAAAAACTTTAATAACAGAAAAAGCTTTAGTTGTTTTCATAGTAGATACCTTTAGTATACATAAATGCCTTTAGTTATACTCACAGGGATGCATACCTTTATTGATAGATATAGAATATATACATTTACAAAGGCTGCCAAACCAAAAGGCAATGAGAACTAAACTAAGAAAGATGGAAAGAAAGAAAGAAACCACACAATTGATTCCTATTTTGTGTGAAGGCCCCACATTATCTCAATGCATTATGAGTATATATCTATATAGCTATATATATACACAGACACGCACGCACGCACGCATGCATGCACACACATATACACACCCTGCACAAACCTGAGAAATGTCATGGCTCTGGTTCTCTCGGTCAAATGTCTAGGTTTTGAATGATCATACATAACAAACTCTCTAGGTGGCGAAGAAGTAAAAGCTGCGTCACGTTTTGAACTACACACTTTTTCCATCTAGTTTCGACTGGGTTTTTGGATTGTCGTGCCGTTAAAGTAGTAAACGATTATTAATGCTACTTTAACGGCACCGAAAACCCAGTCGAAACTAGATGGAAAAAGTGTAGTGTAGTTCAAAACGTGACGCAGCTTTTACTTCTTCGCCACCTACAGAGTTTGTTATGTACGATCGTTCAAAAACAGCATGTTATTTCCCATAGACATTTGATCGAGGTAATCGGGAGCCTCGGAAGCGGGACTTAGTCCGCAGCGGAACCAGGAGCCTCTGAGGTGACACGACTCTCCCAGTCAAGGTTGCATAGCAATGGCAATGTTTCATATTTTGTCTTTACCAACATGGAGTTCAGTGGCACCAGAGCCCGTCTATGGAGGTGGCACCAACGCTGCTCGTTCATGTGGGAAATCATCATGTTTGATAGGTTGTTAAGAAATTCTGAAGATGTGATCTAATGAGAACACATGAGACATCGACTCGACTGATTCCTCTATATTATAATTCTTATCATTATCTGTTTTTCTTCCATTTTTACATCGTGAGTCACAACATCTCACAACTTCTTTAGTTTCGTTATCGGCTATATCCTTGTGCTGGTTAGCACAACCCTCGTGGAAATTTTAGGTTATGTACAGGAATTATAAAATATCAATACTACTACTATATTTATATCATACATATTTATCAGTGGCAATTTCTCTAAGACTGCAAGGGAAGGCTTCCCCTAAAATTTCAAAAATTCAAGTCAAATATATACTGTTGTGTTAACATTTCATTGACAAAAAATGCGTTAGAACGCGTCCATCGATGACGAAGATGAATTCGTTCAGAATCAGCTGTTTATCGCAAGTCGACTGACTCGATTTCCTTCTCATACACTCCCGTAGCGTCACATTGCATTTGCCTGTTGAAGCTCAGCGTCCATCCACTTCAATGGGGCTGCATAGTACAGCTTTTTTTAGTGTGTCGAAAGTCGACGGTCATTGGATAATGCTGCGATTATGTCCCTCCCACGGATGCTCAGCGTCTCTGCGGGTGAATTGAGGAGTGGGCTGGCCTGGACACTGGGCATCTGCGTGATGATTGAAGGGTCTGCGAAAGACTGAGTTGCCGTTTGATTGACAGCGATTTTGAACTATAAAACGTCGCTCTTTAGTCCCATCACGGATTTTGCAAGCGAGTCGAAAGTCAAACTGCAACCTATTTCTTGATATTTGCTTGGCGAAATTGCTAGACAATTTTCATCGTACATTTCACACACTACACCCAATTCCCTTTTCAGTTTAACAGAATTCCCACATTTACTTGTTTGAGTTTAATATCGTTTTGGTAGCTGGCCATCACTTTGATTCAGGGAGCCTGAGGTCTGAACTTCAAGTTCTGTATTCAGATCAGGGTGACAGGGAAAAGCTGTGTGATTTCTTGGTGTTCCTTAAAGACATGGAGTTGGACAGTACAATTCCTTTACAAACTGTTCTCATTAGTGGCAACAATTGGAGCTACATCTGCAGGTGTAGAAAGGAGCTTCTCCTGTTTAAAGCGGCTCAAGTCCTACACCCATAACACAATGGGCCAAGGCTGTTTAAGCAGCCTAGCTCTGCTGGCCATTGAGAGGACATTGGTCAAGTCACTGGAAAAGAGAGCTAGTTGGTATAACAGGGTCACAGAGCATTTCCTTGAAAAGGAACAGAGAGCAGAATTTACATATAAATAAATTTACAACTTATATGATGTAGGCCGAACATGAGCTTCCCCTCTTTGAAAGACCAGCAGCTGCCACTGATATATATAAATATATATATATATATTACTATCTATGAGCTATAATCTGCAATCAATTGAATATCTCAACAATATCTCACAGCCAACAAACTGTTATCACGGTCAAACCAAAAAGTTGTGGAGAAAAGAGGTTGAATCTTGCCAGCAATTAAGTTTTATAGACCACTGAAATCACGCGTGAAATGACAATCACGTTAGGTTGTGACTGGTTGCGAGCAAGGCAATCTTATGCCGCCTTCAAAATGCTCAAAGTTTCCAGGAGTTCGGAGGTTCGGAACTTAAGCTCGGAGGAAAGTGCTTTGGATGCCCATTTCGATGTCATTACTTTGATAGACTAAAGTGAACTTGCAGCAAGCATTAAGAGACGAACTTGGCACCCATTCTATTATGATACATTGCTTAGAATTATTAACAACCCCCTAATAAATTGTCAGTCACGTTCAACCATCGCAAGCAGTTCTAATATCTGATTCAGCAAAGAAGCGCAAAGAGGCCCCTGCGGGCATCCATAATTATTGTTGTAATGAAGTCTTGTTTCAAGAACGATTTTATGTCATAGCCTACGTACTTCTGAGGGGCGTTTCCTGAATGCTCTTATTTCGGAAGAAGGGAAGGTCTACGTAAAGACACATAAGAGCTTCCGAACCTCCGAGCTGATTTGAAGGCGGCATCACTCCCTCCTCCCTAACAAGTATGACGTATGAAGTCTGCACAGATCGGACCTAGCTCCCGGTTAGCATTAATAATCGTTTACTTCTTTAACGGCACTGACAATCCAGAACTACAGTGGAAACTAGATGGAAAAAGTCTGTAGTTCAAAACGTGACGCAGCTTTTACTTCTTCGCAACCTACAGAGTTATTTATGTACGATCATTCAAAAACGCCATTTTATTTCCCATAGACATTTGACTGAGGGAACCGGGAGCCTCGGAGGCGGGAATTATTCTTCAGAGGTCTATGCAAGACGGTCCAAGATGGCCTGAATTTTCATAATTTTCAAAACCAAAAATTATGCACGGTCACACTTTGCATATTTCTGAAAATGTAATCAGCCATTAAATCTTATTTTAATTTAATTGAGAAAACTACCTAATGAGTCAATAAACGATATGCTTCTATATGTAAATTGTTTTATGTTAATGTATGGTTATTGATTTGGTGAATGTGATACCATGTGGCGAAGGACTTGGCTCAATAGGTCGGCCTACTATAAACACTGTGTATACATAGCCTCGATATGCTTGAGACAGTGGCACCAGAATCCCAAAATATACATTTTTTTCCTGTTATGTCTGCCTTTCTAGTTCATACATTTAGTTAGCCTATATGAGCACTACTAGTCTGTTCTACTCAAGTTTGAATCATACTTGAAGTTGTTTTGTTGTATTCTCATCTCATCTTCAAACAGCTCATCCAGGGTCAGGCACGGGGGCAGCAACACTAGCAGGGGGGCCCAGACCCCTCCATATTGTCCTTCTCAAAGTATCACTAAATCTATCCTCTGCCCTGATTCTGACCATGGGAAAATTTGATTAGATTCAGATGATAAAGGAAAATAAACGGAACAAGAAATGTGTTTGCAAACATTTATTATTTGTGGTCAAATAGTAAGAAAATTATTTTGTTAGGAATATATCATGTCCTGCCTTCAGCTTCATTGGCTCTATTTTCTAAATCAATAATTTATACAATAATAAACGGATGAGCTATTTATTTTCAAAACATACAATTTGGGGACAACGGTAGGCTACAAAAATAGGCCTGGATTCAGCTACATTGCCTGGATATATAGTAGTTATACTACTACCTCACCCCCTCATGTCTGTCATTCTGTAGGATCATTGAGTGACCACATTATCAGCAGTATGTTTCAGACAGCCGACAGAGATTACACTCAACGGATAAATGTCCTCGGAACGGGAAATCTATATGTAATTTGTGTAAATACATGCCAACAACCAGTTGGCACTTATTGGTTGTGTAAGTGTAAGACAGACAGCTAGACGATTCATGGATACGCTCTTTTTATGTTAAAGTCTGAAAAAACACCTGATGTCTTGCAACTGTTGAGGTACTAATCTATTATTTACCATTTAATCATCAAGCAGTGTTTCCCAACCTGCTTATTTGGGGTTGTGTACCCACAACCCCATCAGCATGGCTGTAGTACCTCTAAACCACACCAAACCACTCATGTTTTACTTTTCATTATTCATATTAAAGCTACCTATAGAAAAAATATATATATATTATATTTACACATATATTTATTAAAATATATGCATTTTCAATAATTGCAATGTTTTGTAGCTATAAAAGAACTGAATGAAAATCGATACCCCCTGGAACCTGTTCATATACCCCTGGTTGAACGTCTGATTTTTTTTTGCAGATGCTTTCTTTCACAGAGACACACAGTGAATATATATTCTAGATACGTTTATTTTTGGATCAGCGTTTAGGGCATCCTGCTGTAGGATGCCTACAGTTGGACTGAGGACATTGGGCTCCGTAACCTTCTTGAAGGATATCTGGTAGATTCACTGTTGGTGAACTGTTGGTGATTTAATAGTTTGTAGCCTAGTAACCTGTATCCTAGCAACCCCTAGAAGTAATGAAGGACTTGTTGGTCACATAGTGGAGCAAAGAACAAACTGAGGTCTGAGGTCTCCAACATCCTTGGAACCACCCTGCTGCCACTTTAGAAGCAGAATGAAGAAAAATACAAATATCATCGGTTTTTCCTGACCTCCACTGTAACGGTTGTACATTGTGGATCGCATGACTGAATGAGGCTGTGGTCTCACTGAGCAAGGCCAGGGAACATGACTCTTTCAGGGGGCTGGGGGCTTATATGCCCTCGGAGCCAGACTTTACAGTAATTGATATCTGGGAAGTTGTGGAATAGAGCGATCTCTCCTCAGCCTTGAGAACAAAGACGAAATATCAGCTTTGTGCTTGAAGGAGGAGTTAAAAGCTGGTGAAATGTATCATGGTAATCGTCTCTGCTCCGCTCTGAAGAAAAACTAGTCAAATATCTGTCTTTAACAACTCCTGGCCCTCTTATATACCATACATACCGTATTTATATTGACGCATGAGTGTGTGTATGCTCTTAAACTCACATACACACACACACAGACACTATCCAAACCTGTTTGGTTTCCGGGATCCATGTTTAGGAGGATGAGGTGTTTATTGGCTCCATCATTGCCACCCGATCGATACGCTAAAGGGACAGCTGTTTCTGCTCCAGTCCTGACACATATCTGTTGAAACTCCAAACACAAAAGGCGGCAAAAAAAAAGTGGCAACTCCGCTCCTGCTTGGGTGCTGTCTTACGACTTGATAAGCACTAGGGTGTGGAGTGAATAGAGGGTGTTAATACAGTATTAATGTGTAAAAATAATGACTCCATTAAAACAAAGTCGCGAGAATAAGAGTAAAGGAGAGGGTTGCAGGAGAAGTAGAATGGAGGTGCGGAGAGTGTCTTAGATGGAAATTGAACAAGGAAACCATTAGAAGTGAAAGGATGAACATGATTTCATTTGATCTCCTCTCACCAGCACAAAGACATGCAAAGCTCTCTCCAGAGTCATTTAGCACTACATGATAGAATATCATTTAATTTTGTTCAGTAGCATCTACCTGCCCTTTAGCAGAGGTTTCTAACCCAGTGGCAAATGCCTGGACCTCAAAGTCTTGCAATGCTCCAACAATGGAAATAAAGTTCAGCTTTTTTGGCAAAATAAGGTGATCCTTCGTTGGTGTGTTTGATTAAGCCCATGCTAAAGGAACACAGGTTCATCCCTAGAGTGTAGAAACAAAGGTGGCAAACTGTTCAAAAGCGTTTGAAGACAGAAAAACTGTATTCTAAAAGGAGGCAGCAGACAGTTGGCAGGAGAACTGGATATTGAACTGAATTTTATACGCTGCCGGAAATTTAACTTGTCAAATATTTGTTATCTATTTTTACATGTATATCTCTGAAAAATTGATATAACTCATCCATTTAAAGATCCTCTGCATCTTCTTATACTGCACTTCACTGTGTATCACTTGGGATCAAAGCAGCTGCAAAATGACTACTAGTAAGTGGAATATGTTCTCATTGTTATTAAAGTGGATACAATAAATATACACCAAACCCCATTGGTAAAGCCTAATTTATGTGCTGTGTCTGTGTGATTTTGTGCTATTGGTCGGCTATCACTGTCCTGAACCACCTTGTTTATCAGACAGTGGTGCCCTTGTTGTATGTGAGCTGTGTTTTCTAACTAGTCTAACTCCCTCTTCAGTAGAAGGCCACAAATGTCATACTTGTATACGACGTACGCAAACCATACCTTTGCTTTCACCACTCGACTTTTATGTTTATGTTGTGAGTGACAAGAATTATCCACTTACAATATTGTATCAGACAGAATACAACAATACAAGCCACAATAAATAAAGGGTGCATAGCATCTGTTGGGGCATTTACACATTTAAAAGGGAGAGTATGTTCCTGTCGATAACTAATGCATCTGCTGACAAGTGCATGAGTCAATCATTATAAATGGTATTGCGGCGCTGACAGCAGTGCATTGATATTTGTTACCCGGATAATAAATCAGTGCATGTTTTAACAGGCAGATCCTTGCCGATATAACGCAAAAACCCACTACAGCGGGAATCACAATCAATCATTCAGTTCTCCATTCTCTTCACAACTTTAGCTACCATCAGTTTGATTTGCTAGTGTTGTGCTGGTATTGACCTTGTGTGGTGGTGTTGACGGTGACCTTGTGTGGGTGTGGTGACCTTGTGTGGTGGTAGCGACCTTGTGTGGTGGTGGTGACCTTGTGTGGTGGTGGTGTTGGTGGTGACCTTGTGTGGTAACCTTGTGTGGTGGTGGTGGTGACCTTGTGTGGTGGTGGTGACCTTGTGTGGTGGTGGTGTTGGTGGTGACCTTGTGTGGTGGTGGTGACATTGTGTGGTGGTGGTGACATTGTGTGGTGTTGGTGGTGACATTGTGTGGTGTTGGTGACCTTATGTGGTGGGTGGTGGTGGTGACCTTGTGTGGTGGTGGTGGTGGTGACCTTGTGTGGTGGTGGTGGTTGGTATTCAAGTGGGACACCCTACCCTCAGCCAATTAAGATCCCTCTCTCAATGTATGAATTCAAACAAGCTGTGTGTGTGTGTGTGTGTGTGTGTGTGTGTGTGTGTGTGTGTGTGTGTGTGCGTGCATATGTGGGTATACACCTGTGTGGCCCTTTGTTCATGTTGTATTAACACACCGCTGCATCTCACCATTGCAGGTGTTTGAGTGCAGTGTGTGTGGGTGCATGCATACGTTTGTGTGTGTGTGTGTGTGTGTGTGTGTGTGTGTGTGTGTGTGTGTGTGTGTGTGTGTGTGTGTGTGTGTGTGTGTGTGTGTGTGTGTGTGTGTGTGTGTGTGTGTGTGTGTGTGTGCAAATGTGAGATGACAGGCTGAGCAGAAGGAGTGACCCTCCAGGCGCCTCCCTGTCAGTGTGTTGCCCCCCTGTGGATTAATTTGTCACCAACATTAGGGAGATCATTCTTCAAGTCCGCCAATGAAAGGACTGGGATTGGCAGATTAAGGGCGGGGGGTTCTTTGTATATATTAGCTCCTGACATAAAAACCTGTCATCGCTTTGAGGGAATTGGCAGCTGTCTTTGTAATCAAGTCCCTGGGGTGGGGGCCGCAGGTGTGGTGGTGGTGGTGGTGGCGAGGGCGGTGAGGGTGGTGGTAAGGACGGGTGGTAGTGAGGATGGTGGGCAGGAGGAGTGGTGGTGGTGGTGGTGGGGGTGGTGGTGAGGAGGGTGGTGGTAGTGTGGATGATGGTGAGGAGGGGTGGTAGTGGTAGGGGTTGGTGATGGAGGGAGAGAGACAGTTCTGTTGGTGGTGGTGGATGTGGAGGAGCAGGGTTGGTGGGTGAGGGGTGAGGTTATTGGTGGTGGTGGAGGGGTGAGAGTGGTGGTGGTGATGGAGGGGAGATGGTGGTGACAGTGGGGGTGTTGAGGGTGGTGCTGTTGAGGGTGGTGCTGGAGATGCGATGGTGAGGAATGTTATGGTCGTCACAGCCTGATGGCACCTGAGGGACGAATATTATAGTCCTTTTTTTAAAGAAAATTATTAAAGCAAGACACAGTGGCAAGGCGGCTGGTACTAATAGTATGAGAACACGTCCTCTAAGACATAATTAAATCAAATGTCCTTCACTATCTCTCTGACACCCTGGGTCTCCGTGGGGGTTATAAATCACAGGTAAGAGAGAAGATTGTTCAGAGTACTTTAATAACATCCGAGCAGGCCGGTCTACCTGACTCTCTTTCTGCATGTCTTTCTGACTCTCTGTCTACCTCTCTTTTCTACTGTCTGTCTAGCTCTCTTTTTTTCTGTTGGTTTGTCTGTCATTATTTATGTCTATCTGTCAGCTTTTCTGTCTGTCCGTCTGTCTCTCTGCTTCTCTACCTGTCTGGCTGTCTTTCTTTCTGTCTAGCTGTCTGTCTGACAGCAGATATTAAATAAACAGATTTAATGTATGTCAGATATAGTACATACCAAGGATCTCAGGCAGTCTGTATACACACAGTCAGACAGTTGATTTGGATTCAAAGCCAAAACCATCAATAGAGAAACATAAAATGTCTAGTGTGTTGTTCACTGCAAGGGACTTGGCAGATTTGCAATTGTAAATCGAGAAAGATATAGACAGACTGAAATTGATTGAGGTTGTAGCGGACATTGTGATTATCGTGGATCTTAAAAGCCCTGAAATACACAAATGTCCTTTTCCACTCAGTGTATGTCCTTTAGTACAGGTGTTCAGTTCCTCCATTACCCTGAGAGGAGTAACAGGCTGTTTATCCAATCACATTTCCGATTGTGGCCATCATCAAACCAACAGAAATACTTCAGTTCTAATAGCGTTGTGGGATCACATACTGCTAACCACAATCATCCCTCCAAAGAAGAACTGAATAACTTCTCGTCATATTGTCCTTCTAGACAGCTGTATCTAGGCAAACCAGAAGTCGCTGTAAGGACTGTGCCGTAAGTTTACAGAGTGAATCCGCAGATTCTGTTTATTTTCCATATTTCCTTTCAATCATAAGGATGTGAGGTTGAAAACCTTTCAGCTGCCGTGCATTTCACAACCTTCTTTTCAAGTCTCGGTCGAATCTTTTGAACATTTGTTTTTATAAAATAAAACGTATATAAATACCAAAAATAATATTTCACTGTCACTTTAAAATGGAGCTTACTGGTTTGGTTACCCTTTGTTTGTGTTGCGCGGTGTCGACGAATATCAGGTGTGATTCGTGTTCAGTAAATACTGTCATTGAGCTTTCTAGTGTTCTGCGCCGTGTCCGGGCACAGAGCCAGACTGCTGCCGTCCTGGTTTACCAACGTCATCACTCGTGCTTACTACACCCGCTGTCTGCACCTACCACCCGAACATCACTTCTGCTCTGTCCTGTAATACAATCAGCAGCCTGCTTTTCATACACAATCAGGCCTGACGAGGCCCAAACATCGACCGTAATCGAGGATCGTACATGAATTTACAAAGGTCAGCGCTTTCCTGCATTGTTCATTATATTCCACTGCTCTTCTTCTCCACATCTCCGCAACCACTCCCCCCCTTCTCCATCGCTTCCAGCCTTCACAACCACTCCATCCCTCCTCCATCCGTTCAACCCTCCAAAACCACTCCACCTATCCACAACCACTCCACCCCTCCCCCATCCCTCGATGTCTCCACACAACTCTCCACCACTCCATCACT